>NW_020897694.1:14713169-14815194 GCF_003984885.1 Neopelma chrysocephalum | reverse complement strand
GGGGGAGGCGCGGCCGGGCGTTCCCGTCCCCACCCCCCGGGGCGGGGCGGGCGGCGCACCGGGGCGGCCGCGGGGCGGGGGCGCGGCCCCTCCCTCCCTCCCCTCCCTCCGCCCGGCTGCCGGTGGGGGCGGGGACGCGCCGCATGCCAGCGACGCCACCGGCGCCCGCCGCGGCCGGAGCAGGGGCCGGGAGCTGGGGAGGGGGACGGGGACACCGGTTCGGACCCTTTGTCTGAGCGGCCCGCGGGGCGGCGCGGCGGGCCCAGTGCGAGGCGCTGCCAGGCGGCGCCGGGAGCCTCCACGCCCGGCCCACCCTGCCCGGGCTCATCATGTGACACGGGTAAGTCGGCGGCGAGCGAGCGCCGCGGCTCCCCTGGCTGCCCCCATTCATTTCCTGGGAACGGCCGCCGGTGCGGGCTGTGAGTGCTGGGGCACAGCCCGGGGAGAGCGGGGCGGGCGGACAGACACACAGAGCGGGGACCCTGTGTCAGGGAAGGGAACAGTTTCTTCTCCTGCTCTGCCGCTTCTGCTCAGGTCTGTGCCGATTCCCTTTCTTAGCCAGGATAAACGGCGAATGTGTGTGGGGTTTGCTGCTGCTGTCCCAGTCAGCCTTCTATTTAAAAAACCAACCAAACAAAAAATCGCTCCTATGCCGAAGTTAAATAATTCTAAAGAAAAGTGGGGGCAGGGCGCCCCCCCTGCTTCCCCCGGCGCCGCCGGGGCGAGCCGGGGGTTAACGGCGGTGCCCTCCCTCTCTCCATCCCCCCCTTCCTCCCTCCCCCGCTCCATCCATCCCTTCCTCCCTCCGTCCCTCCCGGTGCCCCGGCGGCAGCGACACCGGGGTAGGGTGCTAAGGGCTGGCCCGAACTTTTCCTCAACTTTCCCGCTGAGGCTTTAGGAGGGGGAAAAGGGAGAGGGGGAGGGGGGACGGTGAAAAAAGCGGGGGAAAAAAAGCGATAAGCGAGGAGTGATGAGCAGCGATCTGGGAGCGCCCAGCCCTTTGTGCTGCCGTCCCGAGGGGTTCGGGGGATGGGGCGGGCGGCCCCCCTGCGCATTTGGGGGCGGGCATTTAATATATAAATAAATACAAAAAAATATAAAGCGTAATGCTCTTTGGAGGGAAGAATCGGAGTGTAACGCTCTACGGGGGAAAAATCGGACTCTAACGGGCGATGGGGGAAAAAATAAAAACCAGGAGTGTAATGCTGTATTACCTTCTACAAAAATAATTATCTTCTATGAAACAAATACCCACTCTTCCAGAAATCGGGAGCTTGGGGAGCAAACCGCTGGTATTTATATTTAAAGCGTGTGCCCAGAGCGGTTGCGGGAGATGTGTTATCCCATGGCATCGGCATCACCCCATGAAGCCCTCTGAAAGCTGGGATGAAATTTCCTCTAGGACGAGATCTGGGCTCCTATCCGCCTCCCCCAGAATCCTGCACCACCGCTGGTGGTGGAATTTGGGGGAGGCGGATAGGAGCAATCAGCTAGGTTATTTTATATTCCCCTCCCCGTGGTTTGCAGGGGTGCGATGCTCCGGTCCAGACAGCGGGTTATTTTGTTTTTTTTTTTTTTTCCCGATCTTGGCGTGGTGTTCACTCCCACAAACGGGTTTGCTTGGGAAATAAGGTGTTTTACGCGCTTAGGGAGCAGGTACGAGCAGTTTCGGTAGGAAGCACTGAAGAGAAGTTCACTTGGTCGTGTCTATATGGAGCTTGTAAAATCCTGCTAGCTCTTGGCAGTCCCCCACTCCCTAAGTCAATAAACCAGTTTATTTTTTTAATTACCCATCACGAAATAAATGGTATTTCCCCCACCCCCTTTTTTTCCCCTTGCTTTTCCCTTTTTGTCTCGCCACGGCAGGTACATTATTCGTGGCAACTTTGTGTGGCTGCTTTATATAGCGCTGGCATATGGGCTCCATTTTCTGCTCTCTGGTTGGTCTACAACTCTGAAATGCACAGGAACAGCAAAGTGTTCTCACTGTGGGATTAGTAACTGTGCTGAATAGGTCACAGATGGGGCGATAGGAGCATTTTATTAATGACGTAACGTTGCATAAACCGAGTCTACTTTTTTTTTTAATATATTATTCGGGCTGGGGGAGGGGGAATATTTTGAATGTCTTTTTAATGGGACGTAATGAACTTGAAACCGCTGTCTGCAAGCTGGCGTATCACCTCTCGTCGCAAACCGACCGCGCACAGTGAAGGAAACATTGCGGATTTTTTTTTTTTTAATGTCTTTTTGGTTTTTTTCCCCTCCTGTGCTGCCTGAGGCTTTGGCAGTCGCTGCTACGCTGCTGCTGGCAGGTGCCCGGGCTGGAGGCTGGTGGGATGACATCACCCCCTCAGTGGCACCCATGCGCACCCCTCGCCAGCCCAGCACCTCCACCCGCTCGCCCCCACTGCCTTCAGGACAACAGCGGTGGTATTTTCCTCCCTTTTTTTTTTCCTTTTAGTATTTTTTTCCCACCATTTCTTTTACTGTGTCTGGTACCTGGAACTCGGGGGGGGGTGGGGGGATAGTCTGAAGAGCACCTTTTTTTTAATCAGACCTTTTCATTAGAATACTGGCAGCTTTACAAGGTGGTTTAGGCTTCTTTTTGGCTTTTTTGTTCTCTTTCCTTCCCTCCCCCCAAGTTCATGGAGTAGTCAGTATAATTTAAAATGGGCTGTGAAAAAATTATATTTCCTCTTCTGTCCTCTTCTGTGGAGTAAAAGAGGCTTTTTGAGGAGGAGATATGCCATAGGGCATTTAGAGTTTAGGATATGGGAGATACTGTTTGCTTTCTGCTTCTGATAGTGAGGCAATATCAGACATATAAATAGGGGGTATGGGAAACGAGGTATTTTTAATTCTGTTTTTTTCCCCCCAGCAATACTTGGTGATGGTATTTCCAGGCCTTTCTTTGCTTTCTCGTAGAAAAATCTTTGCTGGAAAGGCCCTTGAGAGCCCAAGAAGACTGTGTGTAACAACTTTTAAAAATAAACTTTAAGATTCCAGGACAGGCTAATTGTGGAGTCCTCTGCCAGCTGTTTCTGTTGGGATGAGCCAGATCTGAATGTGCATGAGCAGAGTTTCACTTTAGATGAGAGGAGGCAGAAATGTGGTGGGGCTGAACCAGCTCTTCTTCCTCCAGGAGACGCTAGAATGGGGTCAGTGAAGGGCTTGGGCTGCAGAACTCTGTGCTACCGACTGTTTTCCTCTTCATGTAGACCAAGGTGGTGCGTGATGGTACCCACCATAATTAAATAGAAATACAGACCATGTATTTGGGGGAAATGGGTGATGCCTTTCCCAGGTGCTTGGAGAGCTCTCTGCTGCACAGTGTGGTTTCAGAAGGTCTGTGTTATTTGGTGCAGGTATCCCATTGTTCAGATTTTGGGCCTGATTTTTGTTCAGATAATGGAAAGTGTGTGTGGCTTTTCTTACGGCTGGGTGCATGATGTCCGCTTACCAGTAGCGTTCACGAAGTTGTAGTGCTGTAGCCTCCTTGCTTCAGGCTGCTGGATCACCTATGTGAGCCTTGCATGGCTGCTGGCACCACTTTTCAGAGTGGTCAACCTCCTTGCTCCTTCCTTCGTTAAGTGTTTGCTTTGTGTAATGGGTCTCATGAGTACAAGGATGGTTTTGACCAAGTCTTCTTTGGATCAGGTAAAATAGGCGACTGTGACTGAGGTGTTTGTATATTAATAAAGCTGGGGTTTTGAAAATACTTTTGCTGAAGGGTCTTGCTCGTGACTTTTCAAGTATTGTATCTTGATTTATTCTGTTGGAGGATGACTGTGGTTTTGCCTTTCCTTGACATAACTAAACTACTAAAATGAGACAAAAAATTAATTTCTTGAAATAGAAATTTTGGGTTTAGAAAAGCTGAAATGGATGCAGCACCCAGACTTTGACCTTCTCAGCTCCTCACTAGTGGTTGTTTACTACAGCTGCAGCTGTGAGTCTTTGAAAGAGGAGGAGCTGCAAACACAAGCATGCTCACTTTCCCCAGCTAAGAGGAAAACATCTAATGAGCATGCTGTTTCAAAGTAAGATGTAGAGAAAAGTATTGAGTACTCAGGGTGCAGCTTTTCCTTTCCTTTGTGCAGGGAGTGCTTTGCTGCGTCTGTAAGAGAAATTTTGAATCTTGGAAGTGCAAAACATGAATGCATGAAATGATTACATTTCCTACACAGTAAAAAAGATTTTTTTTTTAATAAAATGCATGCTTAAGCTAGAAAAGAGAAATGCTTTTGCACTGTAGTACTGAGGACACTTTCAACATTGTTCGTTGCTGGAAAAAACTCTGTGTAACCTTACCCTATGTTCAACAACTGAACTTTAGACAGTCCTCTTCCTTCAACTGAATGATTTTTTTTTTTGTCAGTCCTAAATGAGGAAAAAAAAAAGGCAACAAGAGTTCTATTTGATGATTCAGTGTCAAAATGATTGTGTTAGTTTATAGCTAGACATAGAGGTATGTTGACAAACTTGACTAGTGTTGACTAGACCCTGTGACACTGTTGCAAAAGTGGGTAAAATTGGACCGATCTGAGCCTAGTTGTACAGTCTCTTTTGGTTTTTTATATATATATAAATATATAACCCTGTGTTAACGGTGCTATGTTTGCATTTGGAATCTTTTTTACTGTGCAGAAGGTTTGCTTAGATTTGGTGCTCTGAAATACGTGAACTTTCTCACACTTCTGCAAAGTTTGGTGTGACTGGTAGATCTGAAGTTTATTCCAAGACTGTGCTCTCATTTGCTCCCAAGGAATAACTGTAATACAGAAAAGGTAAACTATTCTTTAATTAGTTGTATTTACCTTTTGGTGGCAGAGAACTCTTAAAATAATACTGAAAGATAGAAAGAAGAGGGAAAGTGAATGTGGCTTTGCCAAATATATATCCATGCTGTATGTAATACTGAGCTTGTGTGGACTTTCTTGAGTTCAGTGTAAAGTCTCTTGGTATTAATCAGAAAGCATTATCTAGATTTTGGACTAAACCAAAATGAAAATACAAATATTTTTTGCATTTATGTTTGCTGCAGAATGATGTGTTTTGATTTGGAGAAGACAGATTATGGTGTGCATTGGTCTTATAGCTGTTTCTGTCATTTTCTGCGTTTTTGGGGTGGGATGACATCGTGACCCATCTCAGTGTTTCTCTGCTGAAATATTTGGTAAAACTTGGGAGTGAATATATCAAATGATGTGAGATACATTCAGGGACTGTATGCTTCATACTGTCTGTTTCTTCTTCCACTCAGCATCTGTACACATCAGCTCCTGTGTCGGAAGAGTCCCTTTAGCTGCAGGTACAAGGGTAGGACTTATCTGGTGTTGGCTTGCTTATTTTTTTTTATTACTTTTTTTTAAAGTTCGGTAAAATCACAAGAATGCAAAAGTTAAGGTATATTAGAACTAAAACTGTGTATGTCAGGATCAAGGGAGATGCCATGATTAAAGACTGTTAAAGGTACGTATTCAGTGATACTGCAGAGAGCTCGACAAATCAGAGGACTGGGCAATCACCAACCATATGAAGTTCAACAAGGGAAAGTGCTGGATTCTGTCCATGGGATGGGGCAGCCCTGGATGTCCATACAGACTGGGGAATGAGATGCTAGAGAGCAGTTTTGCGGAAAGGGAGACCTAGGGATCCTGGTCGATGACAAGTTGAATCTCAGTTAGCAGTGCCCTGGCAGCCAGGAGGGCCAACCGTGTCCTGGGGGGGCATCGTATGGCAAAGCATTTGTCGAGGGAGGGGATTGTCTCGCTCTCCTCTGCACTGGTGTGGCCTCACCTTGAATATTGTGTGCAGTTTTGGGTGCCACAATATAAGGAAGATATTAAGCTACTAGAGAGTGTCTAAAGGAGGGCAATGAGGATGGTGAAGAGCCTTGATGGGAAGCCGTATGAGGAGTGGCTGAGATCACTTGATCTGTTCAGCCTGGAAAAGAGGAGACTGAGGGGAGACCTCGTTTCAGTCTACAACTTCCCTGTGAGGGGAAGAGGAGGGGCAGGCACTGATCTCTTCTCTGTGGTGACCAGTGACAGGACCTGAGGGAATGACCTGAAGTTGTGTCAGGGGAGGTTTAGGTTGGATATTAGAAAAAGGTTCTTTACCCAGAGGGTGTTTGGGCACTGGAACAGGCTCCCCAGGGAAGTGGTCACAGCACCAAGGCTGCCAGACTTCAAGAAGCGTTTGGATAATACTCTCAGGCACATGGTGTCTCTCGGGGGTGGTCCTCTGCAAGGCTAAGAGTTGGTACTCAATAATCCTTGTGGGTTCCTTCCAACTCAGGATATTCTGTGATTCTGTGATACTGAATAAAGTGCCAAGGCTGTTGAACGCTGATATTTCTTACCCTCTGAATGCAATCCTAATAATGTCTGTGCTTTTAACAAAATTTGTGGTTTATTTGTTCATAGTTTTTTTTTTTATTTTATTTGTATTTCTTGAAACAATGCCCTCGTGTGCAGTGGTGTTTATCCTTTCGTGGTTGGCTGGCAGTGCTGGTGTTGACAGGCTTTGGAGTTGCAGCACAGACCAGCACCACTTGAGTTAAGGAATGTCTGGTTAGCAGTAGCAAGCTTTTGTCCTCTCTGTGAACCAGCCTCCAGGACAGGAATGAGGCAGTGCTCTTTCTAATGGCTGGCATGGTATTTGCTACATAGTAGAGTAATGATGGGACTCAAAAATCCCTAGCTTTGTTCCTGGCCTGGCTGTAAGGCCAGTGTGTTCTCGTTGTTTAAACATAGAACAATCAAATGCATGACCTTGGACATCAGCACTTTGAAGGGGATAATTAATCAGATGATGTATCGTGTTGGGAGACCTGAGTTCTAGTCTTGTTTGTGTCATACGTCACCTGGGATGAGCACTTCAATACCCACTCTGTAAGGTGGTAAGTGGTGACCTTTTTAATGTGAGGTAGTGTCCAGTGATCAGAGCAGCAAAGAGCACAAGGTTATGCATGCTAACGCTGATCCTCTCACTGACTGCCTAAATAATTTCTTTTTCTTTGGCTTGGCCAAGAAGGGCTTTTCTAGTGGTAGTGATGCATCTCTGTTCTGACGGTAGCATGGGAAGCATAGGGATGCTGGCAGACCATGTGGGGGTGTGTGCAGAGAGCTCAGGCCAGCTGGAAATATGTTAAGGTTTGTTAGTGGAGTTGGAGATGCTACTAGTGAGCTCTGGAAGCCTTCCTGAGCATGGGTGAACTGTAATTCTTGTAACACTTCGGTCAAGTCTTGGCAGGCTGCCATTGACATGGGTAAAGGCAGCCATCTATTCCCAGTGGTTTCTGTCTGTGGATCCCTGAGGGAGAATCTAAAAAAAAAACAAAACACCACTGCATTTTTTTCTTTTTCCCCAATACAACAATTGTCAGAAGTGACTGACGTGCTCTCAGAAACTTTTGAATCAAACTTTGCAGAAGCAGTCACTAAGCATTTCGGTTGAAATGATTGAAATTTGTTAACTGGAATAATGCAGTATTAGAAGTTTGTAACATGAATTTTAAAGAGTAACTGTGACTTATTTACCATGTATGTTGTTTCTTCCCCCTCCCCCCCATAGTACCAGCATTTTTAGATGGTCTGCTAAAAACTGAAGAGACCTTTTATAGCAGATGTCATAACACATCATCTGAGGTAGTCACTGAGATATTTAGGATTAATGGTATCAGTTGCCAGTTTTTTCTAGAAAAAAAGAAAGTGACTGTGACTACCATGTAGATTTCCATTTGACAGGAATCTGAGCAGGACTTGACTTAAAATCAGAATAATATAGAATTTTTTTTTTTAGTCTGTCTTTATTTTGAGTGTGTAATGCTGGCATGAAACAGTTTTGAGTTAGACTTCAAGTATGGGTTGGCAGTGCTCTAGAAGAGCATGTAAAGAGCTGTGATTGATGACACTTCAAAATCTTTTAAAGTGTTGGAGAGTAGTTGGAGCTCTTCCAGTTCCTTTTTCAGTGAATCTTTCAGTTGCAAGAAAATTGCAAATGGGAAATGAAAAGATTTCTCTTAAGAAAAAAAAAAGTAGAGAAAAACATTCCTTTCCAGTTTGTATAAATTGGTAACAGTTACCAGGTGACTTAATTTTTTCACTTGTTCCATCTAACCAAGGAAATCTTTTGTGTAGGTGGTGCCCTACAAAATTTTAAAAGGAAAAAATTAGCTAACTGGGTTAGTTTTCCCCTTTTGAAACTGAGAGCATGCAAAGTTGGTTTAGTTAGGAGGCAGATTTGGAGGCTGCTATTTCAGAAAACGTTGCTGTTTTGACTTTAACTTTTGAGATCTATATTCAGCTAAATCAACACTTGGCTAAAATGTCTTCGACATTTATCTAAGAATATATATTAATAATTATGGACCTTTCATTTTGAGAAGGTGATATATTTGTAATTTTTGATTCTGACTTTATTGGGATAAAGTTTACAATAGTCAGAATCAAACAACTAAATATGAACATAGCACAAATTGAAAAATACAGTGAGATTTAGTACACTTTCTCTGCTTTGCATTCCAGCCAGTATCCAAGCTGTATTTATTTTGTGCTTGCTGGAGATGTGCTCTCCTTTAGGTTTCACTTGTTGCTGGATTTAGGAAGACAGTATTTCTTTTGCATTGCATTGGTGAAGAACTGTGTGGGATAGGCAGGGGTGGGAGGCTTGACTCTGCATAGCAATCACAAGACATTTGCCTAAGTCGGTTCTCATGGATAGCTTGAATAAAATATGTTCCTTTTCCATAAAGCAGAACTTAGCTCACCCTTGCCTCAGAAGTGTGTACTAAAAATCATGACACTAGAATCATTCTCATGGTCCAAACACCATCATAAAACCTCTCCGTTGGCTGACAGTAGAGAAAGTCTCAGATGTTTGGCTCACACGTGGATGCATGCATTGTACTTGTTAAAAAATAAGTGAGAGGACACCTGCAGTGCTGAAATCCTGGGAGAAACACTAGTGGCCCTGCAGGATTTGGTGTGGTAAGGAAGGAATAGCAGTTTCTGTTGGTTCTTCTTGAGGCTTTTGTTATTTGGTGTTTAACTTAGCCCATGTATTGCAGAAGCAGGTAGCCCTAGCAAGGCCACGGTAGGCAGGCTATGATTTCCTACAGTAGGGGCAGCACCAGGAGCTTAGTGGTTTAGTACCCAAGTCCTCTTGTGGGCATGGCCTGAAATATACCTGAAGTTTCTTCTTGTGATGAATTCTGACTGCAGTTGATGTTGCATGTTCCCATCCATCAGTTCTCATCCCTGTGTGTTTAGCTATTGTGTTGTCTTCTGCCTCTTGCCAGCAGCGCTACCCTGCCCTTCTTTGGGCAAGGAGTGCTGTTCTCTTCCTCTTGCTGTAACCCTTCTGTTGATAACTTTGTCATTAAAAAGCTTCTTTAATTTTTATTTTCAGACACATTTTCTGGTTCCTGGATTATTTTAAAGATGCTTTCTTCTTATGAACTTACTTCCCACCTCTGATTTTTCTTAACAACGTTTCTACTTGTACAATTGTGTTTTCAATCCATCTGACTGAAGAAGCCTTTATAGATTACATATATATCATGGCTAGGCTTCGCGAACGAAGACTTGGGAAGGACTCTACCCACATTTGCTACAAGCACGCTGGTGGCTAAAGAGGCCAATGTGAGATAGACAAATCCGGTTGCAAAAGGCACAGCAGAAAGATGCCTTGGATGGTATCGGCAAGACACGATTCTTTCTATGTTGTCTTTTCTCCTCGAGAGTGATCCTGCGTGCGTTCTCAAAAGAAGCAGCAGCGTTATAGATAGTGTGTCTTCAGGCCTCCCAATTGGAGGCCAGAGTAGACCAGTGATGAAGATCAATGTGGCCAAGGCTGAGATGTTGTTTCAGGGAGTCCTTGTATCTCCTCTTCAGGGCTCCTCTCTTGCGGCAGCCGGTGGCAAGTTCACCATAAGATCTTACGGAGACAGTGGTCCTTCATCCTGGAGACGTGCTCTGCCCAACGCAGCTGTGTTCTCAGTAACATGGCCTCAATACTCGTAACTGCTGCTTGTTCTAGAACAGATGTATTGGTCACATAATCTGACCAGTGGATGTTTAGGATTGTATGGAGGCAGCGTTGATGGAAGCATTCTAGGAGTCGCAGATGGTGGTGGTAAATGACCCATGATTCGGACCCATATAAGAGAGTAGACAGCACTATGGCTCTGTAAACACTGATCTTGGTACTTTTCTTCAAGTGTTTATTTCGCCAGACTCTTTTATGGAGTTTTCCGAAAGCACTATATACCTTTGCTAATCTGTTGTCTATCTCTCTGTCGATTTTACCATCCGAGGAGATGATGCTACCTAGGTGGTTAAACTACTGGACAGATTTGAGCTCTGATTTGCCAATGGTGATATGGGAATGATGGAAGACTTCCTGAGGTGCAGGTTGATAGAAGATTTCTGTCTTCTTTAAGCTGACTTCCAGCCCAGAAAACTCAGCAGCGTCTACAAAACAGGATGTTAAGCGCTGCAGAGCTACTTCTGTGTGGGCAACAAGGACGTCGTTGTCAGCATAAAGCAGCTCCCGGACAAGATGGTTTAAGGTCTTAGTGTGGGCCTTCAGTCGCCTTAGGTTGAATAGGCTTCCATCGGTATAATATCAAATGTAGATACCGTCTTGATCATCGAGGTCTACCGTGGCCCTTTGGAGCATCATGCTGAAGAAGGTTGTGAATAGGGTTGGTGCGAGAACGCAGCCTTGTTGCACACCATTGGTAATTAGAAAGGGCTCAGAACGTGCATCGCCATATCTGACTTGGCCGTGCTGATCCTCACGAAGTGAGATGATCATTTTAAGGAACTTGAGGGAAATCCTAAACGTTCCAAAATCTGCCATAGACCTTTTCTGCTCACAGTATCGAAAGCCTTGGTGAGATCAACAAAGGTTACATAGAGTCCTTTCTTCTGTTCCCTACACTTCTCTTGCAGTTGTCTGAGAACAAATACCATGTCTGTGGTACTCCTGTTGGCTCTGAAACCACACTGGCTTTCAGGTAGAAGTTCTTCTGCTATAGCAGGTATTAGTCTGTTCAAAAGTATTCTTGCCAGGATTTTGCCAGCAATGGAGAGCAGAGTGTTATGGTTTGAGATTGCCCCCCTGGGAGTTGGGGGCTCAGAGGTTATTGGGTGCCAAGGCAGAGTGATACCTTAGTAATTTGAACAGTCTGATTTATCTCCTTTCTTCTTACACAGAGTGATGATGACTGCGTCAGGAAGGTCTGATGGTAGTTCGCCTAGTTTCCAACAGCGCACCACAGACTGGTGAAATTTAGCATGGAGTGCTTGGCCCCCACGCTTCCAGACTTCGAGTGGAATTCCATCAACCCCAGCTGCCTTGTCAGTTTTCACCTGCTGTATGGCCTTAAGGGTTTCTCCCATAGTAGGGGCAATATCCAATTCATTCTTCACCGGTTGCTGTGTAATGCACTGAATTGCTGAGCATATATATATACATATATATATATATGTATATATATATATGCTAAAATTGCTACTTGCTTTTCATAAGGGTTGTTTTCTTGGTTGTTCAGCACCTAACTGGCAAGCCCTCTGAGCAGGGCTGCCTTTCTGAGAGCATGACTTTCCATGGTGGCTTCTGCCTGATGGAGAACACGGAAGGTGGGGTGAGAGTGCTCCCCTGCATTTGGTTGTGGGTGCTGTAGTGTCTTTCAGGAGACCCCAGAGTGAACCAGGGTCACTCCCATGTCCCATCTTACTCCTTGGATATTACTGTGATATCAAAAATAAAAATGTAAGGGTAGCTTGAGAGGTCTTTTTGTACTGGTCATGTCTTAGAAGTATGAAAATAATCAGGGGAAATATTCTCCTCGTGTTATACAGTGTTAAAACTAATTCAGCAAACTCAAAAATTCTAATCTATCTCAAAGAATCTGTACTAGTAATTTTTATGTGAGGGAACAGAAATGAGACACATCCTATGGCAATCATTTGATATGATCTAAAACAGTAATTCCAGTCAGTGTTTGTCAGACATTATAGTGTTCTCAGTTTAAAAGCTGAACGACCAGACTGCAGCTCTTTTGAAGCTTGAGGTTTGGCAACTGTGTCAAATACAGGAATTGTGTTGTAAGAGCATCTTGACAGCGCTGCAAGTGCCATAGAAGAAGCAAAGCTACAAAGCCACATTTAACCAATACGTAAGTTGCAAAGATTTTTAAGGATTTCTGCCTAGATGAGCAAGTCTGAATTTAGCCGCAGATGTTCAAAGTCTTGGTGGTGGACAGGTTGACATTTAAGCAGATAGCAGAAGGAATGTACAAGTTGAATGAAGTTACACTCACTGGAGGCGGGACTTAGTGAAGTGAGAAGAAATATGGTATGTTTTATAACATCTCAACATGGGATCAAGTTGTAGTCTCATTGATTTGTAGATCAGAGAAGACTATTATGATAATCTAATAAAATTTAAATAATGCCATCAGTAGAGTATCGCCTTGTCCTACACGAACCATACATGGTCTTTTGGAACTGGAACATTTTGTGACTAGATGGTTGTAACATAAAAAACTTTGTGCAGTGGGGAATCAACTGTCATCTTTGGTAAGCTGTTCCAGTGGTTATAATTACTCTAATCTGTATGCTTTCTTTCTTCCCTGAATTTATCCATATATTTGGCTTCCAGCCACTTAACCTTGTTATACTTCTGTCTCTTAAATGAGTGGTCAACACGTCTCCTGTCAATTCCTTCTCTGTCTTCATTTTTAGAATATGCATAATTGAACAGTGTTTTAATTTGCGGCTGCTAAAGACGGTGAATTGATTTAAATAGTTTTGACTTTAAAGTAGTGGGCAGGAAAACTTGATTTAAACAATCAGTTTAAATCTTGCTTGGTTTCTGCAGTTCTTACTGACTTTCCATTCCCAGTGCTGTCTGTTGGGCAAGTGATGTTTACTGTGCTGATACACAATAGGCGAAATAGTCTTTATGCAGATATACTCAAATTTTTTATCTGAGAGCACACATTGTATGCATACCTATATATTTAAAATATTTTTTTACTATGTTTGAATTTTGGGATGTTTAATATGTATGACTGCGTTTCTGGTTTACGAGGTGGTTCATCTTTATAATTAACTTTGTCAAATCAGTTAGAAGTTGGAACTCATAAACCATGGAAAACATCATTAAAATAATTTTTGATAATAATTTGATTCCTTTCTGATGTGCTAGGTTACTTTAAAAATCTTATTAAAATGTATTAGTGTTTAAAACTAACTTTTATATTGAATAAAGGAAAAATAAACTTAGCTATTAAGAGAAACACAATTTATGTTAAAAATACCCTTGAGAGTATTTAGTATTTAGAACTAGTAGGTATCACCCTTCAGCATATTGTTTATAGTAGAAGACTGGAAAAGAAAAACACATTTACTTAGTTTCTTTTGCTCATGGTAGATTTTTCAAATTCTGAACGAGCTAGTAGTTGATCTGTGGTGGTTGAATAAGCTATGAGAAAGAAGGTACTCTATTCTGTACCTGCTTATTGATTAGCTTGAGTTTCAGTTTTGTTTGGTCTTTGGTTTTTATTGGATTAGTTTCTTTGAAACTTCAGCAGCAAATGCGTACTGCTTCAGCATTGGTGAAAGAAGGAATGTAAATTGGTTTCATAATTTTAAATGTTATTTTGTTGAATAATTTAAATAAGAGTTAGAATTTTTCAGTAATGTTACAGAAAAAAGCCATTTCTTCACCAGACAGGTTTTAGAGCAGCATTGGTTAGGCTACTCCTTCTAGGAGTATTAAACATTTGACAAAAAATAGGAGTAGCCAACTATTCTTGTTTTGTGAAAATGCCAGTGAAGATAACTTTTTAAAATATTTTACTTATTCTCAGCTGGTGACACTGACAGCTCAGTTCTCCGGTGCCTTTTTGGACATGTCTATTCAATGTATTATCTAAAGTATGAAATAGGATAGATACTTCATTGGCTAAAGGTACCAGCTGAGCAGGAGCACCCAGGCTCAGTGTTTGGTAGACTTGTGCTGCACTTCTCAGACCTTCTAGTCTCTTACTCTTTTTTTTTTTTCCTTCTCCCCTCAGGATCATTTCAAATTTAATAATGCTGTTATTTGGATACTCCATTCCTCCCTGCCCCCCCACTGCTGCTTATTAATCATACCAGTTTTAAAAGAGTGAGTAAGAATACTAAGTGACTTTGCTGAGCTCTGTTCAACTTGGGGAAGTTTTGCTCTTTCAAACTGATCTTATCACTGAAGTCCTTCTGGTACTCAAACTGGAGCTCTTCACTGTAATTATTTTATCCTTTTTGGAGACTTTTTGAATGCTTAGGTATTTGTGCTGGTTTAAAAGTTAACCAGCAAGGGAAAATGAACTCAATTCAAAAGAGAGATTTATAAGTCAGAATAACAATTTATTAAAATAATGCAATAAGTACAATTATACAGACAGACAATTGGTTTTAACCCACAAGCCCAAATGTATACCCAGCACCCTAGGGTATGAACAAGAGTGGTGTACCTTGGCCCACCCCCGAGTCCAAAGCAAAAGGAGAGGGGATAAACCTGCTGGTGGGAGAGCTGCTGCAGTCTGGTCAGAAGTGGTGATTGCAGTCCAGTCGAGGGTGATGGTCTCAGTCTGGTTGAACGCGGTGGTCTGCAATCTTCCTCTGGATCCCACGAGAGGTCGCAAGGCTCTGAAACTCCCAGTTATATACTCTCCAGTTCAGGCGGGAGTGCTCAGTCCCTCCCTCAGAGTAGGGAATTCCATAAAAGGGCATGCGGATGCTCAGTCCCTCTTCCATATAAGGGTATCAGAGCGGGGAATTCCATATAAGGATATCAGAGCAGGGAATTCCATTAAAGGGTACAGGAACATCTTCCCACCTTGCAGGCCTCTACTGACAGCAGTTTTTGGGAAATGGCATGGAGGCTATAGAATACACAGTTTTGGGTTACACCCATCCAGGGATGAATTGGTCCCAGCCGTTCTAACCAGGACATTATTATACTCCTCTATTTCCTCAGTCTTTTCAAGGAGATAGAATAATGTAAATAAAACTTAATTTCTGCATATTCTGACTTTAAAACTGTGATCATAGGTAAATTTATTTTATAGAGAAACCAAACTAAAAATTGGCTTTTCTCCTTTTTTTTTTCTCTGCCTCTTCCTTAACTTCTTGAAATAGCAATGTAAGACCAAAGCAAATTTTTTTTTTATCAGCTTTTTCATTATGTAGTTTTGTTCAGTGTGATGACTCCATTTCTACTTTTATTTGTCATGGAACCAGGCAAAATGAGGTAGGATGTACAATTGGAAATGTAATTCTCTTCTTCCCCAAAGAGGGAGTTGGACATTTGTTGGCTACGTTGCTTTCTTTTTGCAAATTGGCGTAACCAGTGCAGGTCCTGTGAGAAGGATCAGGGCTGGGAAAAAGGACCATTGTGCAGTCCAGCCCTGTGCAGCAAGTCAGAAAACTGAAAAGTGGTGGTCAGAGGAGAGGTTTTATTAATGTTTCAAGCTGCGTGAGAGCAAAGTGAACCAGGTAAAGAGAAATACATCCAGGCATGGTGGAGACTCTTTGAAAGAATATCGCTTTATGCTCTTGAGAGAAGTCAAAATGGGTGTTTACTTCCTTGTGTTTTAAAAAAGGAAAATTAAATACATTATAAAGCTAATTTTACACACACCTCATACATTGCCGCTGCAAAACTAATTGGCCTGTGAGGAAAAATAGCACCCTTATAAGATCCAGTTGGCTTTTGGTCACTTGTTAGTCCCAGCATTTGCTCCGATTCCTCTTCCTGACAGACTGTTGTCCAGTACACACTGCAGTGTCTTGGTTGAGACTTCCAGTGGGGTGCTTGGGTTTTCCTCCATGGAGCTTGCTACTGTTAATGATTTTTATGTTCTTTAGGAACCATCAGTTTATGAAGAAATAGCCTCATACTGTCTCGTGGTGGTGTGCAAGGCTTGTGAACATCTCTATATGGAGCTTTTGAACTTTGTCATCTGAGTACAGGGCTTTGTATGGCAAAGAAGAAATGAGAGCTTAAAGCATTTGTGGTCATTGGCTTAAAATCTCTCCTCTGCAAAGGCTAGTACTGATTTTACTTTTTTACTCAAGTGGAATTTTTCGGTGCTGTTTTTTGTTCTTCACCAGTAATGTTCCTTCTGCTTTGTCCATGCAATGACCGTTAGCCTTTTTATCCTTTTTTACTTCTAAGTTTTTAAATTTTTAATGCAAAATTAGTTTCCATTGCACACAATTCTAAATGTAAAAACCAGTCATCACTTAATTGATATTTTCATGTTAGAGATGACATAGTGTGTTATAGGTCCCTGGAGCCTTGAATTTCTGCTGAGAATTTGTTGCAGCACTTCCTTAAAACAGTGTGATGGAGCAGTAACCCCTTGGTTTCTGGGTCAGTGCCATGGGCAGCTGGAGCTGTGTTTGGTGTTTCGGTGCTGGTGTTTTGTATTACCTTTGGATAAGCTTATGGTACTTCACAAGTTGCCATATGGAAAGCGACTCCATTTCTTTGATTTAGGTCAGGCTGTCAGGTGCCTTTTGTGTCCTTGTCTTCTGTAACTGGGACATCTGAGATGTGAGGTGACCATGATTTCACATGTGATCTAGCTGGAGGGTCCCTAGGGTCTTCTGCTCTCCTTGCACTCCAGATGCGGGCTGCCTTTATGTGTCCTTGTGTTTGTTCTGCCACCAGGATCTTGGGAGAGTATTTATTTTCTTTTTCATCTGTTTCCCAGTTGTGCTGTTGGACTCTGTGTGAGTCGTCCTTCTCTGGGATGAAGACAGGATGCAGGGGAGAGAAACTACTAAATTAAGAGGTGTGGGAGAGGACACAAATGGTCCAAGAAAAGTAAAGGTGTCAGTTTCAAGAGTAAATGGTGGCAAAAAAAAAGCCCATTGTTGCTTCGTGTTGATTTGAGGTCTTTTGAAAACTACTTGCTGCTGAATATACTTTCCATTCAACATAGATTTCTCTTATTGCAGCCCTGGTCATTATCTACTGAAGATCTTGTCCATTACTAATATCTCAGTCATCAGCCCTGGAATGACATTTCTTATTCTGCAGACAACTTTGAGACACATTGCAAGATAAAAATTGGTTTTCGCTGCTCATGAAGGATGTTTATGTAGCTAATGTGATGCCTGATATGTTGTGTAAAGTGATTCTGTTGCAATGGATTAATTTTTGTTGTTAGAACAATCCCCTGTTGTAATGCCAAATGCCTCCTGGCTGCTCCTTCAAAAGTTCAGGTTTATTTCACGTGCTGTTCTTGAATATGGATCTTTGAAAGTTGCAGATTTGTGCTCGATGCAGTAAATTTTTATAGGCGAAGTCCCTGAGTTCTGCTTGATGTGTATTATGTTAGGAGGAGGTTATAGTGCTTTCTTGAAGGGCTGATGGGTCTGTTGTTACTATGAGCCACAAAAGAGCATCCAAGTCTCACCCACTGTTGTTTCTCTGAGTGAGCAAAATGCAGCATCTTAAGGAACTTGTGTATAATTTGTGTATTAAGCAGTTGCCAAGGGTGTCTTGCAGGTGGATGTGAGCTGATGTGAGGATGTGATGTGTATTTTTCTAATCGGTATTCTTCTGGTGAAACTTCAGAATCTTTGTTTTTCAGCAAGAATGTTTGGATGCATAATGCTCTTCAAGTGTGTCATTTAAAAACACATTACCCAGCTTTTTGGAAACAAGTCTTACAGAACTTCTAACAGACAGGAAAATGGATTTCTGTGTTGCTTTGATCTGTCTTCAGTGTGCAAGAGCACAAAAATACTGTTATAGGTGTTTTGTTTATAAGTCTTCACATTTATCAAACTGGAATTCATAAATTTGTTATTTCTACTTAAGACTTTTTCCTCCTTTATTCTTCAGATAGAGATGTTACATCATTGCTATTTTCCTGATCATCTTGCTTCTTCCGAAGATCCCATCAACAAAATTACTTAGAGTATATTTTATGCTCCTCACCATTTACTTCGTCTGCAGGATGCAGTGAGCAGTCTTGCCTTAAGTTAATTTAAATATTTGTCAAATAAGAAAAATAGTCGGAAAAATCAAGTAAACAGCATTCTGTTATAACATGCTACTCTGTTCAGTCTCTATCTTCATTAATATTTGAACTTTACTATGAGATGCATAATACATTTTTGGAGAGGGCAGTGTGATATTCACCACAGGTGGTGTACTGGCTGATAATTTGGAAGTCATTTAAGAAGTGCTTCATTTTTGCACTTGCAAAACGAATGTAATGATGTTTACCCTGGACATTTTTAGATCTACCATTGGGAAAAATACATAGAAAAGTTGAGAAATACAGGTGTTATTAGACGCATGCTTTAGATGGCGAGGACCACAGGGATTTCTGTAGATGCTTGCTACGTACATTACTTCAGTTCCCTCTGCGTGCTGATGACACATAAGGCAAAGTGTAACTTCTTTCCTTTGTCAGGCTGCAAATAACTTCTGTGAGCCTTGTAGCCATGAAAAGTGTATTGAAGGAGGTTGTTTGCAAGAGGTTTTACCCATTTGGTTTCCTTGGAAACATGAAACATGATTTACAAATATTGACTTGAGAAAGCTGCAGCTTAGAGGAAATCCTAAACTGTTGGTTCAGACTTTTAAATTAATATCTCCAAAGAGTTCAGTCCGTGTTGAAAGTCACTTCATGAAGTCCATTATAAATGATATTTATAGTAGTTCTGGGTTTCTGTGTTTCTTGGTGTAATAGCCAGTTCTGAATGCTGGAGGACTGGAGAGAATGTGAGTTTTGCTGGAAAAGGGGTACTGAACTGGGATCCCTGGCTCCAGTTTCACCTGTGTTAAATAACTCGCACCAGAGTTAACAGATTGATGCTCTTGAAAGTCAGAGCTTTGGTGCCTCACTCATAGCTGATGGACTGTGACCTTGAATGCTTTCTTGTTCGTGAGGTTCAGACACTGTAAATCATCATTCATGTATTGTAAACATTTTTAAACTCCCTAGAGGGTGGTTTGAATGCTCTTTGTTATGTTCATGTAAGTGATTGTGTGATAAGCCTAAGTAATTTACATTTACCGGGTAGCTTATTTTTATTGTATAGGAATTTTCATATACTCTTAAAGACTGCTGATCATAATTTGATCTTGTTGGGCTCATTAAGTGTTCAAAACAAAAGCTCCTTTATCCCTGGAGCATGGTTATCCTGAAGCTGGTGTTAAGATTCATGCTGGGAGGTGGAAAGGGGCATCAATATGGGAGAAAAAACATACAGCACAAGTGTTGCATACATGCTGTGAGTGCTGGGTTGTATAAAGGGTGGGGAGAGATTGCTTCTGTGCACTCATTAATGAGGAACAGGTCTTGGTTCAGTCAATCTCACCAAAATGCTGCTGGATGTGGTTTTATTGGTGCTTCTCTTAGTGTGAGTGCTGGCTTATGTGGTCCCTCTTGCCACCCATCTCCTGTGGTGCCTGTCCCTCTGTCACTCACACAGCTTCTGCTGTCAGTGGACTGAATTGGATAAAGAAACTGCTCTGTTTTGGTTTTCCTCATTTATTCTTAACTTGTGTTATTTTCCCAGTTCATCCCCCAAAATAGCCGTGGCTGCGAAGGAGCAGGTCAGGTGGTTGGAGGCAGGAAAGTACCTCTAGCCATTCCAAAAGTTAGGAGTGTGACAGCTTTATATCCCCAGTGTTCTTAATCCAGAGGAGAACACCTCCAGAGCAGAGATGAGATGAGATCTTGGATTTTCCTGCAGAAAAGCCATGTGTGTTTGTCTGCTGGTTGTCATGCTAGTTGATTCATGGCCGTGAGGAGGTAGCAAGGCACAGCTTTTAAGAAGGTATGATGTATTAGGTTGAAACAATGATGTACTTTAAAAGAATGTGAACATTCAAGTCTGTGCTGCTGTTTTAGATCTGGATAAGGCTTGTATCAAGCTGTTGGATTCTTTTCCCCCAACATATCTTTCATGTTTTGTGTAAAATATCACTACTGCTTAAGAACTGCACTTTGCTTGGTGATTGTAAAAGTGTTTATGGTGAGCGGCCTAAGGTGGCCTTATGTGGCTATGTTAATTAAGGCAGGATAAACCTAAGTCTGCCTTCATCTGGGGTTGCAGGAGGATTTTACACTGGAAGTAGGAGGTGGGATGCAGGCAGGCAGCTGCACAGATGCTTATAGGGATCAGGTCTTCAATATCCAGAGGCACTGGTAGTGTAGGCAAGCAATGATTGCTGAAACCTGTAGGTCAGTGTGTCGCAGATAAGGCAGCTAAATATGTGGGCTGTATGTCTTATGGAATTTAACATTAAGAACAAATAGGAGACCACAGAAGCCTTCAGTGCATGGGCTAAGCAATGCTACTATTCTCATCAAGCTTCTGTAAATCATGCCTAACATCCTGAAGGTTACAAAGATGTTTGTGGATGCTAAGGAAGTATTCAGCTGTATTGTTTTACAGTGGCTGGTTCTAGCAGGTGAGAGCAGCTTGCTCTTGACTTGTGACATGCAATGGCTATGCATTACAGTGGCAGAGGAACTTTCTCTGAGGAAAGAGAAGGTTCATATGCAGAAAAGATGGAGTGGAAAATGGCAATGCTGCAGAATCTCAGATGGAGGCTCCTATTGTTGGCAACTTGTGTACAGAGTCATTAGTTGAGGATTGTGAGTATGCTTCAAAAATTGAGTACGATGGTTTAGGATGCCAAACACAAGTACTAATAAAAAGATAATTATATAAAATGAACTGTAGTTCTTTGTGTAACCAGATAAACTATGTGGATTACTACACAGTCAGTCAAGATGGGAACAAGGATTTACAGCACAAGAGTCCTGCTAAAATTAGAATTGATTTTGTGTGAAGCCATTGTGCCAAGACAAACTGAATTTCATACTGCAGGATTGTTTGTAAGATAAATGCCTCCATAGAATATGGAGAGAAGTCACTAAGTTACTTAAACTTGAAAGGACGAAGCAATAACTGCAGTGAAGGTGTATAGGGAATTCTCAGAGTACAAAAACAGAAGATGAAAATGTATGATATGGAAATATGAAAGGTTTTTAATTTTATAATATGATGAGTGTCTTCTGAATATCACTCACATTAAGTGATTAGAATAGTAGCCATATAAGTAAGGTGTGCAGCCTCTAAGGGAGAAGGTGGGAAAGAATACACCCTTAGACCTATTGCTCTTTTCTATTTTTATTCTGATTTTCTAGGGTGTCACCAGTAAATTGGTAGTTGCGAAAACTCAGTCCTGTAGAAACATCAAGGGAACATCATGTTTGCTGTTTTTCTGGCAGAATATTGATACTGTTTTCAGTTTTAGACTCCTTGTTGTTTCTAGCAAGTATAGATAGATTTTAGGAATAGCTGTGTGAAATGTATTTAGCTGTTGCTTGTATAATACTGGAGGTTCAGAGCACCTCCCAGCTTTGTGGCGGCTCCAAAGCAGCTCCAATACAGCATCAGTGTCAGTTCTCAGATATGTTGGCCTTTATTCTAGGTTGTATTCGCTTCTGGGAGTAAAGTGATGAAAGAAGAGAGAGATGACATTAGCTACAGATAAAGAGAAATATCAATTCAAGTAGGAAGTATCTCTTTCATACCTTCAGCCTGTAATGTGTGTGAATCTCTGACTATCAGCAGGTTCTCTTACGAGGCATCAGAGCTACAAGGTGTTAAAGCTTTCTGGACAGAGCACTTGTAATATCTGTAGCTCAATATGATGAAAGAAAGAGGTATTTCTGCTAGAGGAAAGATGGAGACTTCTGTTTTCAGCTCCTTGACTAGATGTTTTTCACGTTGAAGCTGAAATCAAGACCAGGTTGGATGGGGCTTTGAGCAACCTGGTTTAGTGGAAGGTGTCCGTGCCCATGACAGGGGTGTTGGATCTAACTGATCTTCAAAGGCCCTTCCAACCCAAGCCACTCTGTGATTCTAAATGAGAGATGTTAGTTTGGAGATGCCAACTCCTCCGAATCAGAATGAGCCAGTTCATGTCTTCCAATGTAAGTTTGTCACCAAGCTGCTATTGCTGCCTGTGAGGTTAGAGCCAGTGGGCAAATGGCTTCCACTGAGAAAAGGAAAGGGTTAGAAAGAGAAATTATGAAAAAATTGGCAAAACCCACAGAGTCATTCTCACTGACTGAAAGGAGCTAATTATTCTGGACTTATGTTTCAGATTTACTTGGTCTGGGTTTAGATCTGCACCCTGTATGACTGGAAAATACACTCACCGAACAACAATATACTGGACTAAGCACAGGTAAATGTTGAAGTTACTGAGAGAATAGCAAATACTGGGTTTGAGAGAGAAAGACTCATTTGGCAAATGGCAAATGAAAAAAAACCCCAGTTTTAATGTACTCTTAAAAGATTACAAATCTGAGATACTGCCAGACATCCTCTTTAGTTAGCAAACTGCAGAAGCATGTCTGTGCAAAATGAGAAATGTGTTTGCTTGGCCAGCTTTTCTGAACTGAAACATTATAGGTGTTGTGAAATACTGTAGAATGTACAAATGAACATGTCAAGAAAATCACATTGCAACACATGGGGCAGTTTATACACGTTGGTGCACCTCACTTAGTCATAGTGGCAGTCACAAGCTTAAGAATGTTGAGCTTTTGGAGACAAGACTTAGGAATCTAGTCCTAATTGCAACATTATAAGTATTTCTCTATGTGTGGTGGGGTGAGATGGAGGTGAGAATGGAGAGAAGGGAGGGGTAGCATCTGCTTCTTACTGAGCTAAAGGTGTTTTGGTTTTTTTTTCTGAAATTAATCAGTAATTGAACTAAAGAGGGGAAGAGCTAGGGAATGAGATGAGCAAGTGAGAAAGGGGAGCTGCTGGAGGGCCTAAGGAATGGCTTTTGGTAGGGGGTTAATGGGAGATAGAGTAGACCACAGCATCTGGAAGCTTCACAGTGAATTTGAGAACTGTTTGGGTTCCCACTTGCCAATAGGCTATTCAGGAGAATAACAACTAATAACATAGAACATGCAAGGACAGCAAGACCCCGGTTCACTTGCATAACACCAGGGAAAGAGGGAATAAGGTTGTGCTTTTCAGAAGTGTTGAAGTACTGCAGGTGCTGTGGAGGAAGTGCCAGGGTGCCACCTGTGTCAGTGCATGGGAAATATTGAAAATATGCATTGGTGGGCTTTGTAATTCCCAGCTGAAGAGCCTGTGCTTCTGTAGGGGTACACCTGTGTTGTTTGGGTGTAAGGGCAGCTCTTCGCCCAGAGTTGTGCACCCACACAGCATCTGGCTCTTTCCTGACTCAGTTGCCCTTTCTGCTTGGTAGCAGAAGAAGCTCTGTCCTTGCGGCGTCTGGAGAGCACAGCTCTCTGAACCGGAGGTTCATCTCAACTGGAGCTGAGGTGCTGTACAAACAGACAAAAGACTGTGGGATAGGGAAAACACGTGTTAACCTTGGATTTACTAAAAGTTCAAAGAGTGAAGTTTTCACTGTTTACAGAGTAGATAGTGTCTATTAAAGAAAATAAAACACTGCATGTCAAAATATAAAACAGCCACCATGGGATTTTTTTTGAAACAACTGTGCTTTCAAAAAGTCAAGCTTTTTAATTTGCAAGCAGCAGGGATGTTGTGTAGTGGACTTTCAGTTCTGTCGCAGCTTTTTGCATGGGGACTGTTATTTTGGTGTGCACTGAATGTCACTGGCTAAACTGAAGTTATTCCTTCATAGTTTCATATTGTTTGGATTTATAATAGTGAAAGATCCCGTGGTTTGTAGATACTCTGGGGGCCTCCTTTGCTGACTTCTTTTCTTAGATACTTAAGCTCACTTTCTTTCCTGCAGATTTTCATGGTTTATCATTTTGTGTGGGCTTCAAGTTAAAAAAAAGATTAATTTTTTTTCCTTTTAAATACTTGACAATTTGATCTGAATTTGTTTCCTCATCAGTAATAGAAGCACAGCGGATAGAGGGCTCCATTTACATCATGCAGGTGATACCAAAGGAATTAAATTCATACTGGTGCGTTGTCTGCTATCATTTCCCTCTGCAATAAAATAGGTAACTTCAATGGGAAGAAAAAAAATGGTGCAAACCCAGGAAAATACAGGGACTCAGCATTGTTCGTCTTGTCCAAGTTTAATATGTAGAAGAAAATGCTGATTCAAGCTTGCACTTATATTCTTCATAGCACTTAGGAGTTTCTTCTGTCTTGTTGCTGGCCCTTCCCTCTGTGTGTATAATTTCTTTCTCCCTTTTTTTGTGGCCTTGTTACACTCTCCTTTTTTGTTTGGGATTTGAAATCTAACCAGGTAATTGGGCAACAACCTTCTCCAAATTCATTTCTCAATGACTAACTTCTGTTGCTCCTCTTTGTCATCTCTGCTGTAAATTAATGATGCAGTAGCATACAGAGGAAGATAAAGACTGGGAAGTGTGGGAGTGTAGGCAAGAGCTTTCCCTTTCCATCACTGGTATGGGTTGCGTGAATCTGGAAATGGTATTAGTGTTTATTTTTCTCCTATTCAAATATTGATGATAATACTTGGAGGAGATGAGTGTTGTTGTAAAGGTACTAAACTGAAGGTTGTGTTAGATTGGCTTGAGACAGTCTGGATGAGGATTACAGGTGCAGAGTTGTTTCAGCTCATTTACTGAAATAGTAAAGTTAGCCTGAAAATTTACCCAGAGAGTATCTGTAGTTGGGAACTGAAAAAGTGGGTCTGCTTTTGAAACATCAGCTCCTGGTATTAGTCTTCATATTGAGACGTTGAGAAATGGGGTGTGTGTGTGTTTATAAATAAGCACAGGATGACAATGAGAAGCATTCCTTTTAGATGGCTCTCCTTAAAACTTCTTGCATAAGTAAGTAATTGGAGAGAGTTATTACCCTTCCACATCTGGGAGGTACTGAGAGGCAACCAAAGAAATTATTACTTTTGCATCATTTGCCTTTTTGCTTGCAGGAATAAAACATGGTTCAATGTCAATGCAAGAGAGATAGTAGTTACCCTTTTTCAAAAAGTGCTACCTTCATTTTTATCAGTACAAACTGTGAGTGATATGAGATGTGGCTCACATCATGTCACGTTAAAGGTTTACAAATTTTATCTGGATAATGGTTTCAGACAGATGAAAATGTGATTCAGGTTTTAACTCTTGCAAATTGTAGCATAGCAGTGACAAGGAGCTGAAATCTAGGAGAGGCTGACTTGGTATAGTATGTGATTTCTGTCAGTGTTTCTGCTAGAGTAAAGGGAGGAAGAACAAATTCGATCTTTCTCTGCAGATACCAAATATATGAATACTTATCCTGTTTGTGTTTACTGCATCAGTATTTCATTAAACTGAAATTAGAAAAGTCTTTTGTGTTTTCTGTCTTTAAACTGAGTTATATCAGAGTTACAGTGCAGCCAAATGGATTATTCCTGTTCAGTAAGTCTTTCAGAAACTGTATGAATACTGTAATCAACCCATTTGCCAAGATCTTTCATACAAGTTTTTTATAATTACATCAGTACCCAAAGCACACTTCAATTTTGTTAACAGTATTGCCTGATCAGAAGACTCTGAAGAATAACACAGAGTATATGGGTGGTCCCTTCGAATAGAAGCCGATCTCCTCATTTGGGTCTATCCAAAGACTCAGTGACTGTAAATTGTGTAATTTGCTTGGAGAACACAAAAGCTATTCAATTATGTTAATCAGTGGTTCTGCATCATCACAAAGTTGATCTCTGCTTTTCTTGTTCTGTGGGAGAATTTTGTCTTCAAGTGCATCATAGATACTTCATTTTCAAATAATTTATTTGTTCTTGTAGAAGCCCTGGTCGTAGGTCAGGATCCCCTTGTGATAGGTGTTCCACAAACAAATTTCTAAGAGTGGCAAGTGTGAGACACCTAGGCATAGATGGACACAAGCAGACTAATGGGGGAACACACAGGAGAGCAGTGAGGGGATTCTTATCGCAAAAAAACTCCCCAAACAAATAACCTCCCAAACAAGTCGAAATAAGTGGAAAAACAACCCAGGTTTTAGCACATCAGCATCATGAAAAAAAAGTTTGAATGTGGACAAATCTTTTTTGTGACTACAAAATGCACTATATAGTGTGTACATATATATAAATATGTATTCTATTAATATTATACTTCTATATATAGATAAATACAGTCTTTTTTGTGTGTTTTACCCATTCTTCATTTGATTGTTGCTGTTGTACAAGAACTGCCTTGTTTTTTTCTGAGTGTCTGTCATTTCAGTACAACAGGTGCTTGCACAGCAAAGGAGCCAATGATAGTTCACTGCTCTCGCTGGCTCTTTGCTCTTCTTGACCTACTCTTGTTTCTCTTCTGTACTCAGAAAGCAGCTCCTTGCATTAGATCTACTCGAGATGCATCAAGATGACTTTTCCCTTAGATTTTAAAATAATTTCCAATGCTTTATGGTCGGGTGTGTTTTTTGTTTTGTGTTCCCCCTCTCCTCTCCTGTCTTGTCTTTGTTTTTGTAGCCGTTCATTTTCCTCCTATTTTACGTGATTGGTATTTAGACCAAAGGATACATGCATACCAATCTGTCATCTTTGCTCAAACTTTTTATTTGTCAAGGAGACAACTTTGCCCCTTACTGAGCGTTGAGTATTTTCTGGTCTCTCTCTTCACTGTGTCTGCCTTCGGAGACTTTGAGTCCTCCTGGGTACAGACTTATCTGAAGTTGGGCTTAATGATCAGTAAAAGTTGAAAAAGATTTCAGATTACCAGAATCTGGGTGGAGGGTAGACAGGAGGCACTGAGGTGAAAAGGTAAGGACTTTGCTCCCTCTGAAAGTGCAGAGCACATCTGTCCATGGCAGCTGCTGTGCTTTTGGCATGCTTCTCATGTTGTTGCTGTAGCCTGCTCTGTGGATGGGAAGGATGCTTGCAGGCTGGACTGGTCCTGCTGGGTTTGCAGCCCTGTGGGCAGGAGGGAGGTTTTTGGGTGGCTGTGTCATATGGAAAAGAAGACTCCTAGTGCAGCACTGCTGCAAGAGCAGGAAAGGTGAAATGTGATACTGGATGGTTGGCAACTAAGATAAAAGGGGGGGGGGGGCGAAAGACAGTGTTAACAGTTTAATGGCAGCCGGGAGGTTTTTGCAGAAGTCTGGAAAGTTTGACAGTTGTTGATAATAGCATGCAAATCCTTATGCTTAACAAAGCTTTAGTCAGCTATCAAGTTACATTAGCTACTAACATGGTGCTTAACTCATATGCCACAATGTGTATACCTGAACAACAAATGTAAAAAGGAGACTGCTTCAAGTCACATTTTTGGCTGAAAATGCCATCAAAGAGTTTGAATACTTGCCTTTTTTTTTCCTCCCCCTCATTACTGCATGTATAAGGAGGTCTTCAGGCAAGAGTGACTTGCTCAGGACTGGTTCCTCAGCCAAGGTGTTTTGTGTGATGTGCTGTAATAGTTTGGTCCCTGTGGTTCTGTGGTGTTGGTGCTCTGTGTGCCAGAGCTTTCAGCATCCTGTGAGATGGCTTTTGCATGACTGGTGCTTCCAAGCTCACTCCTTCACATCTGATTCACTCAGCAGCTGGGGCACTGAAATTGAATCCCGCTATGTTGGAAGTAAAAAAGAGAGTCGGTTGTGAACTGTTTTTAGAAAAAACATAGCAGACAAAGAATTTCCTCAAGGAGTCCAGAACAGGATTTGGTACTTCCGTACATCTTTGGGGGAGTGGTGGGAGAGAGGAGGCCACATTGGGCATGCTAGGGCCAGCATGTATTTCAGGGATCACTTATATTTTCACTGGTGGTAACTGATAGCTTTGTTTTTCAGATATGTAACTTGAAAATGGGTGAAGAAATTCCTAATATTTTTTTGATAGTTTCAGAAGTAAAACTGGTTCTGGGGTAGGTGGTGGCTCTACTGCATCTCTGATATTCACCTCCATTTTTCTTTACCTTATAGATGTGTGTAACTTCAGTTGGAGTTAGAAACTTGGACAAGTTCAAGGTCAGACTTTTCCCGAACATGACCTCCTCTTTCTCAGGCATGAGCAGGCTCTGCCAGATAGATATCTTACTTGGTAATTACTTCTGTTCATCAGTAACAAATGTAGTAAGATACTAAAGCCCTTTTAAAGCTCACTTGAAACAAGTTGATAAAACCTGATGGAAATAAGCCAGAGATGAATCAGGCACAGTTTGTTAGAGGTACTGCAGCAGTTCACGGTAGTTTGAGTGTTGCCCATCAGCCTTGTTCTCCCCTCTTCTACTCGAAAGTACCTCTACCATGCTGCAGAGAAGTGGAAATGCTTTGTGAGTCCAGTGGTACATATTTCTCCTTTAGCTTCCTCTATAGACCTTCAACCATCATCAGCCTTCATCATCCTGGAGTTTTTGGCAGCATTCTGCTTTGTTCAGTCTGAGCCAAACCCTCTGGTTGCTCCTCTGCAGACTTCAGGGAGATGTGCTGGTGGTGGCAGGTGTCCCTCTCCATGCTCTGTACTCTTAAACATCAGAAGAGATGTTCAGTGCCAGGAGACTACTGACCCTCTTTGGTTTTTACTTAATTTTGACTTGAAGAATGGGTCTTAGATGTAAATACTAAAGATCCTTCCACTAGTGGTCCTTGACCTCTGTCTTCATCCCTCTCTTTGTCCCCCAAGGAATTAAAATCCAAAGTATTTTGTGCAAACGATTTTTTTCTCTGGGTGGTTCTCTTCCAAGTGCCCAGTAACTGTCACCTTGCAAACTTCGAGGGTGAAAGTTGAGAAGGCTAATACAGAAAATAGTGAATAAAAAGCCCCAAAGAGAGCGGTGTAGTTGTGGTATTTGATGTATCGCCACAACAAGGCCTGAGTAAAAGATAAAGGTTTCTGAAAACTCGATTTGCATAACATGCAAAGGATGGTTACCAGATCAGTCAGGCACTGATGATTTACATGCACATGTAAATCTTCTCTTTAGTCACTCTTTTCTTTCCTTTTGGTCTGAATTCCTGTGGTGTTCCATGATTTGGTGGAGTTATTAAAAAACCCAAACCAATTTACTTGGTATTTTTTCCCCTTTTGATTCGTCTTCTCCTTCCGCTGAAAAGTTTATGTGGCAAATTAATGAATTTCCCTTATTCTCAAGAGAAGCTCATAAAGGGGAGATTTCTTCTCCCTTGAGTGGTGAATGTGAGGTGATTGCCAGAGCATTGTTCTTCTAAATAGCTTATTCTTCTGTGTGGATGGACACTTCTCCCCCCCCCCCCCATTTTTAGAGCGCTGATTAAGTGATAATTTGTGTTTAGGCTTCCGTGAATACCCGTAAGGTAATCCATTGCCAGTTCGCTGGGGGGTTTGGTAGTCTGGGCAGAGAACCAGCAAACTCGTGCACTAAAGGTCAGATAAAAAATGTAACCGAGTTTTCCTCGGAGAAATGAGGAATGAATCCCTTAGTCCATCCTTTCTTCTGTGCAACGTCACCAGTTTTGAGCTGACCTGTTTGAGGTGGCAAGGAGAAGATAGATCACCATGGTGAAGTGATTGGATCAGTATACCTGGCTCACATGTAACTTCTGTGAGGCAGAAGTGCCCAGCAACAGGGCTGTGCTGGCGCAGAGGTTTTGGATGACCTGAGTGCACAGCTGTAGGAGGAGATAAACCAACAGCCTCTGCTGAGGTTGATGTTGCTGGACCTCCTCACGCAGAGTGCTGTGTCCAGAGCTGGAGAAGCGAGACCTCCGGAGATCCATTATCATCTCACTGCAGCTTCTCCAAGGCGTGAGGTATGTGTTTTGTGTTTCTCAGAGCACGTGGAGAGTTTGGTATATGGGATTGGCAAGTCTGGCCAACTAGACTTGCTGCCTCCGCGAGGAACTCTCTCCCCTCTCCTGTGCACTCTCACTTGGTGCAGCTGGGTTGCTTCCCAGCTGCTGCTTCTGCTGCTCTCCTCCCTGCAGTGAAAGGCTTGTGAATCTTGCTGCTGACCTCTTTCCTTTGCTAGGAGGTTGATGCATCTCCAGCACAGCCTCTGTGCCTTCGGAAGAAGTGTTACTTGCTTCTCTGGCCAGTAGCTCAGCATTCAGTCCCCTAGTTGCAGTGTCCTGCTGGGATCGTATAATTTGTGCCAGTGAGCCATTTCGGCGGCCTATGAACGTGACTGGTGTGAAATGACTGCTTAGTGGGCAGTTCCCAGCATCTTTGCTGTGTTCTTTTTGTAATAGTTCCTAGGTGATGTAAAAAGCTTGCTTCACCTTAGGCTTGAAGTGGTCCTTTGTCGCACTTGATAACCTGCGTGGCTGGAGACACCTGAGCAGTTCTGTTGTTCTGGGCTCTGGTCATCCTGACTAGCTCCCACCTGCAATAACCTACCGAGTGAATGACTGTAGAAAATTCTACCAGTGCTGTTGGGCTTTCAGCTGGACATTGGTTTCTCTTGTGGTACAAAACTCTAAGAAATATTTACAGAAAAGGTACAATCTCTGAAAGCATTCACAGAAGTCAGCAGTTGTGCAGAAGACTGCTCTTCCAGGCTACCCCTAAAGCATTAGAGTAAGTAATGGTTGTTTTGTTAAAAGTAGGAATATCTCCTTAGGAGCCCCTTCTCAGGAAGGGTCCTTTTCAGTCTATGCAGCCATGAGATAGGTGGCCAGGTTACTCTGCCGTGGTGCTGTCATGATGACTTTCGGGCATGAATGTCACAGCTGCTCTTAAGACTAGGAAGGAACTTGTCCAGTTCCTTCAGTTCATCCAGAGATTAATAAATTAATCTCTGATTTTATTTCTGGACATCATGAGTTAAAACTTCAGAAAGCTTCTTGGTCATTTTGACTTGGAATGAGAAATAGGCTCCAAGACATAGCAGCTTTAGCGATATCTCTGAAGCATCTGAAGTGGAGAGATGATTTGGAAGATGATCTGTGTGGTACTGAGAGGGTTAACTTTGATTTCTCACATACATTCAGTGCAAACATTTTTGTCTCATGAAACCTCCTTTAGTATTGATTCCATGACCATTGCCAGAGCAGTGATGCTTTCTGTCTGCATCATGACCACACCTTACGTGGGTGACTCATGTCCTTGGTAATTTGATCCTGAAAAGATGTGGAGTGGTCATTGGCCAAAAAAGCATGTTGACTGTGCCACCTGATCTGTAAATGGAATTTCAGGTTGCTCCTCTGCATCTCGAGGTGCGCAAGTGAGGTGAAGTCCTCTGAAACACAGCTCTGCAAGCTTAGGTAGATGCAGTTGTGGCAACACTACTCTTTAGGCTCAGTCTGAACTGCTCTTTAGGCTCAGTCTGGAGGCAGGGCTGTGGAGCTGTGATGCATCACAGGCACTTGCACTCTGTCCTGATTTGTGCATTGAGATGTAAAAGCATTGATTGTAAAATATCCCCCAGTGATTTACTATCTTGTTGGAGCAGGCTTACTATTACAGATGTCCTTATAAAGAACTTGCTAATATGCATTTAAGTTTATTTAAGAAAGTTTATTTAACTTAGGTAATCTTCTTGATTATTTTGCACTGTTAAGCAGGCTGAACCTCCACTTCCTCCAGCTCCTGGTTGGATCAGAGGTGCTTTGGATGCTTTCAGTCTTGCAGACTTTTCTTTACTGTCCTGTTGGATTTTTATCTGCCCCCATAGCTCTTTACATCTCTTGTTAGTCAGCATCTCCAGAGTCCCCTAAAGTTAAGGCAGAATAGCAACAGTGTGGAATTTAGGCTTGCTTGTCAGTTTTGGGTTTGTCCCCAGGTTTTCTGGACAGGAATGCTTTTGTTCTGAAGTAGAGTTAGAACAGCAGCACTGGGAGCATTTTTGTAGCTTATTGCTTTGCTATCCACTTGCTTGTATTTTTAAGGGTATCTCTGCAGTCATAACTTTTAGGTTGTCTTAGTTCTCATAGGGAAGATTAGGTTCTGCAGAACCAGATCACACAGGTGAAGTTTTTCTACTTGCCGGGAGTGGGCAGATGTATGAATTTTTCAGATTTTGTGTTCAAAAGATAAATTTTTTTTTTTTCATGCAGTCAAAATGAAAGTGAACATTCAGAGCTGGGGTACAGAAAATAATAAACTCTCCTTTTCTACCTGGAACAGGACTGCTGCTTCTGCCAACTGACCTCTTTGAGAGAGCCAGCAAAGTTGTCAAGCCCATCTGTTTTCATCCACTGACACAGTGCACTGAGGCAGCTGGAGGTGTAGGCACACAAGCAAGTGAGGGAGAGCGGAGAGGGTGGGTTTATTTTTCCTTCCTTTGCTCCCTGAGCAGCAGAAATTTTTTCTTCCTCATTGACAGCATCCTCATTTCAACCGTAGTGAGGTTCTGATAGATGATCTGAAGGGGCTGGAAACTTCTCAGCTGGAAATGTTGAAGGGGCACCTCAACATCTGTCATCTAAAGAAGTTGTTCTCAGCCACATGTGCATGTGGCTCAGTGTCAAGCTGCTGTGACTGACTGGGTTGCTGGAGGTAGGTGAAAGTGTGGCCATAGGGGGCTGCAGACAGGGTCGTTGATTTAAATGGCAAAATGGAAATTTTTTTTAATGAAGTAGAGGTCAGAAGTGCCAAGGCTGCTGTTAGCTGACTCAATCGTGCAAGAGATGATCAGAAAAGTGGTGCTACCTAGAAGTAGAACACACATCATTTATAATTTATCGGTATATAGGAAAACACATTTAATGTCCTGCTGTGCAATAGATATATCTGCTACAGGATCACTAAAGAGGGATAAGATGCTCTGCTTGTTCTCGTTAGAGAGAAGTTGCTTTTGTTCTTTATTGTCCACTTAATCTAAGAGCTTTATTTCCTATGCTTGTATCTGCAGGTTTAGAAGAGTGAATGATGCATAGGAGCCTGCCTTGAGGATTACATATTTGCCACCACAGCATATTTAAACGTGTACCATGAACTTCATATTGCAGGCAATTAGTGAAAACTGTTATTTCTGAGGCATGAAAATGTGATTAACTGTAGGTGGCCTGAAGGAGCATGCTGGCAGCCTCTCAGCTGGCTTAGGGAAGAGGCAGGATGTTTTGGGCATAGGCACAGAAGTGCTATCTCACTGCAACATGTAGTTAATGGAACTAGACAGAGTTGTGGCATGACTGCATTCGGGGGTCACGAGGTATGTCATGATTCAACCTGATGTAGCATGGGAGCCTCGGTGGGAAGCCGCTCTGTTTATAAGAAGTGGAGTAACCACAACTGCCAGTGGTCTTGAAAGATTCCACTGTGGCTTTCATTATGAATAGTAGGAATGGCTGCTGAAAGCTTGGGTTAAAAAAAAGATATGGAGATACCAGCAGGAGACACCTTGTGAAGGAGACATGAGTTCTGTCTCCCAATAACAATAAAAATTTGTTTCTGCATCTGTAATGGTTGCTGTAAGACAGAAAAGGATCAAAGATCAAATAATTCCAAAGCACCAATTAAATTATTGTGGGGGAGGAGTGGAGAAAAGGGAGGGCCACCGTAGTTTTGGTTTATTTCAGTAGGCGTGGAGAGGATGGACTCCTTACAGAGTGCTGCTCATTTTATTAGATTAAAAGGCATCTCCTATCAGTGGTTTTGGTCTTTTGCAGGAATCAGATGGGTTTGTTTTTGTTTTAAAATGCTTTCTGAAAATGATAGGCTGCATTAGCCCAACTCTGTTGAAATAATGTTTTAATCATTTGACTGCTGTACAAATACATCTCACTTGCAGCCTGACTTGGAATTCAGATTGAAACTGTTAAACAAACTCTAAGTTTTGCAGTAATTTTTATTTTGTACAAGGGATATATTTTTCTGTCTTAAGTGAACGGAAAACCCTGGAAGTTACACAAATCAATGTGATGTGTGTTTTGCAGTGTAGGTAGATGATATTTATGCATAAAGCATCAGACGTGAATTTCGCAGTCTTTGGCTATGAAAACAAATGAGGCATATGAGCCAGGATTTTTGGCTGATGTTATTGTGAAACAAAGTGTCATTTTTGCCTTCTCAACATAATTTATGTGAAAATGGTTTAAATTGCCAAAGATAAATTAAGGGTTTTTGGCCAAGTTTTTCTACTGCAAATCTGTTTCTCTACCGTGATGGAGGCATGGATTTTACTTTTAACCTGCTATATTGTTCCACATAAGAGGTGATATTAATCAACTTTCAAAAGAAGTTTTACTTTCTTTGTTGACTTTTCATTCTGCGGCTTATTAATCTCTGTACTCTTTCTAGTCTCGGGTATCTTTTTCTGGTGTGTTACTGTGAATGCTTAAAAGGATTCTGGCCTTTCTGGTACTAGGTTCAGTCCTGCCTTTTGTTTCTTCCATGTAAGTATGACTTCTATGAGATCGCTTTCATTTCGTATCTTTCAGCTGGGCTTGCCTTGATCTGTAAGGCAGATCAAGTACCTGGGTGCCAAAACTCAGTGCGTAGTGCTGCTTCTGCTACGCCTGTGGCATCTCTCGTGGCTCTGCTTGCCCCTCCCAGGGAGTCAGGAAAAGGGCAGCCTGCCCGCCACCCTTTGCTAACCTGCCACGAGCTCAACTGATGAATTGCATAAGCACAGTGTGTGAAATCAGTGTCAAAGGGAAAGCATGGGGTGGGGGGAGTGCAGGGTAAGTTGCTGCACATTTATGGTTTTGTTCTTATTTGGTGTTTTTTGGTGTTTTATGTTGGAGGGAAGTTTGAGAAAACTTACCAAACAGTTCTGAACTTCACTGGTGTTACATGCTTTCTCAGGGGTCAGGGAAGTGCAGACCTGTGCTTGGTTTGGTCACTGCTGGGTTTGAATTATAAGCATGGCCTGTGGGTTGCGCGCACGGCGAATCCCCTTCAGCGGGAAGGGAGGTACAAAGAGATCGAATCTGTCTGGTCTACACCTCATTTTGTAACTGAGTAACTAGATCAGCTTCTTTTTACATCGTACCTTGCTCTTGCCCAGTGTTCACACATAACCTGTAGTTATGGGTGGTCTATATTACTGATGACTTGGTTAAATGTAGCTGTCACTTTAAAAAAATGTCTTGATGTGTTACAGAGCTGATGACAGCAGTCCCCTTTCTTGTGATGTCTTTGCAGAGAATGTGAAATTCCCTTATATACATTGTTTATGTGGCTTTTTGACTTATCATGTAATAAGTCTCTGGGGACCAGCATGTGTAAGAACCCCTTTCTCTTCCTCTTTGATACCTTTCCTTTTGTGATTAAAAAAATTACTTGAGTTATCGGAGTTCTTCTCACATTAAGAGACTGTTATTGGCAACACATTTTCCATGGGAGCTTTGTACTTTGGACGTGCTGAATTTGCCCAGACCTCTGTTTACTGTAGAGCACAGTGCAAATCACTCATGCCTAGGCGTCTTCTGAACAGCGGGGATCATTGTAATTTGTGTGCTAAGAAATGAGTTTTGCAGCTGGCTTGCATTTTGTCTTTTGGAGAGTTCACTGAACAGTTTCTAGCTGCCTTCTTGTGTTTGTAAATATACCTGACACCGGAAGTGCCTAAAACCATGTTTGGGTTTGATTTTGGGTTGGTTTTTTTTTTTTCTTTTGCTCCCCTGTGGTACAGATCTGAAGCTGCTGGGTTGAAAAACTTTGATATTGCAAAGCAATGCAAATATTTAGGGGGCTGTGATACCATAAAATGTATTACAACAATTTAGTCTTGTAATGTCTGAATTAAAGTTCAGAGTGCCATTTTGCATTGACTCCCAAACCTTCTGAAAGCCACGGGAGTCTTTTAGATTTCTTGATGATGTACTTCCCAGCCTTAAAGATGAGCTTTGAGAGCAATAGCTCACATAAAATCTAACCACTTTAAGGCATCTCCAGGTGGATGCATAACATTAACATCTGAGAAGCCCAGCATCTTCTGAAAATCCTGGCTGACAATGTGGGGTTTGTTTTATTTTTTAATGTTCTTGGGGTTTGGATTTTTGTCTGTAGGCTCCAGCAATTGACAAAGTTGAGACCAGAGGATTCACAGCAGCCTGAAAGGCTGTTTAACAGCCCTATGAGGGAGGCAGGGGTGCATTGGGGTTTGGACCCCCTTTCTCCTCCATGCCTATATCTGTAATCTCCAGCACCAGAGCTTTGGTGGAGCACCTCGTCTGGGTAAAGAAGACTGGGTTTACTTTTTTGTTGCTGTAGCACAAGTCAGGCAATATGTAGTTGAGTGCAAAGACCTGGGGGCATTTTTTTGGATCAGGGGAGATGAGAAATCAACATACCAAGAGGACTGATTGGGTTGAGAGATGGGGGATTGTAAGTGGGTGTGGGAAATGGTGGTGTGGAGGGACAGACATGCCATGTGGTGTGGGGGTCTTGCACTCTGTCGCATCTCTAGACGTTCTCCAGTGAGAAGGAAGGGGTTTACAGCCCCTGTGTGCTGTTGGCCTGACTGGAGCAGGTGACAACTGCCTATGAGAGCATGAGCCAGCGGTATTTAGAAGTAGCAGACACCCACAAGAGGTTTTTTTTCCTCTTAAGTGAAATTTTTCAGGTTCTCTGATACACTTCTATTTTGGCTGCTCCCACGTACCTGTCCAGAGCTTTCCATTTGGGTGGAAAAGCATTCAAGGATTGTTTGGGTTTGGGCTCAGAGATCTAGAACTTAAAAACGGGCCGATAGACCAAGATTTGATTTTTGGAAGTCCAAAGCGACTTCTCCTACCTGCCCTGAAGTTTGAGGGCAGAAGTAATGCTCCATCTTAAGAGTCTGTATGTGAATGTGAAAGGTGCAATCCGTTTGCCACATTGAAGAGTAGATGGTCTGAAGACAGACAGAAATACCAGTAAGGAAAGCTTCCTTTGGGGAGGATCTTTGAAGGTGTTTTGGTGGTGATGGTGACAATCATGATTGAAAAGAATTAATTCAGTTCTGGACTCAGTTACCTTTTTGTTTCTTCCTGTGCTTCAGGATTGGGCAGAAAGCTCTAATCTTTGCCTTTTTCCAAACCAGATTCTGCTTTTCAGGCACAGCCCAAGTGTGGGAACTCTGATGCTGAATGGTAGGTGCTTCGTTCTGAAGTGACTGCAAGAGAGTTAGGATGGAAGTGCTTGTGTGACTCTGGGGTTAAGACTGTCCGATTTAACACCCTGTCATGAATCACATTTCCCACTTTCCTTTTGGAGTATCTTCTGCTCTGAAGACAGGGGTATTAAACTTTATATTGCTTGGTGACCATAAATATCTCCTTTTTCAGTGTTTGGGTCTGTGATATGATAGCCAGTTAACAGTTCCATTATTTTAAAATTATCTACTTTGCCTGAAAGACAAAATAAAGCCTGAATGACCCTCTTAGGTGGTGTCTGGTGTTTGTTACCAAATAAATAGCAGTTGAGTCTTCCTGTTTGGGGCTGTTTCCTGTTTTGAATGTGGTGGGGTTGCAGCAAGAGCCTTCTTGACTTTTTTGTTGGTTTACAGATCCTGAAGAGTGGAGTTTTGGGCTATTTTGGGCATGGCAAGAACACAGGAGGGAGGCAGAAAGATCCTTGTGCAGTTTGTGGAAAACAGTATAGAAGCTCAGAGCTACTTTTCCAGATACTTGGGTTGTGATTACCTTAAAGTACTAATGAAAAAAATAGGGGAAACTGCTTTTATGGTGAGAAATGATTGGATTGAAATGAAATGACCGTGTTCAGGAAACTATACCTTACAACTTTTAGAACAGCCTGGAAAAACTGGATCTTCCCAAATGCATTCCTTTTTCCTAGCCATTTAGAAAATTGAAGATGCACATAGCGTGTATTAATTTTTATACAGCAAGACATCTTGGATAAGGTGAGTGGTAGCTTGTCTTTTATCCTCCTCTTTGACTTTTCTCAGTTTCTTGTTACAGACCACCTATTTCCTTAATGATGCTCAGACTCTTCTTGGCCTTGCTGCTTCATCCGTCTTCCCCGAGGTCATTCTCAAATCATCCATGTTCTCATGACTAAGGATAAACAAATGTGCAGATGCGTATGAGGGAAGAATGAATGAAATAACTCCAAATAACCCAAACACTGCAGCGCGCACATTTTTTTTCCCAGGAAAGATTTGAGAGACTGAGCTGAAGATGACACGTTAGTTATGTTTCTTTATGTCTTTTTGGAAGATGCTCAGATACTGTAGAACAAAGGACCTGAAATAATTCTATTTGTTTAAATATACTTGTACCTTTTACATTTTGCTTTCTTTATGGTTGGCAGACTTGAGATTGTTCTACAACTGCTTGATCTCTTTTCCTGCCTGGGGCAAACATTTTAAATATACTAACAATGCATGTAACCCTGTTTAAAACTCATACATTTTTTTCTTATTTAGGAACATGCAAACACCAAGAAAAAGCACCAGAATATTGTAAGAGAGGCTTTCTTCTTAGTACGTTGGTCTCTGCAGTTGTGAAACCCCTTACAGAATAATCATCTAAAATTTCTCTGACAAAGATTTGCCTCCTTAATGCCAAAGCATTTCCTGGATTTAGTTGTATTTGTCAAGACAGTGGCATTTGTTTTGATTTCAAAGCAGCTCAGTTTTCAGCTGGAAGAAGTCTGAAGCTGTATTTTTGATTGAGGACAAGAACCTGGAAAGCTAGCAATGCGTTCTTCCTTCTGTGGCAGGCTTCTTATAGAAAGCTGCTGAACTGCTCAACTGTTCTGTACCTTGCTGTGGGCTTTAACCATTTGAACTGTTAATGCTCTGGAAATTATTGCTTTGGAAATTAACTAAATTTGGAGATTATTGCATGAAAGTGGTCTCATGCAGACTTCATATCTTTGTTATATAAATATCGAATACAATATTTATATATTATAATATATAACAATATATAAAATATATATAAATATTTAATGCTTCATATTTAAAAAATATTTTAGCAATGTAGGATAGTATCTAGAAGAGAAGGATTTTTAATTTTTAAAATTCAAAATGATTCTTTTGAGAGCAGCTTAGAATTTGCTCTTGATATATTTTATGTTCTGGCTTTCAGAAGTCATCATACATTAGCTGTGGTTCTTTTTATTCTCAGCCACTACTGGAGGACTCGATAAATACTCCAATGCTGGGAGGTGATGAATAAGAACCGGAACATAAGGGACAGTGGTTCAAAGAAGCAGCAGGAGTCAAGGAGAGTAAAGGGAACCATCAAATATGTAACAGATACTGATCTGGTAATATTAAAGAAACATGTCTTATGTCATGCAGTGTGACTTTATTTTAAAAGGGATTTGAAGTAAAGAATTACAGAGCCTTGAAATTACCAGATTTAGACTTGTTTCACCTAACTGTGTGCTGGAGACCATGTCTAGACAAGCAGAAGCAGATGGAAAAGATGGGAGCAGTTGTTATTGCAGGACCTTATGACCCCTTGAGGATTGGAGTACACTTTGTGCAGCTGCAGAGGAGCTTCTGGTGTAGCTTCCTCCAGAAGCAGCCTGGTTTATGTGCACCGTTGCTCTCCTGAGAACCAGGATAAACTGATAGTCCCAGCCAACGTGCTGGTACAGAGTTGGCCTCCGTGTTGCAAGGTGTCTCCAGAGAGGGATACATCTGCAGGGCAGTTCAGCTTTTCTGTCTCTCTTCTTTTGACTATATTTGAAACTTAGAGTCACTAAACTAATTTGGGTAGTTAGGCATTTGGAGGTTATGTGGAGTAAAGGAGATCTGCTTGAAGAGTAGTAGGAGATTGCTTGTTTTGCTGCAGACTTTGTGGTCCTGTGGTGTAACTCCTGTTCTCGGTTGCTGCTTTGACCAAAGATTTGTTGCACACTAAATTTTCTGAAGTTTAGAGCATATGCAAATTCACTTAAAAATGCTTCTTCACCTTCTGAGAAAGGTAGGAGGTCTCATTTTATTTATTTACTCTGCACTTGGTTTGTGGAATGATTGTCTCTTTATCTGGCATCCTTTTTTGGCCTGGATATTCCTCAAGGCACAACGATGAATCATTCATCTCTGCACAGGGTGAGACGCTTCGGTTTTCTAATGAATAATATTGTGGCAGAACTTGTGCTTTGTTTTTTTCCTTGGGAATTGCTGCTGTGCAGAAGATCAACCAAATAGAATGTAGCTATATAAAAAAATGAATCGTCCCTTGCTTGTTTCGGAGGATGTCACTGTGAGAGTCACAGTGCTACATGCCATGTGCGTGCTGTCCATTCAGGATGTAACCTTACAGAGGACCATTGCCCCAGGTCCCCTTGCCTGGGGCTCTGTCCCTTTTGGGACCTGGAGGGTCAGTGAATTTCATTCTTTAGTTTTCCCACAGCTTACAAGCAGGGTGTGTTGCCTTATAATAAATAGATTATTAGGGCTTTAGATGTGTTTTATAATTTGTGTATCTTGTTTATTGTGTCCTGATCACTTAGACTTTCTTGTGAGTTCGATAAATGAGCCGTAGAATTGTATAATTGTTGGCTTACACTGTAATTCATGTGTTATTTGTGCCTTGGACCAAAGGGCTAGGGAAAGAAAATAACAATCATGAAGGGTTTAAAACAATTGGACTTAAGTCAAACCCCAAACAGTTAATGCTCAGAGGATACTGGAATAGGAATATATGTGAGGATTTCAAATGCCTAGGCTTGCAGCATGGCTAGTTACCTTAAATTTCCTTAAAAGTACCTTAAAATTCAGTTACCTATTACATGCAAATTACACACAACTTTTGTGTGCTACGTGCAGGTTTTTCTAGTGCAAAAGAGATTGATTGCCTGAGTGGATTAATGCCTCTCACATCTGCAAGTCTTAGTTCAGATCAAAAGTGAAATAAGCCATACGTGTTCCGAGCGGACATGTGTGCACGTCATAAATGCTGCTGCACAACCTGGTCTGGTTTGAGAATTAAGAGGTCCAATTTTTTGTAGAAAGGATTCAGGGCTAAAATATTAATGTTTCATAAGCACTATAGATTTAGCCTCAATTGTTACTGTTTTTTAATTATTATTTGGATTAATCCCCAAATCATTCTCACTGAAAAATTTTCAGTCAAACTTTTTTTTTTAAATTTTACATGTATGCTACAATTTTGAAATTGTATAGCCACAGGAGTTGAAGGAGTGGCGTTGTCTGGCATTTTTCCAGCTAGTTCAGCTGTCTTCAGAGGAACTGAGTAAGTTGGCAAAGTGTGGTGTGGTTTCCTTTGTTAAATCCAGCAGAGAGGAGAGAAACAGGCAGTAGCTGTGGTGAGGGCTTTATTGTGTGAGTACTTTCTATCATTTCATCTTGATCTCCTAAAATTCTCTCTTCATGGGTTTCCCTTTTTTTTTTTTTTATGCCAGGTTTCCTGAGGTTATTACTCTACTGCCTTCTCAGAAGCTGCTTGGGGGAGTGTGAGCTCCTGTTGCATCTTTCTCAGGTGTTTGTGCTGCTCTGAGATGTCCTTCTGCAAAAATACACAGGCTTTGTCCTGAGGGTCTCTGGCTGCAGGAGTGGCCTCTGGGAAGGCAGGAGCAGCCTCCTCATCTTTTAGTCATAATCTGTGAGGGATAGGGTGTCTGAGACTTGATAAGACCACCGGCAAGTGTGGGACTGGGGCTCTCAGGTGCTTATTTGACATGGCTTACTGGAAGTATGGATGAACAAATACAAAGATTAAAGCAAGCAGTGAGCTGCAGGTATGGACACTTCAGCAAACACAGCTGAGAAAAATCAATTTTTCACAAATGAAAGAGGAGGGAAAAAATCAATAGGGAAAGGACTGTTATTTTCAATTTAAAGCCAGAAGAGTTAGGGGTTGATCTCAGAGTTCATGCGTTCCTGTTCTCATTCACACGTTACACGACTCTGTTATTGGGAGAACTGTAGACTGTGTTGTATAGAGATCATTAAATATAAATGTCTAAAAGAATGTGAAATGCTCCCCATCCTTATTTATTTCTTTACGTGTCTTGTCTACTTGCAGACACTTCTCCCTCTGTAGTTAACTCTTGTGAATGCTAGCTCCCTGTATGAAGTATTGGAGTGCGTCAAGCTTTCTGGGCTGTGAAGTCCACCAGCCTTTTCCTGGTGTGTGTTTTGACAATATTTAAAGCACACAAATCAGACTGTAGTTATTGATCTGTGTTTGTTTCTTTTTAACAGACTGTGATTCCATCTGGCTACCTGATGGTGCGAGTGCCCCACAAAAACATAACCAATATTTTAAGTAGAAATACGGAATTTGACTTTGCAGTACTATCTCCATGAGGTCTAGTAAATACGACGTGAGTGGACAGAGCCAGGTGGGATGCAAAGGACCCTCTTGTCTCATCTTGGTGCAGCCTGCTGTAATGGCAGGGCAGAGTGCCAGTTTTTGATGTTAAAAACAGAAGCAAAACAGGGTTTTTGGCTGATTCCTGTTGCTAGATTCCACATTGCCAAACACGTCTACTAGCTTTAACTGTATGAGAGCCATGCTACCTTGCAAATGCCCTTGCTTGGGAGCTAGGAGGCAAACCCACGTGCTGATGCAAAGACTTTCTTTACTAACGCTCTGCTCGCTTGCAGGCAGGCACTAGGTAGGTCTTGGCTCCGCTGGCAACTCAGGAAAGCAAGCGGAAGTGATTGTTAGGAAGGTACTGCCAAGTTCACGAGTGATCTGCAAAACTGCACATCTCTATTTCTCTTCAATCTGTGGTAACTACTTCTTCTAGTATATATTTTTTAACTTAATTGGATTAATGTTTCTGCTGTGTATGACTCCAGCTATGCCAAAATAAAAGTCTGTTGGGAGAAGCAACCGCATCCACTAAAGGCTTAGAGGTTCTGTAAAGGTGAATGGGAGAAATAACAGTCTGTCCTGACTTGTATCAGTTAATTTCTTTGCAAGAGCAGCTTACTGCTTGAGTGCAAGTGTACCAAAAGCAGTTCTGCTGAAGAATGTTCAAGTGCCTGTATTTATTTATGCGTGTCTGTATGTACATACATGTGTATATATATGTATTTGTATGTACTCATACATGAATATGTATAGTGTGTGTATATGGATATGAAATACAACAGTAAGGGAAGGTGACCTAGGCTTATTTCATTTAACACCTGATGGAGGAACTGTGCTCAGGAGTAGTCAGCACAATGTTCCTGCTGTGGTCAAGGGAAAGCTAAAAAGCCCTTCTAGATCTCGGGTGGGTTGTGATTACCTCTAGAGATGCCTGTCCCCATGTAAACTGTATGTGGGGAGAGTCTGCATTATCTCATGTCCCCATTTGGGTACTTTGATTAGATGCCTAACACTAGGGGGAGACAGACATAGACCGTGATGGCAAAAATGTAACATAAAAGATAGGATTTTTCAAATTGTCTGAATGACTGAGACAAATAAGTGTGACTCTGGTTCTCAATGGGATTTGTCTGAATGGCTGATATGCTCTTAAAAATGTCTGTAAAGCTAGTACATAAAGACTTTTGAACTAAACCAGTAAGAAACATACAAATTGCAAACTAATTACCATGTGAGAGACCATGTTCTTGTGTTCCAGGAGCTCCATCAAAAACCTGATACCCTAACGTTGCTTCATCATAGGTTGCTACATACTCAAGGATGTTGGGATTTGAGTGTGTTATCCTTCCCTAATGGGAATATCTGATCTGAAGGGAGGGTAACCACTGGCTGGAGCAGTTTCAGCAGCAGTGGGCAACATCTTCTTCAGCAGTGGAGGTTGGAGGAGGAGATGTGATTGAACCTCCAGCTGTCTACACATTATGTCGCTTCGTGGAGAGTGATGGGAATTGCAGTTCAGTCCTGTGTTTTTCTCTCTCCCTTGGCAGTTTCTTCAGGCTGTGCATGTTTTTTATCCCTGATATGAAGTGAAGCTGATGCATCTGAAGAGAAAGGGTTATTGCAGGAAGAATCCTTGCCATGCGGTTTGAGGAAAAGTTGTGTTACCATTCTGAAACTTTTTTTTCACTGGACTGAAGAAAGATAAGAGAGACAAACAGAGGGAAAAAAAGAATCATAGTTGTTTATGTTGGAAAAGACCTTTAAGATCATTGAGTCTGACTGTATCCATGGATACTCAGACTAACATTTTTAGGGATTTCTTGTAATTATTATATACGTATGCACCTGCATGGGAAAACAGCCAAAGAAGTTGGAAGAAACCAAGATACTTGCTAGCTGGAGAGCAGAAAATACAGAATGACCCAGAATGTCTCTCCACTTCTAGTTGAGGTTAGTAGTGGAGAAAATAAAACTAGCCCCAGGTTTTAAAAGCAATCCAGAGCTTTAACTGGCCACTGTCAGGTGGGGATTGGAGAAAGCAGGAGCATCTCTGGGATGGTATGGATCTTTCTTGCTGAAGAGTTTGACTCCTTCCACTGAGGTTGATGTAGTTGCCAACAACTTAGTGTTTTCAAAAAAATTGTCCTTCAAGTAAAGCAGAAAACCTGTATGGAGAGAAGGCTCCCATGCTTCTGCAGAGCTGGAGCATGGGTACAGTAATGTTGCTTCCTTTTTCTGTCTTGCCACTGGTTTGCTAAAATCCAGAATAGCTATAAATTTTGATATCATGAAAGTACTCTTACGAGTCCTGTCACCATTTTATTGTGCTTATAAATACAGGACGGTGCTAGATACGTACATTGTAGAAGTAAGGAAAGCACGAGCATTACAGCTGAGTAACTTGAAATTTTGTATTTTTCTGAATATTTTCATCCTGTCATTTCTTTAAACACATTTTTCATCTTTTTCCATATCTGACTCATCTTTGTTCTAGTGTCTTATATTTGTCTGATGGTTTCTTTTTATGGCTCAGGCACCTTTTTGTGTCTCTTTCCATTCTGGTCTCTTGCTCATGAGTATGCATATGCAAGATGCTCTTGCTATTTAAAACATTTAAAATCAATAGATACAACTTGTCTCGATAACTTCACTTCCTGATTGTGGTTAACTCACTCAACTTTCTGATCCAACCATTTCTGTAATAGTAGAAGCTGGAAAAAAAACCCACTACACTCAACAAACAACAGCTAAAAGGCCATTGTTTCATCAGAGGAGTATTGGGAAGTTTCTTAAAATACTTAAAATTTTCCATACTGAAAGAGCAATAGAAATGTGCACCATTTCTTTTGTATTTCCTCTCTCTGTCACCCACCCAGTTCTTCCTCCTTTTACCCACTATTTTTTACTTTGTTCTCTTTCTCATATTTATCCTTCTAGTGCTGTTTTCCTTAACTTTGTCCTTCCTTTTTCTTTCCTGGGAAGAGGTTATACTGCTGCTGTTCCTCCTGTCCCTAAAGGTAACTGCTACCACTTGCCATCTCCTCCGCTTTGTTTCCCTTCTGTTAGTGGAAGACTTGGAGGAGATGACTCTGCTCTTGTGCAGCTGTATTCCTTGTTGCAAGGCTAATGGGCTTGGTCTGTTCATCATCATCTTCCAGGGTGAAAGTTTGTGACTGCCTAAATTCTACTTAAAATCAGTGTATCATAAACTGCTGATGAAATTATTGCCCCAGTGGCTGTTCTTGGAGCTTCAGAGAAGGATCTGGTCTAATTGCAGCGAAGGCTTTGATGGTTCTGTGAGATGCTTCTCTCTTCCCATGCATAAAATCCCCGTCATGGGCTTCTGAGTGCTGGAGCTTAAGGATCAGATGCCTGTGAGCTTGAAGCTGTGGTGGGGAATGTGTGGACACTGCTGTGTACTGGATCTGGTCTTCAGGTCTGTTTGTGTGTGCCAAATAATACCCAGCTTCCACAAACTGAGTAACTGTGCCTTCCAAACATCAGAGTTTATGTTGTTCTGATATTAGAAGGTAGTTGGGATTATGAATAGCTAGCTGGTGGAAAAAAATCATTGGGACAAAGTCAAAATGAAGCAGTTTGATTTGCAGTTTGAAGGGTACTTCATTGCAAAAAGAGGGGGGAAGAAAAGAGAAAGCTTTTAAAATAAAGCTGAGATAAGCACTGTCAGTGAAAGGACCTTAAAAAGGTTGCAGCCAGCAGTCATAAAGATAGGACATCTATGGAAGTGATTGTAGATAATGGTTTACCTTGAACTATCTATTTCTTTTTATATTGTTACAATAAAGGTTTTTGATAATATTAAGTAGCTGAAAATCCATATTTCTTTTACCGTCTATAGTTAAATATGTCCACTGGAAATCCCTGTTATTAGGGACTGATAAGTCTCAGCTGTAAAAATGTGTTCTGAGCAGAAACTTAGCATAGGATATCTCAACAAAAATAAAGTCACTTCAGTTATAAATTACCTGCTGCCTGTAGAAAACAAGTTAACAGGACTGGAGAAGATACATTGTACTGTATTGCAAGGAAGTCAGCTGTATTACAGAAATGGCATGTTGTCCGAAAAAGGGAGCTAATGATCTGTATGACATGTATGTCTTGATACACCAATGTAAAGTGTCATCTTACATTATATAAAAATTTCATGCCATTAATGAGGAATGTAAAAAGTTTTGGAAAGCTTTTCAGTTCTGCAGTAACAGCAGTTTGCATGTTCTCCCATTTGTTCATCAGATGCAGTTTTGATGAGACGGACTTAGCAAACCCTGCACCTCGCTGTGCCAGAAGCAGTGGTCTCCACGTGCCATTCTCTTTCCATTTGTACTCCCTTCCGTGTGTTGGTTCCAGTTCTGATTTGGCCTCTGGGCAAGCAGATTCAGTTCACTAATCTGGCTGACAACTAATTATTTTAAAAAGTCGATTATAGAGTTGCCCGTTTGGTGACCTTAGTTCTCCAAAGCATTCAGATGAACATCAGAGGTGGTGAACCAAGAGTTGATGATGTCAGTTGAGAGTGGAGATGGGGGAAGCAAGAGCTGGTTTCACCATGCTTTTAGATGTGTTCTTCTGTTGTGATGAATTGTGCTCTTCGCCAAAAACATGACTCTCTTCTGGTAGAGTTGCTGCTCTGTTTTAAAACGGAGGAAGCTGTGGCTGGGGTGTACAAAGGGTTTCCTAGCATGAAAAACAGCTGCAGTTGGGGACTACCTTGTGCTGGCTCTGGATTATTCCTTAAAAGGACATTACACTCCTGCATGCAAGAAGCAAAAGAAATAATTAAACTTAAGTCACAGTTAGTTTCCTAAATTACAGCTTTCATCTATTAGATATATCTCAGTCTATATCAAGGTCTTGAAACTTTTACTGACACAGTCAAAACCTGTTTTTGGGTAAATTGCATCACAGCAGTGATTTCAATAAGGGATCTGATGCTTGGAGACAGTGAGTAAACCTTTGCTGGCCTCTGAAACAGCCCACGTTCCCAAGTTCAGTGCGTGTCCTGGGCACCTCGCACTATTGAGTCACCGTATTTGTGTATGAGAAGAAGGAAACACTAGGTCTGTAGCGTTACTGATTCATTATCTTGAGGGATTATTTACAAATTTGATATTAAAAATTTGACCTAGACCAACGTGTGTTTTTCCCCCTGCCTTGGGCTATATTTATGCAGTGTAGTTAAAAAAGTGTCATAAAGATTTTTTTCTGTGATTTTTCAGTGAGAGCTGATATGTAAAACTGTGTTTGCCGTACCTCCCTTAATACTGTTATGACTTAGCAATATAATAATTAACTTGAATCGCCTGTGTTTTCTGCTTCAAAATCCATGAGGGTGAAACTGGCTTGTATTTTACAAATAGCAGTGTAACAGTGAATCTGGATTGTTAAGGTGTTTCAGGTGACATGTATTTATCCTCCCTCCTTCCATCCCTCCCCTGAAGAATGTGGGTTAAAAGTTAAAACATCTAAGTCTTGTGACTATATTTTGAGAAAGAGAATGCTTTGTTTTTGTTTTGTTTTGTTTTGTTTTTTTCCTTCCTTGATGGTATAGGGTTTTTTCTTTTTTTCTCCAGAGCTGTATATTTTTGTTAGTATGTGATCTGATAATTTAAAAAATAATACTGTGTTTGTCTTTGCAATTACTGTTGCAATGCAGATGGTTATGGTACAAAGAACTGGATATTTGGTGGGTTCTGTGGGAATTTGTTATTTTGCATTGAGCACCACTGCCAGTTGTTCAGCTGCTGCTTGCTTATGCAAAAAAATTGAATGCTGATTATCTATACCCTAGGTATAGTTGCTTGCCCTTGGGGACCTGATGGCATAGTTCGTGGAGAGCCATGCTGGTGAGCATCCATTGCTGAAGGCAGTGGCTGCTTTGGATGCTGTGTATGTAGTGAGCTGGACCAAGGCAGAGCTACTTTGCTCTCCTCGAGATATTTCCCAAGGATAGATATGTCCCACAACCCGAAACCAAGCATGACCTTCATGATTTACAGTTGAAATGCAGGCAAAATTTTCCACAGTCTGCTTTGTGTTCATTCTCTCTGGTTTTATATGAAATGAGTTATGCCGTTGCAAAAAAAAATACTACAGATGTTGCTGAAAACCATGGTTTTAGTGTGGTGTTATTAAGTATTTTGGAACTGAGACACAACCTGGACACTGTGTTATCTTTCTAGAAGGGATAAAGAAAATCATCTGAGGCTGCACCAGTTTTGAAGGGAAAAAGCAACTGAATGCGTCCTCCCAGACCTCGGTACTGTGTGGAGTCTAACTTTAGCATCAAATTATAATAATAATTGTGGATTCCATATGTAATTCTGCTGATGCAATCTGTGGAGTCCTGGGTGATTAATATCATGTATGTGTCCTGATGCTTTGATCGCAGATGATGGGAAACTACAGAAATCTGTTCCTCCTTCTGCTTCGTCATGTGATTTGTATTCTCCATTTGTATATAAAAATCTGAACCTTGAAATTTCCTTTTGGCATATATTTTATATCTCAGATGGATTATACATGCTTACATAAACATACCATGTGTGCATAGAAGAAAAAAACCCAAATGGGTGGAATTATGACTTCGCTTTTCACATCTTGCAAGTTCTCAAAGTCTTTGACAGAGCAGTTGACCCGAGCTACTGAAGTCCCCTAGATATAGTCTAATGGTATGTTCTAGTCGTGGCACGATTTGACACGCAAGCAATGCAGGTCTTTATTTTCAGCTGAAAACATACTGTCACTTTTCTGGTATAAGCTGTGGCTATAGCTGTTGTTATGCTAGTCGGCATCACAAGTATAGGAAACCCGCGACACTGTCACTGATTTGAAATACAGTTTGTATTATGGTAAAGCTGAAATATCAGTGAGATAAACAATAAACAGTGAGAATTAACTATGTGATTTGTATTTCTGTGGTATAGTACTTCAATATGAAGCTGCTGTGTTTTTTACCTCTTCAGAATGCCATGAGTATTTGGAGGTTTCAAGATATGTTATAAAATACATATAAATACACAATATATATTTTTACATACACACTTGTATGCATATTCATGATTAGGTGTTCTGAAGAAAAACTGCATTTCTTTTTGAGCAGCTTAGAAGGAAAATGTAATTTGGAGGGGTTTTTTCTTTATAGTTTTAAGAATGCTATAACTTGTGTAAAGCTCCCCTGAACTCTGTGTCTTAAAAATTTGTGTCACTGGAATAGGATCTTAATATACTCTCAAAAGTCTATTGCTAAAGTCTTAATGGCTGGAGAAATCTTGTATATAGAGGAAAAAAACCCCTCAGAATGGTAGACTAACATAGGTTAGAGGGTGTCTCTGGAGGCAGTTCATTTGATCCAGTCCCTGCTCAAAGCAAGGCCGAATTCAGTGATGGTGCTCTGACCATTGGGTAGTCAAGTGTTGAACATCCCCCAGGATGGAGATTCAGTGACTCTTTTAGGCAATCTGTTGCAGTTTTTGATGACCTTTATCATAAAAACTTTTTTCTTTTCTGGTTTCACTTGCTGCAATTGTGACCTTTACCTTCTGTCTTGTTCTTCCCCACCTCTGAGAGGAGTTAGGCTCTCTTGTCTTTGCACTGTATTAAGGAGTTGCAGACACCACTAAGTTCCCTGCCAAGCCTTCTCTTCTTTAGGCTGAACAGCTCCAACTCTCACAGCCTGACCACAAGTACCATGTGCTCCTGCCCTTGACCAGCTTGGTGACCTGTCCTGGACTCTTACCTGTTGTGTTTGTCTGCCTTGTACTGGAAAGCACAGCACTGGACCCAGTACTCCAGATGTCTCACCAGTGCTGAGCAGAGAGGAGGGATCACCTCCCTCAACCTACTGGTGTTGCTCTTCCTAATGTAGTCCAGAAGGCTGTTGGCCTTCTTTGCCATAGTGCCGCATTTGTGGCTCAGGGTCAGCTCTTCATCCATCCAGACCCCAGCTCGTTTTCTGCCAAGTTGCTTTTCAGCTCATCAGACCCCAGTGTGTACTGGTGCCTGGGGTTATTCCACCCTATCTGCAGGACCTGCCATTTGCTTTTGCTGAATTTGACAATGTTCCTGCCAAAACATTGCTCCAACTTGCTGCCAAAACATTTCTCCAGCTTGCTGAGATCTCTCTGAATGGCAGCACTGCCCTTGAGTGTGCTCACTGCTTCCCCAAATTTTGTCACCTGCACATCTGCTGAAACTCTGTCCTGGCCTATCAGTATTGGCAGCTAGAAATTGACTGTTAGTAGGGCTTTGAGTAGCTGGTGAATATATTGTGAGGCCAGTGGTCTAGCTGCTTTTTCAGCTGCTTTGTAGTCCAGTAGTTGGAGGTGAAGAACAGTTTATCTGATGTATGTGATAAATTGTAGTGGGTTTTTTTGCTTTGCTCTAGATAATAATTTTAACCCTTCCTTTTCTAGACTGCTCATCTATTGTCTTATTTTTTGGTTTCCTTTTTAAATGTGAAGTAATGTGAAATTTTGGTCATGCTGCTTTCTTGTACCTCTCCCCACACGCTGTTTGTGACTTTGGCAGGGTTTCCTGTTGGCGTGTGAAAGAAAACCCTGAGCTCAAGCTTGTTCACACAGGAAGGAATCGCTAAAAATGACAAAGCTGGTGCACCAGAGTGTGAGCAAGCAAGCAAAAATTCACAAATACACCTGTTTTAAAGTCAGTAATGAGTGCACGAAAGAGCAGTCAGTTGCTGGAATCATCTGCTACTCCCTTGAAAAAATCTCATTAAAAATATTAGACTTACACAGAGAAGTTAACAAAGCAAAATAAATTAAAATGTAGTTTTCTATTTGCTGTATTTTGCATAGCTGTTAGTCTTTTTAAAGCACTATTGTGTAGAACCCTAGTTTTACACTCTAGGGTTTGATGATGTCTTCCATGGTGACAATAAGTTAGATGGTCTGTCCTATCATTAATGCTTCTATGTTTCCATTACTGAGGAGCAGAGAAAACAGAAATGCAGTAGGGTGAATTGCAGTAAACGTGTATTCATTTTCCTTCTCTACTTCTCAGCTGCATTTGGGTCTTTCTTTTTTTTTTCCTTCCTACTATTTCCTTTCCATTCCTGTTAGTCTGGCTTTGTCTTTCACAAGTGCGTATTGATATTTGTTACTGCTTTTAACAGCATTGCTGTCTTATGTGACTATAACATAGAAGATAATTAAAAGTTACATAATTGCTCTGTATCAGTGAATGCTTATGATAATGGATTTATTAATATCCTTTTCAGACAGTGCATCCCTATGACACACTACAGGAGGGAAGCATTCTGTCTGACCATTACCCATTAGAGTATATCTAAATAGCCAAGATCCTTATCACCAAAACTATGTTAACATTGTATGATCAAATTATAATAATAATAAAAAAATTGTTTGCAAAGTCTTGTGTATGCAATAGAAAAAAATCCTGGTATTATTTATGGTGAGCCTCTGGGTGTTACTAACTGGATATAACCAAATCCCAAGAGATCAGAGGTATTTATAAGTGTCTGTACATAGTAATAACAACTTCTGCATGTGGTTACCTTGAGAGTGTCTACATTTTCATGTGTCCTTTTACTGTACTAAAAAGATTTTTGTTTTAGTTGTGAGAATAGTGTTATTTTGAGTGCATTCACTGCTGTTCATTGCCACCATACAGCCTGTATACAGATTTACACTTACAAATTTACATTGTCTTTACATACCTTGAGTTGAGATGCATTAAAATAGAAAAAGTACATGGACCAAGTACTGACTGTTATATTTCACTAGAGATCACAACCAATTAGATCATAAGCTCCACAGACTTTGTAATGACCTAGATGTGCCAGTATGAGAGTTCAGTGGTATCTGGAAACTTCATCTGACTAAGGTTAGCAATAGCCTTGCCTCTCTGAGAAAATAAATTTAGCCAGGGGAACACGGACTTCTGCATGAAGGAGCTGCCTTTTGTCACTGTTTTGGAGGAGCATGGATCACAAAGCTTGTGTACAAAGTCTGTTTTAAAGAAGCTGGAGGAATGATTGCTATTATGTATGGATTTATTTTTTTTTCAATGTAAAAGACTACTGTATTATCTGAGGAATGAAAATATATTTTTCTTAACTTCTCTTGTTCTTGAATGCTAAAACTTTATTATAACAATTTATACTGCTTTTCATCTTTAAATAATTTTGCAGACATCATCTGCGGTAGTTGATCTGAAAAACATCCTTAAAAGGCAGAGAATGTATTGTAATTAGTCATATTTTGTGGGGGGTTTAATCCTAATTTTCTGTTGAAAAATGTTTACTTTATAGATGTTTTTAGGAACAATTGAAGTAAATATCAGAGCTCTGGCATGCTCCCAGCCTGCATAAACTGACTATTTTTGTTCTTTTTGTGGTCCTGGTGGTAAGTTAAAGCAGATGTTTTGTCTTCAGAGTGAATTAGGATGAATCTTGGTGCTACAGGCAGTTTTTCTTTGCAGGTCCAGTGATTCTCTTCTTGAAGCCTGTGTATAATGGATATAATCAAGATGGATTGTTTTTTTGAGGTAATCACAGTGGTGCAAATTGCTGGGAAGAGACTAGATGATCTCTTGAGGTTTTCTCTATCCTAGTTTTCACAATTTCTCTTCAGGTGGCAACAGAGAAAATGAAACTGTGAAAGCAGAGAAGGGCCAGATGATGAGGATCCTGATCTGGCACACCACTGGCAGGAGTGGAGGAAAAGGACATGCTCTCCTAGCTATGCCACCCACTCCTGCTAAGTTCTTTCAGTTTGAGAACAGCTCAGGAAATGCCATGGTCTTGTGGGGTAATGCCTCCAGGGTGGTGGCAGCTCCAGCTCAAGCTAATGTTGACCAGCTGTTTGAAGTTTAGTATTAGTTTAATTTAGTATTAATGCCCCTCACTTCTATGGAAGAGGTGTTTTGTCTTGGTCTAGCTTGAGAAATGGGAGGCAGGAAGCTGAGCCCCAGAGAGGTAGAACTTGACACAGCCACTTGTCTTTGTAGACCTCGTCAAGAGGAGGGGAGGGCATGTTGCGACTGTCTTCTCAGCCTTCTATCTTGAGAATTTATTGTCCTTCTCTTTCTGAATCTGGAAACTGTGATAATCTGAGTGTGCGGGGTGCAAAGTATGAAAAAGCTTAGAAGACACACAGGCACTGCTGTCACGCCTTCTGGCACGCACGTCCTCAGGAGACTTCTGAAGAGCATCTTCTGTGAGACTTCTGCATCGCTGGTACAGCCTGGAGATGTTTGTTTTGAAGGCATTTACATGATAGTAAGAAGATGTTTGTGAATATCATCCCTGGGTATTAATACAAATGTGCTTCTGTATTTAGATAATACGCTCCTCCTGAACTCATTCAGTATAGTGTGTCCTTGTGGCCTCTTTTCAAATGCTGATAAGAAAAACAACACTGAAGAAAATACAGCATTATTTCTTTCAGTACATGTTTGAAAGAGCTTACTTTGTGTTTGCTGACATATACTGCAGGTTCAGTTACTCCATGTTTCCAGTTAAGCTTGTGGCTCTTTGGTCAATTTGCTTGTTAGGAAGCCAGACCTCTGCTTTTCATTTTGAAATGGTACAGGCTTGTTCTAATCCTTCTCCACTTGTCAAAGCCCTTTTAACTGCTGGCCCCAGTCCATGAGATTTTTCCGTAGAAGAGGATGACTTAACTATATTCGATGCCCTTAAGATTAGAGGCTTGTCGAGATTTCTTGACTGCTTGACACTTGTATTGTAGCGTGCCTGCTGTGCGCAGCAGGACGTGGAAGCAGACAGGCGGATGGATCACTGGACCAATCTCACGTTATCGTCACTTGGTCAGTTGATAAAGGAAAGAGAGATGAAAAAAGTGGGCTTCCTCCATGTTTCAGGTTGGAAAATGCAGCTGGAAAAGCAAAATAATCTGATGGTAATGCACAAGCCAGGACTAAGAATAAAAGCGAGGGAGCTGATTAAAGTGGCCCTTAAGTGCAAGAAGCCTGCCCCTATTAGCCCTCTCCAGCTGTAAACCTTTGGTTGGGTACCAGGGCCTGATGGGCTGGGGAGGGGAAATAAATACACCTGTGCTGAATATGGCCCTGCTGGGAGCAGTTTGGGTTTTAACTCTTTGATACGCATTCCCTCTGTGGGTTTGTACAAGTATTTGCATGAATTTTTTTAATTTACTTTCTTTGTTTCTGAAACTAAGCCATGGAGGATCTAGTAGAACAGACATTGTTTTCACTTCTATATATTCTTATGTATCAACTTCAGGGCTGTAACACTGATTTTTGTTCTGTTCTTTTTAAACTGTAAATGTACACTAAGGGGACTTTTATTTTCAGTGGTTTACTTTTTTTATTGTCTATAAAACTTCATCTGTGTATCCAAAATCTTTGATTTTTATTTTTATTGACTTCTATTCCTTCTTCCCATGTACATTACAATTGGTTTGATTTCCTTCTCCCTCCCCCAAGAGGCTAACATTTATTTTGTTTTTCTAATCCATTGCTTTATGAAAATCATCAAGTTATAACCTGCTTCATGTAATAGGATTGAATTGCAGTTAATTAAAAATAGATATTTGTAATGGGCATTTTAACAAAATCTTAATTGTGATAACCCCTATCGAGTTGCATCCTGTAGAGTTATCATTAGGATGATGACATTGGCCACTTTTTTTTTGGTTTTGCATTTGCGGAAGTGTGAGTTGTTTGCAGTATTCCATATGTTTATTACGCAGACTGTTGCAGCTACCTCTGCTTTTAATAAAACTGTTTTCAGAATGTCTTAATAGTGCAACATGCAGTGATATTTGCTGTTTGCCTCTGGACTGCTGTCAGTACTTCGGTTGTGTGTGTGGTGATGTTACTAACTGAAGTTTGCTCCTGTGGTGGTGCTGTTATAATTGCTTCCTCTTCGGTAACAGAACCTTTTCGATAGGAGAACATCATGTGTGACAAGTTCTGTTTTAATGGTGTCTTGGAGTAAGTAGCACCAGCCATCTCTGCTGCTAACAGTGAATTCAGAATATTGAAAACTCAAAATATGTAGACCAGAGAATATTTGTATCTAATGAATAATCAGGAGTACAACTCCTGATATAGAAGAAATAATTAGCTTTTTATTAAAAAAAAACAAAACAAAACCTTGAAATCTTTCATAGTGGTGGATTAAACAGCAGGATGGAGTCAAGATTTGTCTTTCTAGTAGAAATAGAGGCAGTTTCAGTGAAACGGAGAGGATTGCTGTTGGAATAGTGCCGGTGGATGAGTGGTGTGCACAAAAAGGAAACTCAAGGAAGGGGATGAAGGGAGGGCTGTGGTAAGAGGAGTGATGAGGGTAAGTGGGACAAGTGACAGAAGAGTTGGGTTCGCAAGCTCTACATGGCTTTGTTTCAGATTATAATTCTAAACTCTTTTAAAACTGCAAAATATAAGGCAATGGAACGTGAGATTGCTCACTCCATGGGGTGAAAAGAGGGTGGTCTGGTTTACAGCCTCAGACCCCTGAAGTCTGTGGCTGAAGGTGTTACTTGTGGCACCAGTGCAGGGGTGTGCATGGAGGCAACTGCTGGAGAGGCTGCCAGCTCACCTACCAGAAGCCTGTCCTGGCAGTGAGGGATGTGGAAAGGGAGGTCCAGTGGTCAGTAGAGGAGCATTTCCATGCCTAGGCCAGGTGTCAGGGGTAGCAGGGACTGGTAGTGGCTGTGTCTTAAGGTTGACGGTAGGGATCATGAACCTGAGAGATGGGAGGACACTTGAGGCTTGAGATCTGGATAACTACAATCTTTCTGTGTTGGTTAACGTGGAAAGAAGAAACTGTGTCACCCGAGGAAGCAGTTGGTAGAAAAAGCTGGGGGAACTTTGTGATGTTGATGATAGATGATGGGCAGCTGCTCAAAATCAGTATGATTATGATAGCAGAAGCTGCTTGCTATCTCTTACATAATCAAATTACAGAAATATTTTTCAATAGTTAATCTAATTTAGGAGCTTCTTCATAATTTCAAAATACCAGGTAAGTGTATTCCTGGCATTAAGCTGAAGATAGGTGTAGCTCCAGGTGCATCTTTAGCTAATGTGTGTCTCGTATTGCCAGTTAAACCGCTTTGTTAAGCATTTAAAGTCATGTACCGTGTCAGGTGTTACCTGCAAATCAAAAAAGTAATCAAAGGGAATTGATAGAAAAACAAAAGCTTTGATTGTTGAGGAGCTGTTGAATTGAATCCTCAGAAGTGGTGGGTCTAGTTGTTCATGTAATGCATGGTGCTCTGAGTCAGGACAGTTAGTATGGGTTATGGATCGTGGTGGTCAGGGAAGGATGGTTTTGTGTGTCTTGGGTAGTAGTCTTTGAGGCTAGCTTAATTCAAAACAGCATCCACATTGTCACATTGTTTGTGCTACACCTGGAATATTGACCAGGGGGATGGGGGGAGGAGAGAAAAAGTTTCTCCTCGCTGGTAATTGCCTCTGGTATTCGTGTCTCTTTGTCGTTGTTAAATTATTGATTAATGGCATCTATTAATTTATTGTTACACCCTCTTCCATGAAAGGTAATTGAATACAATGAGTCCAATTGCTAGCTTGTAATGGGAATGGTGGGAACATAAATTTGGGGTTGATTTGTTTCACTGGGGTGACACAGAGTACGGGATCAGCAGCCTGGCCTAGTTCGGTAAAAATCCTCGCTCTTTACAATTGTGAGTTCCTCCATGAAATGCAGGACTTTGTAGTGTTTTTGTCTCTTGTTAATTAAACCAAGCAATTTGACTTCCTTACCATCCTCAATTTCTGATTTTTGTAATAATTTTTTTGTGGTGGTGTCCATGTAACTGATGATCTTTGGTATAGAGGAAGCTTAGCATGGACGGTGTCGCCAATTTCTGCTTTACAATAGTGTTTAACCAGTTCAGGTTACTTTTTTGTTTTTCCTTTTTTTCTCCAAGCTTGTGTAAAAATGGGATGCTTTTCGAAGTCCACCTGGCTCCATTGAAAATGACTAATTCTTAAGTCTTAAGAATTTGGAGCATTTGATCAGGAGAACAAAGGAACTCAAGACTTGTTTAAAAAACCAGAGCTCCTAAAACTTGTAGTACCCTTCACTTTGCAGACAACTAAGTACTGTTTTATTTAAAATACCTTTTGGTCAAAAGCAGTTGCTGGACTGGCTGCAGTGACAGTGACTCAGGCCCTTACATTGCCTCTTTGTCTCCTTTAGCTACAGAGCCATGAAGGGCAGCTAGCGCAGATGTAGGTGTCCGTCAGTAGGTGAGATGAACCCGCCAACTGGCAAGAACTTTAGCAAATAAAGTTGCTCTTCAGGTCATAGTTTCTGGGCTGTGAATGTGAATAATTGCTGAGCCACGGTTAATGTGGTTGTTTGTCCATGTTGGTCTGCAGAATGAAATGGCACTGGCTTACTGCATGCAGATGGCGAGTCCTGCAGGTTGCTGCAGTCATCTCAGTAGGAAACTAGAAAGTACAAGTTACCTTTTGAAATCAGACTACTTTTAGTTTTTGCAGTCCAGTATGTAGTTAGATTTGCAGATTAATCCCCCCTTGGAATATTGCATGAAATAATACATTGAATTATTCCCCAACCATCCCCGTCACCAAAAAAAGTCTAAGTGATGGGGGGAGCTGTCAGATAGGGGAGAAACAAATGTATTTCTAACTAAGCAAGGACAGGAAAATAACCAGACCAACTGAGTTTCCTGTTAAAAATATGAGGGCTATGAGAACATGGAGAGAAACAGCGAAATCTAGGGAGGCTGATGGAATATGACCAGGTATGTTTTGGGTGAATCTCCAAACACATGTACCACTTCCCAAGGTTAATCATGGCTTGCGCTGAGCTTTACCATATATTGGGAAGCTTGAAATGCTGGGATGGAGAGTTTTCAGGGGAAATTCTCCAGGAACAGTACTGGGGTAAATTTTACTCTCCTTGTTCCTCCAAAAGGCATCAAGAGCCCATGTACAGTACAGTGAATTTCTCTGGATTTCAAATTACTGAAAGATTTGTAGCTGCTGAGTTTGGTAGTAAAGCTGTTTCGAGCTGGTCAGTGCCTGATGGGAATGTTGTACTGATAGATTGGGGATTTCTCCCTTTTCTGAGCCTTTTACCTCCAATATGCGTAGGGGTAGTTATAAGTAATAATGCCAGTCTGCACTTTCAAGAAAGGATAGGCTAGGAGAAGAGACGTTAAAAATCATTAATTGAAACACTTGTGGTCAATTGATAAATTTAAGAGAGTGTACTTTCCCATTAATATAGACACTTATCACCCACATTTGTGGGATGCCAGCCAAATAGGCTCCTTAAACTGATTAATAACATCACTGGTATCATGTAGCGCTCCTGTTTTAGAGCCTGAATATGTACCTACGCATTCACATGGATAGTTACTATACTGTTTTCTTGAAAAAAAAAACCCAACATTTTATTGGTATGTTTTTAATAGAAAGCAAAAGAAGGGGTTTAAATTATCCTGAATGTGGTGTTGGAATTTGCTGTGGGTTGTGCAAAGGCAGGAGTGGGAGCTGAACATTACTACCCACTACATACAGCATTCAGATTGTAACTTTCTTTTTTCTTGGAAGCATTACTCTGAGGCTGGAAATTAGGATGGTTGGGTTTCTTCAGTGCATATCACAACTTGGAACAGCATTTGCTTGGTTTTGTTTGCTCATTTTTCCCAATTTTGGGGTAAATTGTGGAAGCCTGTCTTCTCGTAGAGGCTGTGCCTGTGCAGATAGAGAGGTCAAGGCCATGTCATGCTTATTATTGCCTCTGTTTTGGAGGAGCATAATAGGTTTGTTTGAGCAGTTTGGGTTTTTGCTAACTTGTCTGGTGTTGATTGGCACGATGAGGTGGAATTTGCACATGTGGGCTCTTCTGAGTGCCATCTCCAGGCTGGGGCTTGGTGAAACGAGGTGTTGTCTCTTGCTGCTTGTGCCAGCCGCAAGGACATCAATACTGATTTTACAACCACCTTCCGGTGATGTATAAACTTACAGCTTGGTTAACTTTTTCTGCTGCTCGTGGGAATGATTTTGTTCCCTTTTTTAAAGGAAGTTTAATGGGCACAACTTCTCTGTTTTTGCTTATTCTTTAAGTGGTTTTGCTGTGAAAGTTGGCACAGAGCACTAGACACTTTGGTAAAGGGAGAGCTGCATGTTATTTTGTCCACAGTGGGATGGTGGTTAGTGCTGTTCTCTTAACTTTTTTATAACAAGACATTGTACAGTCTAAAAGGACAAAACATGCCAGGATTTATATAAGCTACCACATATAAACAGCGTTACATTTTTTCTTCCTGCTCTGATTTTTCCATTGTCCTGGTGTTCCCTCTGAAGGCAACTATGAGGAGACTCTTTACAAAGTTCTAAGACACATAAGGGTAGCATTAATCAGACATTTATGAGTTTCAGACTTTCTTGCAGGCTAAACCACTAGTTGTCACTAGTGGTCACTAGCACCTAGCAGTGCTCACTACAGGTGGGTTAACCAAGAGCAGATTTTGGCACAAGTGTCCAATGAAGTTGTGCTCATTTCTTTGGACTTTGTAGCATGAGGCCTTAGGAGTTCATCCACCTTCCCTTAGATCAGGTCGTCTGGAGGTTGCCATCACGCAGAGAAACATCAGGTGCACAGTCCACATGGAAATGGATGCTCCACTGACTTCCTAAAGAAACTGGTTCTTAAGCTCTGGTTATTTCATTTATAACTGCATACTAGTGCAGGGATTACTTGTTCTTCTGGCAGTCTCTGGGATTCAGCAGCCTCTTAACAGAAAATGAAAACCCTTGTTTTATGTTTGAATGGGTTAGAATGTAAAAGATTATGTTTGCAGCTTTGAGAAGAGAGAGTAAGTACTGCTGCGTGTACCACAAGAAAAGCTGGCTTGATTCTGGACTAAACATAAACCTTGTTTCAGTAAAGGCATTAAACCAGTAGGGAGGAGTGGGTGATAGCATTTGATAATGCTAATCCATATTGTCAGGGCAAAATAAGAGTAGGAAACCTTTACAGTGAAGTCTTTTTCTGTACAACATCTGTAGTGACAATCTACTCTCCCGATGATGGAAGATCTACTGGAGAGGTTGGTCTTTATCCCTTTCCCCCCTGTGATGATGTGGCAGACTCACTGGCAAGTCTCTTCCCTCTTATCCTACTTGAAGCACAAGCAATTTTCCTGTGGGGTTACCCTACTTTTCATTTTCAGTTTGACTTCACTTTTAGTACATTTAATCACATTTGTTTTATCTGAAGTATAAACAAAATGTAGAAACACAACATACATAATCCCAACTTGCAATTAGATATAACCAGTTTTAAATTTTACTGGTTTATAATTTCTTTCAGATGTTCATAAGCCCCTATGAGAATGAATCTTGGATAATCATTATCTGGAGAGTAATAGACACTGTTTTGCTGAAGAAGGTCGGGGAAAAATAAAGTCTGTAAGGGAAAAGATGACTTTTTTTTAATTGGACTTCTTTATGGGTTCAGAAACATAGTTACATTTAACAGCTTGGCTGAAAAGCCTATGTTTTGAATAATACATTAGAAAGTATGCTTTAAGCAGATTCTTTCAGACTATTATTTACTAAAAATTCATTCACCAAAAATTTGTGACTGAATAAGTACATGTTTTTATATTAATATACACATAAATGTATATATGTGTGTGTATATAGTAAAGTTATAATTCTTGTAACAGCAAAAGGCTTACTGAGTCCTTTGACTTTGTGCACAGGCTGGTAAATAAAATAGTAACTCTAATGTGTGAGTTTGAATTGTGTGTGAGGAGAAGGTGGCAAACTAGCAGACCTTGTGCCGCCTGTGTGTACTGTAACATGAACATTTCCGTATGTCAGAGAAGCTGTCCAAAGTGAAGTGTGACTGTGCTAATCAGTATTTGTTTTATTTAGATCTAATGTAAAACAATGTCATTCTGTTTAAGCTAGAGTTGTGAAGGGAGTATCAAGCTTTCAGAGCTATCCATTCAGACAGCTGAGTGTCAAAGCTTACTACTTCTAGAATAGCAAGTCAAGGAAGATGCAGTGATTTGCTCTGTTTTCCTCTGCTCCCTGCAATTCATTGCACTCTTCTAGACTGACTACAGATTTATTACATAAATCGTTTAAGGACTCCACTACTTCTCCAGAGTTAAACTGTCCTTTTCTAACTTTACAATGCATCATTATGCACATACACTTTCTAATTTCATTTGTGTACATTGATGCAGTTGCAGGGGTTTTTAGGTATTACTGAAAGACATCATCTTTCTCTGAAACTTTATCTAATATTCTTGTCAAACCAGACCCTTAAGTTGTAGGGAGAACAAATTGTTTTTGGAATTCATCTTGAAGACTCAGAAGGTCTGGGACTTATCTTTGAAACTGTTCAGTTAAGAGTAATTCATTAATGTCTAATAAAAGACCCTGTAAAGAATCATGTTTATTCTTCTAAGCCTTTACTGTAAAACTGTGTAAACACTCCTTGAAAGTTTAGTCATGGAGTAAACCTTCTAAAGTGAGGAGGGCGAGGAAAATGGAGTGAAGATTGTGTGTTTGGTTAATGAATTGTTCATCTGCATTTGGCCAACTGCATGCTTTTTTTTATGGAAACCTGTTGTCAGAGTATAATGGTTTTGGGAAAAAAACCAAGCAACAGAACAAAACCATCGCTATATGGTCAGGTGAGCCGAGGATACATTTTCTTGCACTGCTGTGATCCCAATGGCATTGAGATCATTCTGGTTAGGTGTAAATGTATTGGAGGTATCATCCCATAAGGCTCAGCTGAAATTGGGGTACGTGTTCAGAAGGAGCTGCATCACTCCCATCCCAGACTGCATTCTCCTCATCTTAGCTGCCTTAGTGACTGAGCTGGTAGCAGAGCTGCTGCTTCTTACCTTGAATCATGATATACTTTAGTACGTGTGTCTCCTTTCTCTATGCTAGATGTCATTTTTTGTGGGAGTCTGGATAAATATTTCAGTCTGTAGGAGTTCAAGAGAACTAGGTATCACCTAGCAACAAGCATCCCACTCTCTGCCTTCCTGCTTCTCTTTTGTTAAAATATCTGTGAAAACCAGAAGTTGAAGCATTAAGTTAATTTTCTGAACTATTTTGAGCAACAAGGTATTTTTGTTATGATGTTACTGCAGAGCAACAAAGATGTTGTTGAGGGCTGACCTCTTGAAGCAAGTAACTGCCTTGTTTGAACAGTAATCACAAATACTAGCAAAAACTTTAGCTGCGGACAGAATAACCCTTATGATTGCAGTTGTTTAGTAAATAGCAGAATGCATAGCAAGTGATCCTTTGGTCCTGTGAGGTCTATAAAATATGTAGCAGTTACATTTAACCTAACCTGAATGTGTTTTAGGCTGTATTACCTGGTTCATCTTGCAGCTTGTGATGGCTGCTGGTGGGACGGTGCCTTATGTTGGAATTTAAAATTTTTAAACTTTTTTTACAGACAACTTTGTGGCAAAGTGCGTCGGCTAGTTTCAGTTACAGTAGTACATGGCAGTCAGTTTTCAAAGATCCTGGGGACTAGACCCAGGTCTGGAAAGGTAGGCAGTTGAAGTACAGTTTGGGATGTGCTAATTCAGTGCAGGGCTGCACTGAATTTCACCATCTTCTGTACCTTATCAATTTTAAATGTCAAGGACTGTTGTGGATCTGTAGCTAGTGGTTCACGCATATTTTATTTGTAGCTTCTGCAGAATGTCTGCTCTATAGAGTTTATGAATTTCCTTGCAAGAATCAGGAACTTAGGGAAAAGGACAAGTATGTATCTACTATTATTATAAATAAGGTAGCTATCCTCAACACTGGGTTGAGGATAACCTGTGTTCCTTTGTCTCGGAATGGTGCTGAAGCTGTGCTTTCAGTGATCCTGCCTTACCTGCTGGTCAGGGTGGTCTTTGTGAGTTAGGGAGAAGTCATTCTCTGTCTTCAGGAAAGTTTGGTGTGACTCAGGGCCTTTGAGAGGGATTGCAGAAGTCAAAATGCAGGTTTAAGGGCTTTCAAGGAGAAAAGTGCATACTTTAAAATGAATAATGTAAGAAGGTGACTAAGAAACATGGTTATGCTCAAATAAGGGGTTTGTTTTGTAGAGGTAAAAGTTAATAAATCCTGATTCAGCAAATGACTTCAACTTTGCAAATGAGTTGGTCTTTTCCAAATGTATGTTCTCATATCTATCTGAACTAGAAAAGGGTAAAAATAGCATAAGGAGTAATTTGTAACTGTATTAACATGAATTTACTTTAAAATTATCGGTATGTAAAAGAGAAGTGAAAGTGATACCGGTGTGGACTTGTTTTTTAAATGAATTAATACAGGTTTATATGTTGAAAAATGTTCTATTTGTAGAGATATGGGTAACTACCCACATAGGGGCCTCTATTTTTCTAGAAATATGCTCAGCATGACTGTCTCAAAACTCTTCATATATGCCTTGCTCTGGTCCATGAGTCTTGCTCAGGTCTGCCAGTGGATGGGCATGCTGGTCAGGGTGGGACTCACAGGACATTTAGTCTGATCAAGACAGGTTTTCAAAATGGACTAGGTGTTGAAATTTATTTGGTTTTCTCTTGCTGTAGGAGAAGGAGTCTAATGTTTGGTGTCATTCATAAGCTTTATAAACTCCTGGGGTCTGAAAACACTATTTTAAGGTAATGGTTAGTCTTTAGCTGGCAGTGGACATAATTCTGTATTTGGTACTTAGATTTCATTCTTTGGTTGAAACTGGTTATTTGTTAGACACTTTGTTCAGTGATAACTTAAAGACCCTTTTTGACCTAAAGATTTTAAATCAGCAATATTGTGTAGTTGTCTCATTGGGTAGATTTTCTTCTAGTATAAAACCTGCTTGATGCAAAGGGAAGGTGCTTGTACTTTCAATGTCTGCTTTCATATTTCTGATAGTAGAAACTGAGTTTTCACAGTAACATATTGAAAACCAAAGTCCAAAGCAGGTTTCATGGTGGTGACACACGTGACAGAATGGATGCACTAGATCTGTAAGGATGGATGGTCCTGTTTTTCATATGCATTTCAAAGTCCTTTCATCTGAAGTTGAAGCTTTTCCCCACTCTTCTGAAAATCAGGCCAAAGATGTGCAAAATTACTAGTTAAACATAATTTTCAGATGAACGGTTTACTCTTAATCTTAGGCTCTTCTAGCCTGACAGCCCTTCTGGAGAGGTGAACACCCCAATGGTGCAAGGATTTTGGAAATTCAGTGCTTGTTAATCTATGCAGACCTGAAGAGAGGAAATAAGAAAACCCATTTACTTGTCATTGCTAACGAAGTAGCTTTACCATGAGGAGGTGTGTTGGACGCAATTTAATAATTCAAAACCAGCTGCAGCTGTGGCTGGTTGGATAGTGGTTTGTTAGCAGTTCTGAAACACACACCCATGTTTGCTGTGTCACCATAGCCACTGTAACATAATAGGACTCCGGCATTGGTGTGTAACTGAAGCTAAGTTGTGTGGTAGGACCATGTGTGTCTGTGTGCATGGAGAGAGGAGTAATGATGAGAAAACCTGGAGAACTGGAAACAATTACAGGTCAAACTCTGTCTTCCTCTCACAGAGACTCCATGAAGCTTTTGGATACATTACATTTAATTTAAAAAACCCTTGATGACTAAATAATTTCCTGTTCGGGTTAGTTGACCACATCATAAAAGTCAAGGATGTGGAAAATCTGGTCCAGTTGTCCCATTTTTGGACATGAGCACATAGAAAAGAGCAACTAGAAACTCAAAGGTTGTTCTTTAATTAAAAACAAATCAAAAGAAAAAAACCCTGATAATAATGAAGATCTATTTCATGAAATGAAAATTTTGAAGCAATCCAAGTAATGCCAAGGGAGATGAAATAACAAAAGGGAAAGACAGTCTACAAGATGCGTGAGAGACAGGGCAAATGGTCTACATCAGTTAGCATGCTCTCAGCCTCTACATTATTTAGTTAAATTTAGTTTGGTCAGTGTTCGTGGTGATTTTGCAGCCTTTTATGATTCACACAAATATTTGGAACTTACTTTTTTCTATTAAATGTAATATTTTCTTGGAAATAAAATTTAAGTGTGTGGTGTTTAGTTAGTATGATAGTAGCACGGTATATGAGTGGACTATTTTTATGATCTTATGAAAGCTTCTTGTCTTGTTTTCAGTGTTAAAGTTTGTGTAGTGTTTGGAAACCTGTCATGTTGTCATATATACAACAGTAATGAAATACTGGAATGTGGTTTAAAATCAGGCAGGTGATGCTCTACTGCTATTTGAAGGATGACCTTATTTTGAATGATATAAAAATAACAGCAGATTGTTTATAATAACTCTGACAGCAGATTTAGGTTCTTGACTTCACACCATTTCCATTATTAAAAGAGGCATATGTAAGTAGCATTTGCTTCCAGATACATGCACATATTCTGGTAAGAGGTTTAAGGGCATACTATTATTTAAATTTTTGACATCTGAAGCTCTCACCCCCCCCAAGGCTTTTTAAAAAATTTGGACCAATGGATGTGTATATTTTCTTAAACCTGAAGGAGCCTCCTAAAACTATAATATAGTATTTAAATCTCTATGTGCTTTTTCTTTTATAGATTAATATAAAATCATAGAATGGTTTGAGTTGGAAGGTACCTTTAATATCATTTAGTTCCAACCTCCCTGCTATGGACAGGGATACCACCTACTAGGTCAGGTTGCTCAAATCCCCATCCAACCTGGCCTTGAACACTTCCAGGGAAGGGGCATCCACAATTTTTCTGGGCAACCTGTTCCAGTGCCTCACCACCCTCCGAGTAAAGAATTTCTTCCTAACATCTAATCTAAATCTCTCCTTGTTTAGTTTGAAACCTTGTCCTATGCTGTGTGCACTTGTGAAAAGTCCCTTTCCAGCTTTCTTGTACCCCCCTTTAGGTACTGGAAGACTGCTATAAGGTCTCCCTAGAGCCTTCTCTTCTCCAGGTTGAACAACCCCAGCTCTCTCAGCCTGTCTTCACAGGAGAAGTGCTCCAACCCTCTGTTTTTGTGGCCCTCATAACTAAACTAATCATGTATCTATATGAAACATTTAAAGAAATACATATTCAAATTTCGTAATGGTCTTGGACTTCGTCTTATTGTTCAGATCTTGCGTAGTATTTCTGGGAAATACAGTTTGAAATACTAGCAGTGTTTGCACTCAGTAACTGATGGAGAATTTACCTTTACAAATGCAGGATACTAATATATAGTGGGCTCTGAAGACTAATTAAAACAGTTGGATTTAGCACGCTCAAGTAGCAGCGTGGAATTTAAAGACACTGAGAGCTTTGACTAAAATCATGAGCTAAGAGAAAACATAAGGCTTTCTCCAGTATACTTTTTTTTTGGTCATATTTGTTTAAAGTGCTTATAAACTTACAATTCTTCTGACCTCTGTTTTACTGTGGAACAGATGTCTGTGGTTAGATTTTTTTTTTATTTACATATACAATAATATTTGAGAAATAAATGAACTTCTAAGAAAATACATCTGTTAAATTATTTAATATTTTCTTTTTTAGGATTGAAGTGGATCTTGGGACAAATGGATGACTGAATATTCATATGAAGAGGAAAGCCATAAAAGTTGGTTGACATTTTTGCAACCATATGCATTATACGTATTAATGCTATCATCAAAATTTTATATTGTATTATAAAACAATAGATTAAATAAATAGTCTGAACTTCATATGCTGTATTGTCTTTCAGACAGGAGAATACTAGAGCTTAACAACTGTATCTTAATGCAGTGTTTTCTGTCAATACCTGAATGTTCAGAGGAAAACCCAGTAGTGCGTTAAGGAAATAGGTAATTCCTTTGAGGCCAAGTGTTTGGATGGGCTGATACATAGTAGTGTTCATTATTATGTGCCAGGATGAAGGGAGAATGAGAGAGGCATTGTCTTCCATTAGAGCTACTGACTACGAAGCTTAATATGTTGTGGAGTGGCACTCAGTTGCCACATTGAGAGATACTCTTTAAGAAGGCAAACAGGATATGATCTCTTTGAAAGCATCTTGGTGCTTTGTTTTCTTGTGATAGAGAGAAGGCTGTTGTACAGTATGCATTTTCTGCACTAGTTAAAAAGGAAGAAGCTGTTAGTGGACCTCCATGCTTTACTGACTTTCAGCTTTTAAGTTGATAAAATACGCTAAGCCTTGACATCTGCCAATTTGAGTTGTTGGTGACTGTGAAGGATAGACTTTGGCTGGGATGCTACATTAGCCAATTCCTGCCAAGGCTGTTTAAACACAACTGATGGTGCCTGTGGGTTTGCACTGGAGCAAATGAGTTGTAATGACAAATGTAGGGTGTGGTACAGAGGGATGCAGGTCATGGTCCAGCAGGATGCTGCACAGCAGCTTGGTTAAATAAGGCCTTATGGAAACTCTACTACTCAAGGAGGGATATGTTGTTGTGGAAAACCTATTTCCTAGAAAGCTTCTGTCGACCCCTGGATCCCAGTCAGGGGTAGAAACAATCAAAAAAACACCAAAAACTCCAGATTTTTTTTTTTTTTCCAAAATCAGAGGATTAGTTCAGTACAGGAAATGTAAGTCTGTAGTTCTGTTAATTTAGCAAAGTAGTTCAGGAGGACAGATTCTTATTTATCTTAGTGATAATCTGGTTTTATCAGTCTTTTAGTGGTTCAGAAGTTTTACAGTTTATGAACAACTGACTTGGATACAGAAGAGTTTAATTCCTTCTTTGGTAAACTTCTTTAGTGTTCACCACAGGTAGTAGGCATGCTGATTCCAGTGACCTCCAAATTCACAAGCAGCATGAGACTTGATGGAATCGTCTGTGTCCTCGAATCCAGTCTCCTGAAATAACAGCCAGTGAAACAATCTTTAGTTCAGAAGCATCCATAGAACATCTGCTTTATAGACTGCAGGTCCCAGAAAACACCTAGCCTCTCAGAGCCAAATTTAAACCCTAATAGAGACAAAGTGGTATTAGTAGCTGTGCAGTAATGTTTTTTCTGTAGGGTCAGGGGTCCAAATGGCCACATATGAGCCAGCAGTTGTTGCCTGCTAAAATCAGCGCACAAAATCTTGAGGAATTTCTCTTTGGTTAGATTGCTGACGTGTCAGCGGCTGCTGTCCATACTGATGTCTAATAGCTTGAGGTGGGCTTGCATCGTGACAGAGCAAGATCTCTGCACATGAATAGCAGAGTGAAAAACTGATACCACCCAAACCTTACATCTTCTAGAAATGCAGTCATAAAATCCTATATGTACAAACTCAGGGAGGCACTTCACTGGCAGAAAGTGCGAGAGGATGAAAAATACCAAACTAATTATCTGTAAGCTATCTCTGGACATCATTATGTTACAGTGGACAACTCATGCTGTCCAGAAGACAGCACAGAGCAGTACTACCATAGCATTGTAATATTTTGCATTGAATTGAAAAGAAACTGGGCCAGACTATGTCTTAGGTATTTGGTTTGGGAAGTGACACCAGGGCAGAAAAAGTTAAGGGTTTGTCAGATTCTTGAGGGGCTTTTGTACCCAGAGTCTATGCAGAGGAAGAAGGGCTTCCAGATAAGGCAAAAGTAAAAATCTCTTGGACTCGTGACCTTTCTGCAAATTCCTTGGGAAAGAGTGTAATTGCATGAGATGTATCGCTGTTAGCTCTGTGTCTCTGTTCCGCTCTCTGCTTTTACTTTCCTGGTTCAACATAGAGTGATAGTATCAAGGAAGGAGGAATGGGAGAACAGGATGACCTCTTCCTTGTGAAGCCGTAGTTTCACTCTCTCGTGCCCTTCTGATGACATCCCACAATAATCATGGGGAAGCTGCTCAAAATATGTGCAGATAAGGAAAAGGGTACTGAGTTACTTCTTTACATTTTTTCTGTTTGCAGTATTTGCAAATGCAGGGCTCTGAATACAGCTGTTAATCTTCTATATTAGGAAAGTACCATAATTAAATCATATCACCAGATCAGAAGAAAAATGTGGTTATATGGAGGCATTCAAAGTCTGAGGCTAAAAATTCCTTTTCTGGGAAGAATGATTACAGAAAGCTTAAGCAATAGAGGTGGAGAGGGCTTCTCTGTGATCACTGTTAAGATCAGTTGATAAAGTTCTTGCTCCAATAGGAAAGAGATTGGATTTTGGCCGGCACCCTGCCTCGGCCTTTCACTTTATTGCTGCTTTACTAACCAAGTTCTGAAAGCTTTCCATTGCTAACATGAATATGTTGGTGTGTCATTGGGAGTGTAAACAACTTGGTTTGCATTGTCTGTGTGTTATAGTGGTAAAATTTAGGTCTGCCTTGGACCTTATCGTAATATATGTAAATGTGGTGTTGTATAAATATGATATCTAAGTGTATATGCAACTAATGAAGGAAATATGAACATATTTTTTTTCTGTCCCATAAAATGAGGTTAGATGAAAAATGAGAAATATGCAAAAATAAACCTGAAAGCATACATGTGTACTGAATGTACGCAGCTTATGATGCTTCTGTGTATTCCATAATACTGACAATTGCATTCAGAGGTTCATTTCTTTATTGAATCTGATATTTAAAGTCTGTTCTTCAGGCTACAGTGATTGCATTGGGTGTATGGAGATGAGACCTGGGTAGGAGCTGGTAAGGAAATGGGTAACTGACAGAGAACTATAGCCCAAAGGTTCTGGGCAAAATAAACATCAAGACATCAATCCAGAACCAAGTAAACAGGACTGAAAGGAGTCAGAGAGCAAAATTGAAGGGGGAAAAAAGCTTGTTCCGATTGGAAAAGCACATCTGGTTTGTACTTAGCAAGTGGCCTTGGGTGCAGTCACACCACTCATGCTGTGGCTTCATGAACAGCTTTTAGAAATAACACTGGACAGTTCATTTGATCAGGCTTAATGATGTTCTAAGTGATTGAATGCTGAAAAAATTATAAACAACACTGAATTCAATGGTGTTAGGAGATGCGTGCTAATTTTGTATGTGATAAGGCTGAGAAGTATTTGCTGTGTCACAAATGTTGCAACCTGTATGTCATCTCTTTAAAAGAAAACCACCAACCAACAGCCAACTTTAGCTCAGCTGTTTAGAGGGAGGGACTCTATACAAAGGCGTGTTTCTTGATCTCTCCAGAGCTCACCCTGTCTCAGCAGTCTCCCATCCTCTAATGTACCCTTGCTTCACCTTCTGTCTCCTGTGTGGAGCTGGACATGGAGGGATGCAGGACCCCTGCGCTGCTGGTTGCGTGCCTGGTGCTGCAGGATGGTGACCATCTGGCATCGTGAGGGCAAGCCTGCTGTTCAGGGTGGCCTCTTCAGGCTGGAGAAATGGGCTAGCAGGGCCCTCCCCAAGTTCAGCAAAGGGGGAAGAGTCCTGCACCTGGGGAGGAACAACCCCATGCTCCACTGCAGGCTGGGCAAGCCCCTGGATCCTCCGATGAGAGGAAGAGCTACCCTGGTTTTCTGTGGAATTTGGATTCATTGGACTTTCAGCCTTTACTTTTTCATGATTTTAAAATCTGGTCATTATAAAAATGACTTTTTTTTAATGTATTTGAAAGTGTTTCAAGGAAGTTTTATGTCTTTATTTGCATAGGCAGAATACTGGTAACAGTATGGTTACATGTTTGGTTTTTCTTGTCAATTTTCCCCTCTGTATTACAAACAAATGCAGTTTTTCTTGAAAAAAAGTGGCTGCTCTTACGTAGTCTTTCATGTCTGGCATTATTCAGTGGATTCTTGGAATATAATTATGACTAGAAACATCAACATGATAAAATATATTAATCACAAGGGAATTATTTTGCACAGACCATCAATCTGTTTTTCTGTCATGTGCTTTTCAGTTTAGATTACTCTCAGGCAAAGAGATTGTAGTTTAATGTTTTTTCTCAATTCATTATGATTATAAATTTTTTGGATAAAACAATGTAACAAATGACCACTTAAAAATGACTGGCCCCATTCAGCAAGGCGGGGAGGACTGTGAAGTTCTTTTGGTTTCATCTCTTATCCAGCATTTATCAAAATGGGTCCCTTAACAGTCAATTGGTGGTTGATTTTTAATGAGTATTTCACAATGTAAATAGATAGCAGTCAGTTTGTTATCTGGAGCTTAGTCATATTCATAGGACAGATCTGCTTTTACTTGCTGTCACAGAAAAATGTAAAGTTACACTGAAACTGTAGAGTGGGAGGAAAGCTTTTCCTCAAACCTTATATTCAGGAAAGGGAGGAACAGCAGAGGTTTTCTTTCTTTTTCTGTTTCTTACATCAGCTGCCACATACTGTGCTGTCTCTTGCTCCCATTGGGAGCAAGTCTTTTTCCATTGGGTGCTGGAGGGCTGTGCACTGTTAGCCCCCAGGTTTGGTCACTGTCAGCTCAGCCCTGCTGCGAGCAGGTTGGGGTGAATTTGGAACTGATCCCCAGTTCCCTGAAAAATTGCTGGGGTTATTTCCAACACTGATATTTTCCAAAGAGAAAAAGGCATTTAAGATACCTGCCACAAACCACTTCAGCTTGATATGTTTGCATATAAGCTTGTTCCTGTTCCCTTTGCCTTTGTAGAGTTATGGAATGATTTCTGGAAAGACCTTGGCGTTCCTTTTAGACTTTTCTTATGAACAGCAGTACAAAATTTGTTCTACACAGCTTCTTTCTTCATTTCTGCTAGACAGATGCTTTCATAACCTAAATGGTTTCTTGTTTAGGGATCCTGGGTCTTGGCTCCATTCCATTAATTTTCTAACTGTTTTGGTGACACATACACCTGGAGTTAGGAGTAAATCATATTTAGTGGTTGGCCTGTGAACTGACCGAGTTTAAATCAAATTGGGTTATGATTTTGAGGGTATTTAGTATTTTGTTGCAGCTAGTGTGGATCGGGGGAAAACATCTATGGAGAATCCTAGCCATTGCTTTTAAGTTTTATATATAAAAAATACAATATATTTTAGAAGTGTTGTTTTACTACCTGAAGATACCTGTGGCCTTTCTGCACTCTCACACTTCAGAAGGGCATAGTAGGCGCGTGGGTTAGACTTTCCCTGTCAAACCCTGATCTTCTGCAAATCCCTCAAGCTTTGTTTTAAAATCAATAGTTACAGGTATCTTATTATATAATAAATAAAGTTGTATTTTCAAGAGCAAAGCTACCCAAGAGGCTTTGTTCATAATGGGGAGAAACTTCTCTGGCTCACCAGTGGTTGTGCAGGGTTTGCATCCCAGTGTCTGAACAGACTTCTGCTCTACTTGGAGCTTCTGTGGAATGTTTCAGGTGCATTGATTTTTGAATTAAAATCCTATTTATTAAACATTTTTTTGAAATAGGAAGAATTGCATAAAAGAGGATGGCAGCAACCTTCATGTGAGGTGATGTGTGGGGGAGTAAGGCAGCCCACATTGTAGTGCAGTTCTCAGGAGAGTAGTTAGTCTAGAATTGACAAAATGTGATGAAAATGTGGAGTATTTAAAATGTTCTATTCACAGTTGAAGTTGTTAAAATTATTAAATGTCATTGTAAAGCTAAGATAGATCTTGCTGGTGTTGCTTGGATCACTTCTCCCCAGAGAGATAGGTGATGATGTTGGTCTGTGGGTTGTAAATTGTGGATGTAGATATAAGCTGTGTCTAAGAGCTTCCTTCAGCCCCTACTGACATAACTCAGTGCTGTAGATTACCTGTTAAACTACTTTTGACAGTTAATAGATATCCCTTTATGATTGTATTTAGTAAACATGTTAGCATCTCTAATTTGTATTACTGCTGTTGTTTGTAAGGCTTGGTGTATGATAACTTCATTTGATTAAAGTCATTTGGAGCTTAAATGCATCCTGTGATCAGTCCTCCTGTAACTGTTGCTTTGTTTTTTAAAGTTTTAATATTTTTTGTGGGATTGAAGGTTTTCTGTTTGTGTGTTTTTTAATTCATATTGGGAGCGAAAAAAATAAAAAAAACAACTTCATCTTGAAGATATTAGCAAGAGCTGAGAGCAGAGTTAGCAAAAGCTAGCCCCTGAGCATAAAAGAACAAATTGCTTTACAATACGGACATAGATGCCCTTGGTTCCTGTTTCTCATATTGGAAATGCGGTGTGTGTTGATGTTCCACTGCTGGGAGGGAGGGATATGTTAAAAGCAGAGTTCCTGCATCTTGGATGCAGCAGAAACAGATGCCACTGCCTCTTGTCTCCAAAATTTGTGTTGTAGGCTTTATGAAATAAAATGATGGAAGCAGCCCAAAGATCTAGGTGAGAAATTTTGGTGTGACCGTTTCTTTGGTTCTGGCTACACTGGGAAGTGAAATGACCATGTTATTGGTTTAGCTTAGGTCAGGAAATGCCTCCATGAATATCCTGGCCCAGCACACTTCATTTCACCTCATGGCATGGCCCAAGGCTGCTCAAGCTGGACGACTTTTGCAAGAAACCTGGTTTGGTGTTCTCAAACCATTGTCTTGTTTCAAACCAGTTTCTTCAGTTCCTCTTTCAACCTTGATACCTTTTTTGGGGACTAGTCATAAGTGATGGGATGTAGCCCACAGGGAACTAGATCTCAAAAGCCTTGATTTGCCCATTTCAATTTCAGTCATTTTGCTGAAGGCTCCTGTCTTCCACTAGACAGCAGTAGGAATCTCCAGAGGGCAGTTCTTCCCATGGGATTTCTGTGTCCCATGGGATTTCTGTGTCCTCCCTGAAAGAAAAGACCTCTCCTTTGCATGTAAGCTGTACTGGTGCAGATGCTGTGAGTACACGAGGCTCCACGCTGCTGGACTCATTCTCCAGCCCTTGGGTTTCTGAAGCACCCCTGGGCATTCCTGCTCTTGCAGCCTGACTGGTTTGCTGTGGCATGTTCTCTTGGGAATGAAAGAGCAGTCACCAGGCTCATTTCACCTTTTATTCCTGGAGCACTTAGAGAACAATTACACTAATTCTGATAATGACTAAGTTTATACTACTCCAGAGAGGGAAGCACAAGGCATTTAATTTCAAAGCTATTTGGCAAGACCATTTTGATGTGCAAATTTTCAGAAGTATGACACAAGTTTTCAAAGTACTTAATGGGGAGAAAAATTTTTAAATTCATACTCTCAGGTTTTTGGTTTCCAAGAAATGGAGTAATCTTCAGTTCTGTTGAGCATGATCTATCAAATAAAAGAAGTTTACAACAGAGATATACAGAACTTGCTACTTCTGCTTGTTTATAATGACCTGTTTCTGGTCATTAGTTAAAAAGATGTAGGTGTTTGCATGGAGAAAAGGGTACGTCTGTTGCGGGGGGTATTAATTCTCAGTATCATGAAGCATCACAGCTAACTGTGTTTTAGAGTTAATCTTTACTTTGCAATGAGAAGGGGAAAACCCGTAGTTTTTGATCTGCACAGTGGTGCTGATTAAGATACGCTGAAACTGAAATACTACATATATGTTTTTGTTTTGCTTTTCCTACATAACGGATGGTAAGAATTTAGTAGTAGAAATAAATGCATTTGGATTTTAGTATTTTTGACATGCCATGGAGAGAATAATGTCAAACAATGGCAATTTGTCACTTCTCATATGAAGGCTTAGAAGAATATATTAGAATTCAGTAGCTAGCATGTAAGGAGAAGATAGTTATTTTAATACTGATATCCACTGCTAGCAGACTTGAATAATGATTCCACTGGATACGATATTTCATATATCCAAGGACATGTGTCTAAAAGGGAAAATAAGCTTCTGATATTAATCTAAATCTTGACCTGCTCTTACACTTCCCACATGGTGCTTCATGTGTGCTCCTGGTGATTCATTAAGTCTTTCTTGTGCAGAGGTTTGGTTATGAGTCCGGAAGGGGCAAGTTTTCTGCTTTGAAGCTGTCACCTTCTTTTGAACTTTGCTATTTACTGAAAGTTTTTTGCTGTTCAATTTGATAGCAGTCAGCTGCAGCTGTGATTGCAGTCAGCTGTGATGGACATGTGGGAATAGCTCAAGTGAAAACAAAAGCCTAATTTTTAAGTAATATAGAAGTGTTTCAGTTTTTCTATTAGGAAAAATAAATAAAAAAAAACCCAAACAAACCTCAACCACCAAAACCTGAACACATCATAAAAGATGTCCTAGAAATAGCAAGATTCAAAACATTATTTTTTCTTGGCTTTATTCTTCTTCTTTTTTTTTTTTTTTAAGAGAAGATGGTACAATGCTCAAAACCCAAACATTTGTAGTTCAATCTTAGTTTCATTTAAAATTTTATGAGCTTGGGCTTTGGTGATTCTGGAATGACAGTGCGAATCTCTCTTGCAAATTAAGAAGTAAGGAGTTTCTGTTGGTCTTAGGAAGATGAACTTAGATGTGTAGGTTGTCTTAAGTGCAGTGGAACTGAGATGATGTTTGCTGAACTACTCTTTGGAGATTTACATAATGGATGAGATACAGGAGCTCCAGGGGGTATGACAGTGGACTTTATTTTATCACAGGATGTAAAACAAGTGAATTGCCTTAATAATCTCTTCAGAAAGCAAGGATAATCTTTTTTTATATGAAGAGAGTTCATAATATCCTGGCTATTCATGTACAAGGAGCCAAACCTTTCTTTAGAATAATATGAATCCATTTAGCCATCTTACCGTCTTACTGAAGACTTTGAAAGCTCTTCAGGAAGGGCAAGCAACATGCATCTCTGAAAATGTCTTTTATGTAGTAAAAATATAGTACGAGATGATAATTCATGGCTTAATATAACATTCTCACAACAGGCTGGATAATTATTCTAACTGCTGTGTATTTAAATAAATGGAAAGCATTTATAAACCAAGCTTACCTACTGTGTAGTTCTATAGTGGTAATGATAATAATTTCAAAAGTTTTAGAACCTTCCTAATTTCAAAGTAGGTATATGTTGGAAAGAAGCTTTAATATTAAAAGGTTTCAGGATTTAATTTACTCAAACCAGTTGACCCACTTTGATTGGTGTGGAAGTTTTTGTTTCTCTACTTTAGCTGATGATATCTTCTCAGCATGGAAAATGGACAAAGAAACACTGGAAAAGTAGAATAGTTAAGTGTAGATGGTAGTAACACCAGCTCCTATTGTGTGCTTTTCAACCATCTATTTGGCTTCAAGCAAGAGTTTGACTATTACATTACTCTGAATATAAATGTGCCATTGCTCTTTGATCTGCAGCAAAAGTTTGTAATGATCAAGGCTACTTACCACTTTGGCCTGAAGGAAGAGATTTACTTTTAGGCATAGCTAGTTTCCAGAAGAGTTAATGATGTCCTTAGTTTCTGGTTTCTGTGAACTATATGCAGCTTAAGAATCCTTTTGTGTTAACCTGATGTCAATTGTTACTTCTTTTAGAAGAGCCTGGGCAAGTAATTCACACAATGTTGCACAGAAAAAAAAGGCATTGATTTACCCAATGTGTAACCAGGTTATTGGAAAACAAGGCATAATTTCATGAATATAGTATTCCATGAGTTTCTGCTCTTGTTAATGAAAAAACTTGTGATTTCAGCCATGATTGACAATGCCTAGTCAATCTGCTAGATATGCTGTGCTCCACTCTTATTTCCAGGATGCAGACTGGAATTAGTTCTGACAGATTTACTCTGGATACTGGATAGCATTTATTGTTTATCAGTTGATGTAGGAAGTTATTTTTTTCTTTTTGCCAGTTTCTTTTTTACCTGGGTTTCTAATAAACATGTTATTTCTGTCCAGTCATAAGTCTGTATCAGTACAAGCTGCTGCAGTATGCAAGGGAGGGCACCAAAATTATAAGCTGTTGGCATATATTTGCTGGGGTCTGTCCACATTGTAGCTTGGTGGAATCAGAGTCTGAGGGATCTTTTATAAAGACAGAGTTGTTTGCATCAGAAAGTGTTTTAAAACACTGAAATTCTTCCACCCACATGGGTATCTTTAGAGTAAATAAATAAAAGATCACACCAGGCAAATGTGATTTAAAGTGTGTGTAACTGTTCCCCAAACAGCAGTAAAATCCTAAATATGATATGAGCAAGGCAGTCAAGGGGAAAAGTTCATTTCAACCTCCAGTCTTTACAATGTACTGTGTAGCTATGTAGCACAAGACCCTGTGACACAGAAGAGGATTCTGAAGAGTTATGGTATCTGTTCAGGTTTTAGGACAGCTTCCTCTTGCCCTGCTTCTTCACAACTTCCCCTACTTTGGGATGCTTGTACATTTATATCAGAGAGAATTCTCTCATTTCTAATCCAAACATAAGTGACTTATCAGTATTTGCCTACACAGAATCAGAATCATAGAATGGTTTGGGTTGGAAAGGACCTTAAATATCATGTAGTTCAAACCCCCCTGCCATGGCAGGGACACCTTTCACTAGACCAGGTTGCTCAGAGCTCCATCGAGCCTGGCCTTGAATACATCCAGGAATGGGGCATCCACAGCTTTGCCAGGCAACCTGTGCCAGTGCCTCCCTACCCTCACAGTAAGGAATTTTTTTTCTAATAGGTAATATAAACCTACTCTCTTTCAGTTTGAAACCATTCCCTCGTCCTGTCCCTACGTGCGCTTGTAAGAAGTCCCTTTCCCATCTTTCTTGTAGGCTCCCTTCAGGTACAGGAAGGCCACAATTAGGTCACCTTGAAGCCTTCTCTTTTGCAGGCTGAACAATCCCAATTCTCTCAGCCTTTCCACATAGGAGAAGTGTTCCATCCCTCTAATCATCTTGGTAGCCCTCCTCTGGTCTTGCTCCAACAGGTCTATGTCCTTTCTGTGCTGGGGACCCCAGAGCAGGATGCAGTGCTCCAGGTGGTGTTTTATGAGAGTGGAGTAGAGGGGCAGAATCACCTCCCTTGTCCTGTCTCATCAGGGCTGCTCTTAATCTGTTCATCCCCCAGCCTGCTTTGATACTGACTTACCTAGGAGCAGCACCTTGCATTTAGTCTTGTTCAGCCACATGAGATTCCCGTAGGCCCACTTCTTGAGCATGTCCCTCTAGATGGCATCCCTTCCTTCAGGTATGTCAACTGCACCATGCAGCTTGGTGTCATCTGCAAATTGGCTGAGGGTGCACTTGATCTCTCTGTCATTAATGATAATACTAAATAACACTGGTTCCACTGCAGACCCCTTGAGGAACACTACTTATTACTGATGTCCATTGGGACTCTGAGCCATTGACCATGCGATGAGACTGTCCAACCAATTCCTTATCTACCTAATGGTCCACCCATTGAATCCATCTTCCTCCAGTAAAAGAGAAGGATGTTGTGGGGGACCATGTCAAAGGCTTTACAGAAGTCCAGATAAATGACATCCGTAGCTCTTCCCTTGTCCACTGATGGAGTCATTCCATCACAGAAGGCCACTAGGTTGGTCAGGCAAGACTTGCCCTTGGTGAAGCTGTGCTGACTGTCCTGAACCACCTCCCTGTCCTCCATGTGCCTTAGCACAGCTTCTAGGAGGATCTGTTCCATGATCTTCCCAGCCACAGAAGCGAGACTGACAGGTTGATGGTTCACAGAATCATGTTCTACCCTTTCTAAAGATGGGTACAATTTTTCATTTTTTTCCAGTCACCTCAGATTTCACCTGACTACCATGACTTTTCAAGTATCATGGAGAGTGGCTTGGCAAATATATCAGCCAGTTCCCTCAGGACTCTGGGATGCATCTCATCGGGTCCCGTAGACTTACATACATTCAAGTTCCTCAGGGGGTCATGAACCTAATTTTTAGTTACAGTGGGAGGGACTTTGCTCCCCCAGTCCCCATCCTGCTGTCCATCCACTCAGGAGGTGTGGGAAGAGAGGTTGCTTTTGAAGACTGAGGCAAAAAAGTTGTTGGGTACCTCAGCCTTCTCCTCATCCATTGTTAGCAGTTTACCAGCATTGTTTATTGGTGTGGGACACTTCCTTTGAAGTTCATACATACCTAGTAAGTCAGAAAAAAAAGGTGTTTTTCCATGTGTGGCTGAGATACCCTTGCATTTGCAAAGGTGTATAAGTGCTGGCTAGCATGACTGTGGTTATTTTGTTAAAACTGTTGTTCATTTAGTAAATACCCTGAAGCTTTCAGTTGGAAAATTTTACAAGTTATACAAATTTTAAAGGAAGAAACGAGTAAGCATCTGCTGCTTGTGTTGTTGTACCATGGCATTGTCTGCCTCCTTCACTTCTTTCTGAGATGGCAGCTTAAGAATGTTTATCACACTTTGCTGAACCCATATTCCTTGCTAGTAGCACATGAAGCTGGGCCTTTCCATCCTGCATTAGGCTGGACTGCTTTGAACCCTGAGGAATGTTTCAAATAGTCAGCCAAGATTCTGTCCTGCATGGTCACGTTACTAACCTCTTTGTAGGCCATTCAACGTGATGAGCATGTGAAGTACTTAGTAGTATCCACCTTGCGAAATTTCAACAAAAATTATCCAATCCAGGCATAAACCTTTTTATGTCTGACACTAAAGCATTTTTATGGCAGAATGAGAAGGATTGTTTGGGAACCCATTTTAAAAGCTTGTTTTGACTGAGTAAGGTTTTACAGGACTTGATAATTAGATGTAGTAATAAAAGTATTAACAGTGATCTCTTGAATTAGTCTGGTAGTTCCTCAGAGTTGAGGATATGACTTCTTTTTTTTCTTCCCAGTTGTGGTATATTCAGGTTAATACTTAATTTGTGTTTTAAAATAATAGATCTCATCCACTGATTTTGCAATTATTGTTTCAGGTTGCAAATAAATTTAGAGTTCTGTTCTTTTTCAGGCAAATGACCACTCAGAGTTGTCATTACTTAAAAAAAAAACCAAACCAAACCAAGCTTCAAAACAATTACAAGAACAAACCCACCAAAACCTCCAAACAACAAAAGAAAAATAGAAAATCCCAGCTGAATTTTTTGGAGACTATTTTAAACTTAAAAATAAATGACGGTAGAGTTTCACAATTTTCACTTAAGAGTGGATAACTTACTATTCCTGCCACCAAACAGGTGATAGAATTACCCAGCTTTTTTCTGTAATACTTGAAATTATGAATTTATTAATGTCTTCAGACAATATAAAGTATACCTCCACATACATAAGGCATACACATGCACACAAATGTTGGATGGAAACTCTGTCTTGATTGTGGTGAGCCAGGGGATGGATGTCTTAAGAAACAGCACCAACGGTGACATACATAGCTTTGGTTCTTTTCATTACAGAACATAAGCTGGGTGCCTGGCACAGATTCTTCAAACTTAAGTCCCATGAGGAGTGATTTTTACAAAAAAATATATTTTCCTGAAAGAATTCTCAGAGTTCTTCCTTACTTTACTTGTGAACTGGTGACTTGGCATGAGCTTTCAAGTGGAAAGCATTCTTGTGATTGCATTCTGCATTGATTGAGGGAATCATTCACCAGATTTGTGTCCAGCATCATTCAGTGTCTAATAAACACTGCTCCTGAAGCCGCCACGGCTGTGATTTTAGTGGTCAGAATATTTTAGTAATGTTTATTGAATTTCAGCATCCAGAGTAATGATGGAGGCAATTTATCATATTATTAATGTTAGTGGTCCAGATATCTTCAGAGAGATGCAGTACACATAACATTGCATGTCTGTACAGAGGTTGTTGCTTAAAAATATGAGCAGCTTAACCCATCCAGTTCTTGTGGTGCAAAGTAAATCTAATAAAAGCATTTTAGTCTATGTGAGACATAGCTAATGTGGACAGGAAATCGTTTTGATCATTTTACACAGTGTAACTATACCACGTGTTTGGAATAAATATGTGATTTATACAGACACAATTGCTTTTTATGTCCTAATGAGAAATGTTAAATATGTTAGTATGACTCGGGGCTTGACACGTGCTCTAAAGACTATGTATGATGCCAAACAACCAATTATCTCAGTGCATTATTCCTCAAAAGCCTTGACATGGGTAGGGTCACCATATATTTTAAAGGGATCGCGATGCTAAGTTATAAAAAGGATGCTACAAATCACAATACTTTGTTAGATCTTCCTGCTGCACAATGTATAATCAGGTGCTCGGACTTAAAGAACACTAATGAGGATTTAAAGACCCAACGGGGAATGTTTAGCAGTCACACACAATTCTATCAAATGCTTTTGTAAAGGGCACCTCTGATGCAAGGTGAAGTTCAAAAGCAGGTAGGACTGTATAGTTTTATTGTATAGCTTGGTGTAATACTTCTGTGTATTTCATTAAGAATAGCAGTAACTTGCAGTGTGCTGGGGCTTTGCCAGGTGCTACTTTTACCAGTCATGAAACTAGCCAAGAACGGTAATGCACATGCTGCATTTTCAGCGATAGAGTAGTGACTGAGGGGAACAAAGGAAGAGGCTCTGAAGGTATTAGTTGAAGTCCATGCTAAGCTGTAGATGCTGTGTGCTGACCATCTCATTTTTCTCTGGAATAAATGTTAGGAAGTGAAATACTGCAGAACATAGTGGCCTACCTAGCTTGAGGTCCGTTTTTGGCAGTGATCTGTACCAGGTACTTGGCAGAAGAATGTCAGTTCATTCTGGAGTGCGACTCTTGAGACTGGAATGCTATGATTTAGAGCTGGTTTAACTTTCATATGTTTTTGACATGTATTATACTTAAAGAAAAGGCATAAATATGAATGCAACTGTTTTCTGTTAGAGAAAATGACCATCTACTTTATCTACTTCCTCTGTCAGTAGTCGATAACAGATGCTTAGGGAAAGGAGGTAGCAAGGCTGTTTTGTGAGTGGTAGTATTGCCCCAGTACATCTTCCAAGTTTGCAAAAAATCTAGGGCACAGATATTTCCATAGCCAGAGATTGTGTCTGTATTTTCATGCTTGATAGATAGCTCTTCATAAACAAATCTGTAGAAAAGTCCAATTGTCTGATGAGCTGGAAATTCATCCAAAAACAAGCAGACATGTCATGAGACCAGCTTCTCTCTATGGTGATGTCATGGCTTCCAGTGCAAAACCCTTGGGTCCCAGTTAGCAGGAGGTGGAAGCAGAGACATGCTATAAAGGATGAACACAGAAATACCGTGCAGGCACAAAGGGGTGGTGTCTGGAAAGCCAAAGCTCATCTGGGATTCAGACTTGCAGGGAATGTTAAAGACAACGGGAGCGACTACCCCTACACCAGCAAAGGGCTGGGCAAGGAAAATATGGGTCAGTGGCTGAGTTATTGACTGTGAACACTGACAAGGCCAAGGTACTTTCCTTCTCTGTATGAGCCTTTACCTGCATGGCCTTCTCGCAGACCTCTGTGGTTAGTAACAAGATTCAAGAAGCAGAAGCACCAGTCATGAATGAGTGATTATCTGAGAGGACTCAACCCACACAAGCCCACGGGAACCACCTGGCTGCATTCATGGGTACTGAGGGAGCTGGCTGATGTCCCTGTGGCACCCTTCTTTACCATGCTTGAAAGGTGCTGGAGACCATGGGAGATCCCTGATGACTAGATGATAGCAAACGGTGTGCTCCTCTTCAGAAAAATCCAGAAGGGCTATCTGAGGCCCTACAGATCGGTCCATGTTAAAATAAATCATAGAGTGAGTCATCTGGCAACAGATTCTGGGCAGGAGAGAAGATGTCTGGGAACAGTGAACGTGAAATTACCCAGGATAAAGCATGCCTGACCTACCTGATTGTCATCTGTAGTGTGAAGTGACTGGAGTAATGCTTGAGGGCAGGAAATTGAACACCATTCACCTCAGCTTCTGCAAGGCTTTCATTAGCGTCTCCAGCAATGTTCTTGTGTCTGTTACAGTTATTACAGCCTGGGTGGATGCACAGTCAGATGGGCAAAAACCAACAGGATGAGTGGGCTCTGGGGGTATTGCACAGTTTGTAGCTGTGTGTGGTGGGAGAATGGGACAATGCATTGAAAGCAAGAGGTTAAGGCTGGGTGTGAGAAAACCCCTTTTTTTTCCCCCCAGTTGGGGCTGTTGCCTGATTGAGCAGGTTGTGCCATCTTCATTCTTTGAGATTGTTAAGACCTGACCTGACTGGACACAACCCTGAGCAACCTGCTCTGACCTCATGAGTTTCACCTGCTTTGAGTGGGAGTTTGGACTGGAGACTCCTGAGATGCCTTCCCACCTAAATTATCCTGGCATCCTAGAAAAACCCAAAACCAGATTGGCTATAGCATTCATTGTTCCCCCAGTTTTTCCATGATATTTCATGCTGTAAAATGATGTGTTATAAATTGATTATTCATTATCTTGTCCTTTGCCTAGACACATCCTCAAGTATTCTTTTTGTAACCTTAAATTTAGCATATCTGCCTAGTTTGATTGGCTGAATATAGCAAATTTGAGATCTCTGCATTTTAAAGAAGTTATAATGGAAGTTCAAACCATCTGTTAATGTAGTACTATATGTACTACTCGTATATCTCTTTCTTTTGTTTTTCTGTGGTTTTTATGACTCTATCCATGTTACTTAAAATACTCTTTAATCTTGAAGTCTACAGTTATTTTAATTATTGGCAGTAATTTTGTTTCCTGTGCAGCATACTTCTTTTTTAAACATGTTTGAAGAATCATAGTTTCTCTCAGAATCTGGGAAATGTGTGTTGGCAACATTTAAAACTCGTTAATTAGAAATTCTGAACACTTAATTAGAATTGCCTTTAAAGTGAACAAGTTATTACTTGTGGAATCTAATTTGACAGTTTTGTATATAAGCATTTTGGTCATTCTGTTTTGGGTAAGACAGTATCTCGTGAGTAGTCAGATATCAGCTTCTATCTAAGCTGGTGTGAGCAGTCTGGGAGCAATATATATTATTATTATTATATATTATATTACACAATTTTCCCACATATTTGGTGGATACATACAAATTCTTATTAGCAAATTAAGGTGCTTTATAGTTCATTCACTAAGTGAACAGGAGTCAGTTTTCCCTTTTTTTGAAATGTACCAAGTACTACACACCAGCTTTAATATTAATATTTTCCCAGGAGTTTGCACTGAAACCTGTGGGGAGCAGGAAGCCTCAAACTGTTGTTAAATAGAACAGGGATTGAGTTGGGACAGGGTGTTAAACGGGAGTTTCGTCAGAGCTTACACCCTTTCTTTTCACATGTCATAATAAGCAGTGAGTTTGTGAGAAGCGTATAAAGCAATTGCCGTTCCTCCACGTGCGTGTAAGGTGCTGTGCAAAAGATACAGGAAAAGGTGATGGAATAACGCTCAGTTTCTGGCAAATAGTCTGACTTTTTCATCTGAGTGTTCAATCACTCAGCTTTATTTAATTATTCCTGTGGTATTTTGGCCTGTGTATGAATCGTGATCTCTGTATGTGCTCTTGCTGACACGGGCACTCTGTGCTTCTGAGGCAAAGACTGCAGTCAAGCTTTTCCTAGAAGCTGGAATAGGGCTATTGAAAGAAAGCTTTTGGTTTCATCCCTACTGCCTGTTGTCTCTCCGACTTTGTACACGAGCTGTGACAGTTTCTGAGGCTCTGTGAGAACCATCTGCGCACCTCGCGGGTGTGTCCTACAATACCTGGCATTGGAGAGTGCAGCTGCACACAAGCATGTCTTCCTTCTCCCCAGGGCTGTTGTCCATGTAGCTGGCAGCATGACAAGCTGAGCTGGAAATGAGCAACTGACTTCTGGGAATGAGGTTCTTGTACGCATGCCATGTACTGCTCTGTCTTAAATAGTAAAAAATTCTGAAAAGTTTTTAAAAATTGCTTATGAACAAAGCAAATCTGAAGTGAAAATAAGGCTTAACTGAAATTCCTGAATTTTAGTGGTTACGAAAGCTGGTTTTTCCTTGTTTCCTTTTAATTCTGCCTGTATGTCAGAGCTCCCAGATCAGTGAGAAACACTTCTGCTTGGTAGAAACAGTATCAGCTGCTTGACATTTTTGTGGCTTATTTTCTGGAAGGCACCAGGCATATTTAATGGTGGCATAAGCTTATGTTACTCTTACTCAGAGGATACTGTTTGTAATGTCCATGATTTATAAGAAGTTGGCTTTTGGCCCCGACAGTCAATTTATCACTATATTTTATGCTAGGGGAGGGAACATGGCACCTGGAGGAGCAACAGTTTTCTCCCTCATCTGAAGGGTTGGGTATGATCCACTGACCAGTCCTGCAACTGCGGGGCAGACAGCGTTGTTGGTAGCGTGTTTGCTTTCTTTGAAACACAAGATAGCAAGGGCCAGCATAATTTCTGGAGTAAGTGATGATGCCCAGGCCTATGAAACCGCCTATGCAGTTGTTTCACTGCTGCCTCTGGATCTTTGCGATCGCAGAGATGAAGGCACTGTTGTTTTGAGGTGGTGGTCCCTTTGGACTGCACAGAGTGATGGTGCGAAGCAGATCCTGTAGATGGCATCTTCTCTTCTTGGCAAAGAGCAGCTATGTTTGGCATGCCACATGACATCTCATACACGAATTTTGGACTAAACTGTGGCTACTGCTACATGCTAAATATTCCCATGTTGTATCTGTCTTCATGGAAGTAGACTTTGCACATTGGCAGGTGGGGGGAAAGTGTGCCAACCAGCAAACTGTGCTTTCAGCAGCTCATTTTCTGACCAGTGCAGGTACAGTCAGAATTCAGAGTAAAATTTTAGTCACTGTGTATTTGCTGGTAAGCTCCTGAGCAATGCCACTCAATGTTAATTTGCTCAGCAAATACAAAATAGTCATAATTTAGACAAGTAACAGATACAGGAAGATTTTGTCAGATGATAGAATTATTCCACTGGCGATTTATTGATGTCACACACTCTTTCTAGCACCAGAAGTTATTTAAAAATATCTCTTGACTTGAGATTTACTTTTTGATTGTTTAGGCTTTGATTTAAGCTTTTTGTGAAGACAAAGGACAGGGGACGTCTTGAATGCAAACCTGACCTGAAACTGTTTTTGCTAGCTGTTCGTGTAACTTCTTTTTCTCAATTTTAGTAGTGGAGGCAAAAACCCACTTAATAATAAAGGTAACCTTTATTTAGTATGTGCTTCAGAAAATTTGATCAATATAGCACTAGAAACATTCTTTTACATTTCCTGTTACAATTTTTTTTTGGCAAGTGTTGAGGTTCGTTTTTAATTTTAAGCCTCATTCTTCAAACTCACCTTTAACTCTTCTCCAAACCCAAGGACAGTTGACATAAGATAGTGGAAAACTACTTTGGAAATTGAGCAGTAGTGTTTAAAAACCACTTGTCTTATAACAGTGGTCAAGGAAAAGTGATAATCTGGGTCAGTTAGCAGGGTTTTTTTTGTCAAAAAGTCATGCATTTCCACTTGATAGTAGTCTTCACTACTTGTCTGTACTTCAAAAACCCAAAGGAGAAAGTATCAAGAGTTTATTTTACTATAGTGTACCATTGAGTATTCTGAAAAAATGTCTTTTTAAAAAAATCCATTGTAAAGATAAATGTATAGTGCATGCTTTTGCACGTGTACCCCTTTCTTAAGTATGCGTCTCTCCTAAATGATGGCTCTTTTTTGGCTCTCCTTTGCTGTTTTTTTTGGGTGGGGGAGGGGCCAGGGAAGTTGGGCTTTTTTGGTAAAGCAGAACTTTTGAGTGTAAGGCAAAGAAAATCCACAAATACTTAAGAAATCCATTGGTATTCACAAAACCTCAAATATTCTGTGAATGTAGTATTAGAAGGAAAACAATGAAGCCATTAATGTTGATAAAAGTTAAAGGAGAGTCTCTGGTGTAAGTAGGGTTACTTGTAACTTGTGTCTGAACGCCGTACTATAGGAAGGATCAGTAATTCTTTGTGGAGACAGCTAAAACTGGCAGGAGAGTGGAGCTGATGTGAAGGGATTTTAAGCTGTTAAAGCTGACAGGGTTGCCTGCTGAGTCTGAGAAATAGCAGATTGGCCTCTAGTTTCCAATGCACTTGACACTTCTCTGTCACCTGGAAGCTGACCACATCTCTTTGGTTCTATTTATATTCCCTAAAAGTAATTTAAACCCAAACTAACAAAAAAGACTTTAGCAGCAAAATTTGAGATCTTGGTTCTCTTCACTGAAATATTGTCTGGACTTGAACTCTTTCCCTAGAGACAGATTTGTAAAAATACAGCAAACTGCAACATAGCTGTGTCCTTAGGCATTTGGAAAGTCTACTGTCTTCAAAATCAGTATTATTTTCTTCCAAGAAATCTAGTTACTAGACTAGGAATTCGAGAAGCTTGTGTTGCACGTGTACATCTTTGTACTGGTAGCAGTGGGATACAGCTGGACACAGTCTGGTACATCAGATGAGGATCTGAGCAGGACAGCATGAGCTGAAGGCCAACCTTTGCACGTACCTCTTGGGCATTGACAGAATCAAGTCTCAACTGCTGTTGAGGTCTGGGCTCTACCTGGCACACACAGTTGTGATAAGAGACCACACTCGGAGGCCTTCCTGGAAAGCTTAGAGCTGTGATGCCTCCTTCTTCACTGGCTGCCATGCTGATGCATGTCCGCTTCCCTTCTCACTAAAGGAATTTCATTGTGAATTGGAACGAACTCGATTCAACTCCTGTTTCAGATGAAAACAGTAGGGATGCTAAGGCTTTACTTCACTTTTTTCCAAAGAAACTGTTGTGGCTTTCCTTGACACATCAGTGAATGCAGCCTATACTTTTCTGGTGAATTTGACTGGAAATTCAGGTTCAGAGTAAAATGCAGAACTACCAGATTCTGTGCTTTCATAATGAGCATTTCACACAGCTATAGACGTAATTACATATGATGAAGATCTTACAGCAAGACATGGGCTGTTACCCTCGATTCCCTGGCAGAATTCCCAGTTGAGTGATTCTCTTCTAGCCACGTAAACCTACTTTCATTCTATCGGATAGTTGTTTCCTCCACTTTTTGGAATGAACTGCTCTCATACATACTGTGACAATGTTATGTGTGCTTCATCCTAGAGAGAACCGCATTGAAGTGACCAACAAATCTCATTGTATGTTATATAAAGGTCTTTAGGAAACTGAGGTGGTTGACAACTGAGTGATTCTCCTTGGCTTTCTCTCTCTAAGGAGTTGATGAGAGATGATAATCTTTCATTCTTCTATTATCCCTTGAAACAAAAAGAAAAAACAATTTCACACTTTGAAAAAATAGTCATATCCTTAAAAGCTTCTGTCATGTCTTCAAAAACTTTCCCGTGAGTGGATCACTTCAGATTTTTTTGCCCTGATGTGTTATGCTGTCTCTTGCTTTGACTGATTAATAACTTCAGTGTAGTAAAGTGTATTGAGAATAATATGAATTTAGGTATATATGCTCAGAAAAATCAACAAGATAATCTTATTGATAGGGCATATAACTGCCATAAGTTACTTCATTATTAGTTCAGTAATGTTTCTAAGATATCTGTATAAAAAAGGAAGACTTAAACGTTCATGTTTATGAGCTGTCAAGAACACTGTTATAACAAAAATACTCCAGATTTTTGAGCCATGAAATAAAAATATAATGATGAATTAAGAAATTATTGCATGTGCGGAAAACTTGTGTAAAAATAATAGAATATGAGGCAGGTAAAGTTATACGTCATAGCTTTGGAACAGAAAGACTGCCTAAGGGTTGTTCTTTGCTCTTAGCTGTTAAAACATCCTCCCTTAAACATGAAACTTTTATTGTAGCTTGAATGTTGAATTTAAGACTGCTCCTCCCCCAGCTGATACTTCATTTCTCAAAATGAGCGTGTGTCATGTTAAAGTTAAGTTTGTGCAGAAAAGTGAAGGAAGAGTTGGAATAAAGTTGGACCTGAGCAGAAGGGAGGGTGGGTGGAGTTGTTTAGTTTTTGTCTTTATTTCTCACCATCAAAGTCTGTTTTAATTGGCAATAAATTAATTTTCCCCAAGTCAAATCTGTTTTGCCTGTGTCAGTACCTCATAAATAATGTTTTTGTCTTTATCTCGGCCCCTAAGCTTTTCTATATTGTGTTCTTCCCCTGTCCTTTTGAGGAGGAGTGCAATGATGACTGGATGGGCATGTGGTAGACAGCAAAGGTCAAGCCACCAGTTACAAAGTTTTGGATTATCAGCTGAACGTTATAGGTCGTCATGAAAAGGCAGAACATCCGTGGCTTTGTCTTGCCGGTATACAGCTCTTCAGTGTGACTAAGTAAGCCTGTAACTTTCATCAGTGGCAGCAGTAATTAGCATCATCTGCCTTGCCTCTGTGTATTGCTTGTGTTCATGAAATGGAACAAGAGGAGGAAGGAAGGTAATGTTTGTTAGTCCATGCAGGAAGTGTGAGGTCTAAGTTTTCTGGGTACTCTGAAGCCTGAGCTCACTGCTTTCTTCCTGGGATGGCATGGGGTTGAACCTATCATGCTTTAGTACTGAGCAGTTTGATGGTAAAATCTTGGAGAGTGGGAGAGACAATTGTGATGTGGGATGGGGACGTGCAGTTTCGTGTCATCTTGTGCTTAGAAGAGATTATGAACGGAGTTTAGGGATGTCTTTGGTGGTGTCTCAGGACAGGAGAGTGGTTTTTGCACCAGCTCCTCTGTGATTGTTAAAAGTTTGCAGTATGATTCTCAATATTTATGGCTTGGCCAAATTAAAAACTTGGCTATAAAACCTTAGCCCTTCTTGTGGATGGAGCCAAATGTCATAATAGTGTAATTCATAATTAAATAAACACTATAGGATGCTGTGGGGGGTGAAGGTGTTGTATAAGGTGAGGTAATGAGGTTTTTGGTTTTTTCTTCCTCTAAAGTAGCCAAAGATAAATTTGATTAAAAGTTGCAGCAGAAAATCATCCTTATTAAGAAAATGCTAGTTATGGTTACAGTGGTGCTGTACTGAAAATGTAGGCCTTTTAGGAGGGGGGAGATTCTGGTTATTAAACTGATTGCCATACCTTCTCAGAAGAAGAGCCTGTAAGCTTGAAAACTTATCTGCCTTCGGTAACAACAGCTCTAATAGCAGCTGCCTGTATGGACTTAGGTATGATTTGTGTTTTTAATTAATGTTTCAAGGGACTAAATGTCTGAAAGTGATTAGTGAAAGGCTCCAGTGGATGGCACTGAGAAAGACTGCGATCTCTTTTAGGATGAATTACTTATCCAAGAAAACAGATGTTCTGGTAAGGTCATGCAGTGTTTGGCTTCATTATATGCCCAGTTTAGTACCTACATTTGCTATGTGCTTTACCTAGGCAGGTAACTGGAGTCCATCAGGAGGGTTGAGGTGGGGGAATAGAGAAGGAAGGACTGTCACACGAATTTAGGTAACCTTCACCTGGGTGATTTTGGGAGTGGAAGTTAGCTACCACAGTTGATGAAGAGGATTGAGTGAACCAGGAAAGGACTGTGGCTTGAATAATTCATTGACTCAATATGTCATATCACCAGTCTCTGCTGGTGGTTCTCAGGAGTGTCATCAGTTAACGTGGGGCACTGGAGCAGCCTGGCCTCACTCAGGTGTGGATGCTCCATCTGCTTGTCTGACCTTAGAGGCTCCTGGGAGAATTCAATTAACACATCCAGCCCCTGTGAGAATGAGTCAAGCCCCTTTGCCTTAGGTGACAGCCCACTGAATGCAAACCTCAGCAATTACATCCTATTTGCTGCATGGCTTTGAACATACTGTAGTGCAAAACTGGTTATGGCAGGAGAGTGCAGTTGGGAAAGATCAGCTTTCTAGGGCTGAACGTGTTATCCCTGTGTATAGCACACAGACTGGAACTACTTGGCAGTGGCCCCCCAGGTTGTGTCACACAATGTACTTCCAGTTATAAATGCAGAAGGGATCAAATAGTTTGGAAAGAATTTACTCCTGTGATTATTGCTACTCTGAATTGTGAATTGCCCAAAAGCCAGAGCTGTTCTCAGCCAGAGCATTTGCTCTTCAGACTAGCACTTGAAAGGTTGCTTTTAAGAAATAAGATTTTTGGAGAACAAAAGGGGAAGTGAAGACTATGAAAACTTAGTTAAATGTAAATGTGTTAAATGGTACATGAACCAGTCAGGTTTCCATGATTTATCAGTTTTAAACTTCAAAGGCTCTGGTTAGCTTGCATTTTTAAAACTAATGAGTTTATCACAGCCAGTGGGTAAAAATGGTTCAAGTATATCAGCTGTAAATTGGTACAAAGCACTAAAAGGGACATTAGCCTCTAATCAGATTCTAACAGTTCATTAAACCTGCCTTTCCTCTGTGGCGCTTTGTCTTCTCCCCTCCTCCAGCTCGTGCCTCCTGTGTAAGCTGGCCTTGTCCCTTCGCTCAGGCGGGTAAGACTTCCTCAGGGACACGATGCAATATCAGTTCATTCTTCTTTGTCTATGAGCTAAACAGCCTAAGGGATGCTTCATGATGCTGTATTCCTGATCTTGCTGTAAAACTCAGCTGTGCTTCCTATAAATCAAGAAAGGAGAGGAACTGCTTTTTCTTGCAGAATAGGCACTGGGGAAGCCAGGAATGCCACGCTGGGTCCTGCCTTCTTCACCCCACAGTGGAGCTCAGTGACACTTGAGATCTGCTGCTAATGAGTAAACAGTGCACTGCCCTTCCTGGGAAGAAGGATGTAAAGCCAAGAGTAATTTCATCCAGCTTCTTTGTGGCGTTGAAGACCCTCCTGCTTTTTGTCCACCTCATGCCTCAAACACTGAATAAAGATCAAGTTGCACAAAATTATTTGCTCAGAAGACATAGGAAGAACTTTTTTTCTTCTTCCTGTTTTGTCAAGTTTAAAAAATACAGTAGATGCACAGAAGAAGCATAGCGTGGACTGGGATGTCTCAGTAGCTTGAGTAGTCTTCATTCACACGTTTGAACGCAGAGGTGTTCCGCTGAAAATGACTTGTTTCATCTGAAATTTTATAACTTAAGCATTTAGAGCTTTTTATCAATTACCTGAATCTACTTTTAAAGGAAAAAATAGAGATTGCATTTGCTTATCTGCTTTGTCATTGAGTTCCTGCCTACCCTGTAGTGTCAAACCACGCAGAGTTCGAAGTGAGGACGACAGGGATTTTAAACAGGTCATTTGCTTCTGCTTGTGGCACCATGTTGGAGCATGTGCATATCAGTTTCCCTGCTTTTCAACATTTTATTTAAATTACAATAAATACAAAAGTAAACAGCTTCTGCGATGCTTATATCCCTGAAAATGAAAGTCCTGGGATGGGGTGTATCAGGAAAAAAGGAAATATTTAAAGTAATTTAAGTTTTTAAAATGTGTTTTGGAAGCTTCATTAGGACAAACCATTTTCCTTAAAATTCCTCTGCAGCAATCATTATAAGAAATAGGCATATGACATACTCCTTATGAATAATGGCACCACTCAGTGCTGAACAGATCTGCTGCCCATGAAACACAGGGAAAAAGTGTTTTTTTCCATTACAGTGCAGTTACTGAGCAGTACGAGGTAACAGAGCAGAGGTGAGTTTCCAGTTTAGAGTGCTGACTTCCAAACAGGGCTGCATGTAAATAACTGACTGTGAATGAGCCACTTTTAAGTGATGCGTGCTTTAGCTTCTCTACTTGAAAAATAGCTAAGGCATCTCTGTGTTTCTGTACCACTGACCCAAGGTGTCTGGATTTGTAAGGTCTGATTCTATTGTCTGTATGTTATCCAAACTAAATGACAGCTGAAGGTACTTGCTTTCAAACACCATCATTGAGCCTTGACTGGAGTAGAAAATTGACGCAGGTTGAGGTAGTATTTGAACTGAAGGCACAAGAAGTTTTGTATATCTCCATAAACTGCTTCAGCAACAGCAGGATGAGACTTACACAGTGGGAATGTTGATTCAGGAAAGGAAATTTTTCTTCAGCTTGAAGCTCTTGGCATATATTGCCCATTACTATGTGGGTAGTGCATGTTTTTAACATGCTTTTTTCTCTGTCTTGTGTCAGAGGTGCATTTTAGTTGACAAATGCTGATAACTTTAAAATACGATGAATGATAAGAAATATGAGGAGTTCTGTTAATTTATAGTGTCTTAATTTATAGTGTGTGTATGTACAGACCTTCCCTGTAGCATTTCTGAACATAAGCGTATGCTTTCTCTAGGTAGTACAGAAGTACAAATGTTTTGATTCAAATCAACTATACCTAAGTATACTCCCAAAAACTTCAAATGATTTGACATCACTGGTCTCTTTTCCAGTTCTAAAGCAAGGAACTAATATATGTGCACCTGTGTGATTAATTTCAAATTACAAAATAGTAATTGGAGATGATTTTTCTTTATTGTTTACAGAAACTTAGTTCTCTTTTAAGGGTAACTAAAAGTATAATTCACTTTTTTAACAGAAATAGTAACTTGGCAGAAGTAGTAACTTGGCATCTCCTCCTTAAAATAACTATTATATCTTTGTTAACTTCATTTCCACTAAAAGAAACTTACTTGTATAGTATCATAGAACTTAAATCAGTGAATTAAAACAAGGTTTTCTTCTTTTTTTTTCTTATTAACCTTGTCCTTTTTTGTTTTAGGACATCAGCGCCTTTGAGAACAGAATGTTAATGCTTGATGGGATGCCGGCAGTCAGAGTGAAAACAGAGCTGCTGGAATCTGAGCAAGGGGTAAGAAGACGTTTGTGTGACCTCACTCTGGTGACCCTTCCCCAGCTTCTCTGTGGTTAGCTGTCCCTCTCATTTTCTTTTCTGTGTTTTTCTTTATTTCCACTGTTCTGGAGCTTATTTTCTTGGGAGTTGTACTGGTGAGATCTAGAAAAAAACTCTGCAGAAGACTTACTAAAACTATCTAGGATAGCTGGGATGGTGTTGGTATAATTTTACAACTATAAATAAAAAGGTGCAGTTCAAACAAACAAACAAACAAAAAAAAAACAGGAAAAAAGAATGGACTGTTGTAAAGAAGCCAAATTCTTATGTCTGGGAAGTCCATATAAATATATTTGCTATTCTGCCTTATTGGGATATTTGCGTTACTGTGGTTGTTTCAACCTTTATATGCTTGTCCTACTCCATTTTCTGTTTGTGCAAACGTGCTCTCTCTGGGGTGAAATACACTTGTTTATCATTAGGATAAGAGGACTAGAACCTTCAGATGGTTAAAACTGGTATCACATCAGCTGCTGAATACAGGGCAGATCATGAATAGGATTTTGCATTTTTTTGCAGAACTTGGCATTGGAGTGATAGGTTTTAGGAAAATGGAAGGATATTTTCTTGCATATATGGTAATGCTTACATCAGTAATTGTAGATTACTGTGAGGGCATATGTATTAAATGGATTTTGTTTTATCATGACAATTTCTTTCCTTGTGTATATCTTGCGTTATCCCAAGGAATCCATGCCACTTTACTAATCTGAAGACATGTGCCTTCAACAAGCAATGTAATAGAAGCAGCAATGCTATTGCCTTGTAGGGATGGGCTTTTGTCTCCTTCTGTTAGTTGGCTCTTTCCCTTTCTGCTATTTTCTCAGTTATTTAATTGAGAATTAAAATTATATGGAAGAGAGGGAATTAGCTTTCAGGATGACTTAATTTGAAACACTTGCAAGGAAATACCAGTTATTCAGGGTGTTTTTGAGGCTATAAGTTTGAGAGAAAAAAGCTTGACATTTAATTGAGTTTTTGCTCACCTCTCTGCCTTTTTGAGAGCAAGTACCCTCAAAAAATACTCCAATACACTGTAGTTTGAGGGAATGTAAAAACTAAATTATTGTATGAGCCACAATGATGTAGAGACAGATCCCTTAGAGGTAATTTTTATTATCTTCTGGATACTTTGCATCATATCTTTGTATGTAACAGAAACATTTCTCTTTAGTGTTCAGAAGACAAAAGTTTCACCTGTATCTGCCTTTCTTTAGTTTAAAATAAAATTCTGTGCATGATATGTATTGCTGGGTCCTTTATGAAGATTAATTCCTTTAGCAAAGTGTTATTTGATTCTGGAAGACCTTATTTGGTGTCTTAGAAACTGGAAGGAAATGAATGACCTATATAGTTTTTTAATTTCCTTAGAGTTCTTTAATAAAATTTTATGAACTTCTGTATTAGCAGAAAATGATGTCACTTTTTCCATTGGCTGAGCCATTGTACAAAGAGCTCGGTTTGATTTGGGATTTTATGCACTTTGGTACTAATTAAGTAGTGTCTGGTCAAGAGTCTCTGGCACCTTTATGACTCTTCATTAGGGAACAATCAATAAATACAAAATGAATTCTCCAGTTCACTAACAGAGGAGCTGGCCATTAGGATGGCAGTTTTCCAGCAAACAGCTTAAACTCTAAAGAGAGCTGGTTGAAACAGATGTTTAGCATGTGCTTTGGAGACTGTTTTGAATATGTAGATGTTGGTATACATAACAGGGACAAGTGTTTGAAGGATGTGATTACTAAAAACAGCACATGGAGCTATTTGGGAAGATGAATATCATAACTGGGAAACATGGAGAGGGAACTAAAGTGTGATCCCAGTAGTATGAATTTGAAATTGTGGTGTCTGTGTGTGTGTTGTTTATAGTGCCCGAAGTCCCTAGAATTGTACCTCCATTGCAGCATATGTATATACAGGGAGATGTGATTTCTACTTTGAAAATTTGCAAACTAAGATGACATTTTGAATCTTCTGAACGTAGTGGCCAAAGCCACTTAGGATGCTGAACACCAGACAAACTTTTCCAAAACCCATAGAAAGATATCTGGGTTTTTTGCTGTTCCTGTTTGGTATCTGCTCTTGGCTCTAGGTTTGGTGCAAGGGCAAAAGTGAGGCATGGTTTAAGGGTTATGAAAAAAAAAGTTTCATGTGTGGCTGGGGGATCATGAAGACTGTGTCAGTTGTGGAGTGGAAGAAACAGGGTCTGGAGTTGGCCTGGCCCTTGACCAGGATGGTGAGTGCTGAGCTGTCAGAACCAGAGAGTGCCGAGTTGTCATGTTTTGCTGATAAAGCTTTGGGATACTGTTGTCTTAGAAGGGCTATGAGACTGCTTTGAATTGCTTCCTCTTTAAATCTGGGCCCATATTTCAAACAAACATCATCTTGATTTAAAAATTGATCATGATGAAGGACCTTCCACAGCTATGCTAGTAATTACCTGTGCTTCTGAAAGCACACACCTCGTTTTTAATCTGACTTTATCCAACATCAGCTTCCAGCGCTTACCAGTGGCAACAGAAAAACTCCGTTGTGGTGATGTGTGAGGATCTCGCTTAACCCTTTGGGGACCAGACTGTACAATGTATGATGAAGAGAGTGGGGTTGCTCCTCAGGTTGCTGTTTCACTGTGGGAAACTGTCACATGCGATAGCTAAGTATTCTGGTCTTGGTGAGTCCTCTTTGTTAATGGTAATGAGTGTTTACAAGGCAATTACCACAAAACTTTCTTGAAACTAAGATTAAATCAACTGTGGATTCCAAGGATATATACCTGTTCCTTGTAGGTATATTGAATGCTTCCCTGCAGGACACGTGAATATGTCAGTCAGAAAAGGTGTTTTCTCTGTAGTTGTGCCTTGGTTACCTGTCCCTTGTGGTTCCAGAGTGGGATTCACAGAAAGGACCTTGCTGGGGGAATTTGGATATTGCCATGCGTGTGTGCAAGACTGTATGAGACACCCAGCTGCTCCTTCCTACGGTCCTGGCTCTTGCTGCCTTGGCAGTAGTCCGGTCGTAGCTCAAGTATTGTGTCCAGTTCTGGGCCACTCACTCAGGAAAGTCATAGAGGTTGAGTTGCTGGAGTGTGTCTGAAGAAGGGAAATGGAGCTGGTGAAGGATCTAGAGAGATAATCATATGAAGAACAGCTGAGGGAGCTGTGGTTATCTAGCCTGGAGAAAAAGAGGCTCATGGGAGACCCTGTTGCTCTCTACAACTACCTGAAAGGAGGTTGTAGCCAGGTGGGAGTTGGTCTCTTCTCCCAAGCAACTAGTGACAGGACAAGAGGAAATGGCCTCAAGCTGTGCCAGGGGAGGTCCAGATTGGACATCAGGAAGAATTTCTTCGCTGAAAGGATTGTCAAGTACTGGAATGGACTGCCCAGGGAAGTGGCAGAGTCACCACCCCTGAAAGTGTTCAAGAAATGACTGGATCTGGTATACCTGGTGCTGTGGTCTAGTTGACAGGGTGGTGATCTGTCAAAGGTTGTACTGGAGGATCTTGGAAGTCTTTTCCAACCTAATTGATTCTATGATTCTTTGATGAGAGAGCAGCCAACAGAGGAGGGACTAATCACACAGTGGGCAGTGATTGCATGGAGGCAAGCCTGTGTGCCTGGAGGGACATCAGGCTGGTGCTCAGTCAAATCTCACTTGAGTGCCAGTGCGTCCCATCGCCTTCATGTTCCTGGGGTGTCTTGTGCATTACTGCTGTTGGTGAGGCAGAGGTGTGAAGATTTTCTCAGAAGACACTTGATGCCAGCACTGGATTACTGAAAAAGAGTGGGAGCCAAAGGAACCTCTGTGATTCTGAGTTGGCTTCAAGACCATAAAGAGATGAGTGATGCCCTACATCTCTGGTTCAAATTGGAATCGACATAATGATGTTACATATACCATGCTGGCTTGGTGAGTTACTTCAGCATATGCCATGATCACAGGGTCTAATTCCATTTTTTGCTCCAAGGTTTCAATTTATTTAATGAATTTATTTGATAAATTTGAGTTTAATGATGAAATGATGTGTTTATCCTAGGACTTTATTAAAAGCCTTTTTTTGAAATTCATGTGGTTCCTTATACCAGTAACCTATCAACCTATTGACTCGATCAGTAGAAAATACCTCCACTTAGCAATCTCAGTACAGTGAACAATAAGTACTGCTAAACTTGGACAACACAGAAATAAAAGAATCACAGAAAGAAGGAACATTCCCTTTCCTTTTACACCTACTCCACTAAAATGGAAGCACAACAGGAGGAAAAAAAACACTAGGTTTTAACCTTAAGTTAGTTTTTCACTTACCTTTTGTGGGGTACAGCTGCAGTGAAATAAACACCATCTACCTGTGTGCATTTCATTAACCAGAAATTCATCTTCCCTGGGATGCTCTGGGCAACTTGATCTTCACCACCTATTGTCTCTTGACTACGTGTGGTGGTAGTAGAAGGTCATCCATGATGTAGATGAGAACCAGGACAGAGCATATCCTTAAGCAGAGACTAGCATTTTCTGCTGTATTTGGATATCAAGCAAGGCAATCAATCCATTATATTTCTGGTTTTCCTATTGAAGTCTTCAGTCTTTTTTGTAAGAGAGGTTAAGTAGAATGTAAGGTTCTTCCCTATACTTTGTGCATAACCTCCGGGATCTTTAACTTCCTTATTAGGAGACACTTTGTTTTGTTTCACAATTTGTGTTTGGGTGCTCTGCACCCAAACCTGGGTTGATATCCCTGAAAAGTTTCTACAGCACAAGTGTTACATATCTAGACCAAGTGAAGGCGGATTTAAAATGCAATCATCATCATCATCATGGCTAGGCTTCGCGAACGAAGATTTGGGAAGGGCTCTAACCACATTTGTTGCAAGCGTGTTGGTGGCTAAAAAGGCCAATACGAGATAGGCATGGCCGATTGCAAAAGGCACAGCAGAAAGACTCCCTAGATGGTATATTCTGCAAGGCTCGATTCTTTCTGCGTTGTCTTTTCTCCTCCAGGGTGATCCTGCATGCTTTCTCAAAAGCATCAGCAGCGTTATAGACGGTGTGTCTCCAGGCCTCCCGATTGGAGGCCAGAGTAGACCAGTTATGATGATCAGTATGGCCAAGGCTGAGATGTTGTTTCAGGGAGTCCTTGTATCTTCTCTTCGGGGCTCCTCTCTTGTGGCAGCCGGTGGCAAGTTCACCATAAAGCAGGATCTTAGGGAGGTGGTGGTCCTTCATCCTGGAGACGTGCCCTGCCCAACGCAGCTGTGTTCTCAGTAATATGGCCTCAATACTTGTGACTGCTGCTTGTTCTAGAACAGACGTATTGGTCATATAATCTGACCAGTGGATGTTTAAGATTGTGTGGAGACAGCGTTGATGGAAGCGTTCTAGGAGACGCAGGTGGTGGCGGTAGATGACCCATGATTCAGATCCATATAAGAGAGTAGACAGCACTATGGCTCTGTAAACACTGATCTTTGTACTTTTCTTCAGGTGTTTATTTCGCCAAACTCTTTTACGAAGCTTTCCGAAAGCACTATATGCCTTTGCTAACCTGTTGTCTATCTCCCCGTCAATCTTACCATCCAAGGAGATGAGGCTACCTAGGTAATTAAACTGCTGAACTGATTTGAGCTCTGAATGAAGCTGCAAGCTACTCCTACTGCAAAGCAGACCAGTCTCTAGCTGAGGCTGAAAGGAAATTGGAGCTGACATTTCAGCTCTGCCCAGTGCACCAGATCTTTGGAGCCTGTGACTAGAGAACAGGTGGGCAGGACTCCGCAACTGCAGCCTGTGTTGATGCAGTGAAGACAAACCTTTACCAACTCAGATTTAAAGGACACTGAATTCAAGTTAGGTCATGGTAGGAGAATGGGATTTAGGCAGTCCATAAGGGAGACATGGCTTATGAGATAAAGGTTACTAGGCAGATTTGGAACAAAGAAGTATTTACAAGGGAAATGGATTTTCTCTTTGCTTTGGAAAAAGTTAAAACAGTTCTGCATTGTTTTATCATTGCCAGTTTGGAATAGTTTAATGATTTTTAGAAGGCCATCAGCATTAGCCAGAACAGATGCTTATTTTTCCAGTGAACTACTATCCTTAATTTCACACAGGAGATTTAATGCAGACTATTGTTTGAGGCTTCAGGAAGACACAGTGCTGCTTTAATGACTTTATCACAAATGAAAAAAAGACATTACATAAAAGATATCACATTGCCCTTTAACAAGGCTTCGTTATTATCTCCCCTACTGTGGAACAGGAGCTAGCATTGCTAATAAATTGGTAGAATTACTTTAGAAATGTGAATTTGCTTATCATTTAATATCCTCCAGTGACCTACAGCTTTAGATCTTTCGGTCTGCAGTAAAATCTTTCTCTGTCAGTTACCAGCTTCAGAAAAGGGTGTGAAGAAGGTGTTCCCACCCCATGAGGCTGGATTTGGGGTTCTTCAGCGGTAAAAAAAAAAATCTTCAGTCTTTGACTGTGCCAAAAACTATTTTGAGAAGTAATATTTCTCACTGTAAAAATGTACAGAGACTGGATAATTTAATAGAGATTAATTGAGACTGGGCAGTGAATTTATTAGCTGGTGGCTACTATCAAGAAGTTAGGATGGATAGTGTTGGCTGGCTTCAGCGTGAAGTCTGAAAGTCTTCTTGATCATTGCAAGATTTGGTCCAGTTTCTAAAAACTGTAAATGTGTCTGACTTAGATGTGTAAAGCTGCACTTTCTGACGTATTTGCTGAGTGGGGCCATAAGCTTTTGTTAAAAGGAGATATAAATGTGGGACTTATGTACCACAATTAGTCTTCAAATAGAGAGGATAATGAACCACTAATTTTCATCAGTCTTTTTGTTTCCAGATCTGCAGTCTCATCTGTTTCTTTGCCTGCATTTTGTCCTCTCAAATTATTAGTGGAAGATTATATATCTTCTTGTGAATTCTCCTCCTAATTCTTCTTGATCTGCCTCCATTCCAATCCCTTATCATGACTGAATTATGAAAAGAAATGGCTAAAATGACAAAACCCTTTAACAAGCCAATATTGTTCTCTGTGTCTTTCATCTCCAGCAAAATTGTCTTGTTGTCTCATATCTCAAGAATGCCATTCATCCCTATGTTGTTATATACATAAACACATTCCACCTCAGCCTGGGTAATAGTAACATAAATCTGTTTTATTTTTGAAGATTTCCAAAAATACCTATTCAAATTCAGTTGAGTATAGTCTCAGTAGCAAAGCTTGCTCCATGACTATATGGAAAACTGTTTTACGATGATTCATTTAGCTTATGTACATTCTTTATATTAGCAGAAGAAGGAGAACTTCTGGTATTTGCTGTTGTAATTTGTGAATCTCTGCTTTATTCAAATAATTTTTTTTTTCTGAGTTTCTTAATGTTTAGCATGACTGATTTGGGGAAACAAATGGCATGTGGGCATGCACATGTATCAAACTCTTCTGCAAAGAAAGCCCTTCATATTTACTGTTGGTTTTCTTTATCTTGCAATAGACGACACTTAAGGAATGTTATTGAGATGTTAGAAACACAGCTGGTATGATTCATTAGTTGCTTTACAGTCATAAATATAGGATATTTTTCTGAAAGAGATCAGGATCTGACCCGAAAACCAGTAAGGGCATAACCTACAGGGCATGATACAAATTTGGGTAAGATGTACCTAAGGAGATACAGCCTTGTCTCCTTGCACTGCATCATGAGATGATGAATACTGGTACTGTTTCACATTGAGTGGAAGCTTGCATGAGGAATAAAAGGTAGCCAACTCCTACAATTTTGCTGTCATCCTGGTGTTCCTGCTGGATCCCTTGCCAGTGACTCAATGACATTGGGAAGAGTAGGGTCAGCCGATCACTGATCCAAGAAAAACCTAACCCAAAAGGAGAAGGGGAATGGCGCTATTTGCCCTGCAAGTCACACTATTAGGAAATCGTGGATGTCCTCTATTCTGTGGAGAGGGGAAAGGTGAGAAGAAGATCGTGGGTGCTGCTTTTGACAGGGACGTGTAATTGGAACTTGTGAACTGTATCTGAAGCTATGTCCTGAGACATCTTTACTACTTCTGGGACCCAAACTGCCTATTCCGGGCATGTCTCTGCACTGCTGCATTAATGAACACTGCATATTTTCAGTATTTCACATGTTCCTTACTCCTTTTGAAGTCATCTCCTGTGTAGAGAGCCAAGGGATTTTATCATGGTTGTAGGTGTGGTTTCCTTATTTGTTTTTGTTTGTTTGTTTGTTTGTTTGTTTTGTTTTGTTTTGTT
>NW_020897694.1:14392361-14708169 GCF_003984885.1 Neopelma chrysocephalum | reverse complement strand
TGGGTAGAGCCCTTCCCAAATCTTCGTTCGCGAAGCCTAGCCATGATGAGATGATGATGATGAGATTTAAGACTAATAGGAAATGATAGCTTAACTAGCTCAGTGTGCACACTTACCAGACAGCTTTTGCCAAATTAACCAAGATTGCAGTGAGAAAATGCAGGTGGGTTTGTAAGACTATGATGCTGTCTGAAATTCACACTAAGAGAAGGATCCCAGATCCTCTGAGACTCAATTTACTGACCACTGTCTGCCATTGCTTTCCTTTCCTAGGCAGCTAAGTTTGCTGTTACAGAGCACAGCAGGGAATGTGCTCCTTATTCTGTCTGGTATCATTTGTTGTATGTTTGTGAGGAACAGGGGCATTTTCAGTTGTGTGGGAGGACTTAATTGTGTGAGGCACTGTACCAATAAAGGGTGGTCCCTGGTATCTTGGTTTAATTAATCAGAAGGTTGGACACTGTTTTAATGTCCATCTTCAGAAAATAGTGATTATGTGTATTAGGAATTTAGCAGCAAGTGTAAAGGTGTGATGCAGAGGAAGATCTCTGCTCTAAACAGCTTGTGTTTAGCCAACAGTGCCATGCACAAAAGAGATTTCCTGTATCTGTAGTGATGGAAGGGCAGCAAGAAGATGATTTCACTTCCTAGAAAATTAGGTTTCATGAAAATGTATTTGGTGGAGGAAAAGGATAGTATTTTATCTACAAGACTGGAGAAGGTTTCAAAGAGAATGTATGATATTACTCAGAAATTAACATGGCTTAATATTGTTACAGTTCTATAGAAAAATCACAGTTATACAATATATCATACGTTAAATACATTAATTGGTAAGTTTTGTGTGCTCATATGGACTGAAAAAATAATGTTGGGTTTGGGAGAAGGAAAGTCAACCCTTTGATTTGAGCATAGTACTGAAGTGCATCGTGAGATTATAGTTCGGTTGCCTTCTATCCCCAGTCAGTTATTTTGTGAGCTCACCTTCAAGCCAGTCTGCTTTTTTGATGATATATGACCTCTCAGCTTGCTCTCCGGCCAGAGTTTATGATGGGAATCTCCTTTAAGATTTGTGCAGTTGAGAGACTAGGCATAAAGAAAAACAAACATACATACAAGCCGTGTATCTGTTGGTTCCTATGAATTTCTAAATCCACATTTTAGGTTGAAAATTTATTCTTTTATAAAGGTGCAAAAGGTCAACATTTCCATTACTGCAGTAAAGAAATAAAATGTAACAAAATGAAACAAACCCAAAAACAAACCCAAAACAAACAAAAGTAAGAAAAATTTTCAACTATCAAAATATCTACAATCAATGTAATTCCTCCCAGTAACCCCAGTTGCAATGACTCTTATGTGTGCTCTATGTTCATTTTCTTTCATGTTCATTCTTTGGGGAATCCAGTATTCACAGTTTAACTGTAATTTGAATTGAGTTTGCAGTCCTAATTAAGGAACTAGTCAAGTATGGATTTTTCCTCATATGCATCCTGCCAGGAAGGTATTAATGCTTTAGTCACGGAAGCTCAGAGCATGCCATGTATCAGCTGGTATACAGCAGTGAATTCTAAAATCCTGTTGCACTTCTGCCTCGAAATTCATCACAGGTCTCTGTTGTTTCACATCACAGTGCAGTGCAATTCTGAGATACAGTAATGTGCATTTTAGACTTTATGCAAAACAATGATCGGCATATAAAAAGCCGTTACCTTCTCATCTGGTGACTTACCTGATTGGGCATCCAAAGTTCAATTTAGGTTGCAACAGCAGTGAAATTCAGTAGGTTGCAATCATAGTCCCTCTGTTCCTATTAAGAAACTGAGGAGGGTGAGTTAGGCTATCCTGCTTTTATTAACAAGAAAGCTACCTTGAATTACCTCACACTTACCTCTTGGTGCATTCCTCCCATTGTGGGGTTCCATTTCCGAAGGCTTGAGGTGGATAGGGAAGGGGTTACTCCAGCTCCAGGGGTTTCTTCAGGGTCCTGGACGCATGGAGGGGTTAGGTGCTCGCCCCTCCCCCCATCCACGTGTTCCCATGGCAGCTGGAGAGAGACAGCACACGGGACTTGGAGAGGAGGCGAGAGAGAGAGTTTATTGTGGTTAGGGGTTTATAAAGCTCTTGGGAGGGTCAAAAGGGACCATGTAAGGTAAGGGGTCTTACAAAACACCAATCAGGCAGGGAACAGCCAAATAAGGAAGGGGTTAACAAGAGACCAATGAGAAGACTTCTTGATATCTTCTCAGGACATTCCTGAGACAGAGATAAGAACTGGCCGTGGGGGATTTTGGGAAGAAGAAACATGAGTTAGCAGAGACCACAAAAAAGCCATTTTAAGACATGCTTAAACCACAGTTTTCCCATATAATGCAGGTTTACTGCTACACTTACCTCCATCTATGATTAGGTATATGGATGGATAGTGATGACCTGCTGATGCACAGCAACTTTTTTGTGGTTCAGAGTTCCTTATATAAAATGTTTTCCATTGAAACATCTCGGTGAAATAATTGTGAATCACAAAATCTTTACATTATTTAGCTAGGAGAAAAGTTAATCATTACATTTCATCTTGTTCTACTCACCAGTGAGTTTAATGGATTTTTTTGTTTGTTTTAATGCTTGTTAGAGTAGTCAGTTTATTATGGCAGTCTACATTTTGTTCCATCAGGGCACATTGGTATTTTCACAGTGGAAGAGAAATGGAAGTGACTGGACTCTTGTCCTTTCCCTTTGTTTTGGCTCAGGGTGAAGTGAAATCTTCTATATTCCTGGTTCTCAGTTGGATAATTGCTATACTTTATTTCTTTATGGACACTTGAAGCGAGAAGTATTGTGTAAGTGTGCATTGTTATTATATTTTTATTATATGTGAACTAGCCTTAGAAAAATAAGCATAAGCCAATATAACTCAATAATTTACAGTATCACAGAACACTTCAGCAGCATGAGACAAATGCTCTTATGTTAGTACCAAAATTATTTTAGTCCTTGTTGGTTGTTATGAGAAAGGATTCCTTATAGTTTTCACTTGTTTGTTGATGTTCTTTTAGCTCTTCTTTTCTATTGGAGATTGCCTTATAAATAGTCTTTTTAATGTATATTTTACTCTTTTTCTGTATCCTGCTAGGGAAGTACTGAAAGAGCTGTATATATTTTTTAGCATCATTGGCTTTTTTCCTTGTTTCTCCCTGTGGAGATGAGCTCTTACATAAATTACCTTAAGGATTCTATGTTCTTGATTTTTTTTTTTTAAATTTTTTTAAATTCCTTTTCTTCACAATCTCCCCCCCCCATTTCACACTGGGAGATAAGTATTTAATAAATGGTTATTTAGGGGGTATCTGCTTTCACAGACATCCTTTTACAGATGTTATTATTGCTTGATTGCATCACTTAAACATACCAGAAAACTATATAAACAATAGGCAAAAAAAGTCAGCAGCAGCAGGAGGTGGTGTTTGTCCTCCCCTTCCTGCAAAGGTCACTGTTCATGCTCGGCATTGCCCAAAGACGGAGCCCAAGCAAACAAGGATGGTAACACCCAGCTCTTGGGCTGGGCAGGGAACAAGGAAGAGGAAAGGTGCTGGGAATGCAATGGAAGAAGGATAGGTGGTCTTCCCAAGTGAGTCTTGGTCGTGGAAAAGATATGTCAGATCAGCATCCCCAGTCCTGTCTCCTCCAAATACCTCCATTCCCCTTGTTCCTGGGGGGACCACCAGCCAGGCAGATGTCACATGCATCTTGCCTCCTTTGGCTCTGTTGACATTTGTAGCTCACTTCCTACTTTCATAATGTACACTAGAGATAATATTGATACCAAGACTGACTTTGGCTTTGATCTTCTTCTGTGACGCTGTATGTACAGCTTATGTCATTGCAGTAGGTGAATTACTGGAAATTCCGTAGCAGTTATGGCAGTTTGTCCTTGGAAGACAGCAGCATCACCCTCTCCTATCAGGGTTACAGATATGCTTGGTTATGTTTTGAATACTGTAGATGCCCTTTCACAACATTTTTCACTATCTTTGATAGTTTTTTGCCAGAGAGATGGTTTTGATATAGCCTGGTCATATTCTGGCTTGGTAGTTCTCAAGTACTGGATGTCTGGTGGTTCTGAATGTTTTTGTGTTCACTTTGCTGGATTTCTTTGGTGATCTTCCTCTTTTAGTTGTTAACAGCTGTTTGTGAACAGGAAGGTGTAAACTGATGAAAGATCAGTTGAGAGCTTATGTTTTGCGCTGTGGAACAGGGAATTCTTGGTGAGGAGGGACAGCCTGTTGACTAAGAAAGGAAAGACATGATTGGGTACTGTTAGCGATATCAAATGCTTTATCCTGGGTGAATCCAAGCTGATTGTTCCTCCTCACCTTCTCCTCTTTCATGGTGCCCAGAAGTCTTTTCCCAGGGCACTCACTCTGTGATTTTTCTATGGACCAAAGGGAGGCTCAGTGGTCTGTAGTGCCTCAGATCAACCTTCTGGACTTCTCTGAAGAGGAGGGCACCATTTGCTTTCTTCTAGGTGTTGGGAATCTCTCATGGTTTATAGCACCACTGACGGGCAGTAGAGAAAGGTGCTGAAAGGGTGTCAGTGGGCTTGTTTGGGTTCATTTTTTCTCAGGTAATTCCTGGGATAAAGTCCTTGTTCGTGACTGGTGGTTTTTCACCTTGAACCTTGTTTGTAAGCATGAAGGCACACAGGTGAAGGCTGATGCAGAGAAGACAGTGGAGTACTTTGACCTTACCTTATCAATAACTTGCCCCTTTCAGCCACCAACCCGTATTTTCCTTGTTCATCCTTTTACTGCTGATATAGTGATAGAAATTCTTGTTGCCTTTGATACTTGCTCCCTGCAAGTCTGAACTCCAGGTGGGCTTTGGCTTTCCCAACACTATCCCTGCTTACCTGTGTGATATTTCTGTGTTCATCCTTGATCCTCTTGCTACACTACCTTTTTGTGCTGGAGCCCCATGATGTGTTTCATGTCTGCCAGACTGGTCTCCTGATGCTTGATTTTCTGAGTGGTTACATACGCTAGTCTTGCACTTTGATGTCCTTATAAGATCTTCCAGTTCTCCTGTGCTATTTGACCCTTTTAGAGGTACCTCCCATGGGATTCCACTTAGTTCCCCAAAAACTTCTGCTCTCCTGTATCTGAGGGTCTAGATTGGTCTGGACTAGGTGTTTGTTTCTACCATTCTTTCCTCACTCTCCTCAGGTTCTCAAACTCCATTGCTTAAAGATCATTACACCAAAGCTACCACTGATTACCACAGCTCCACCTTTTCCTTCCACGTGAACAGTGGTCATTTTGGTTTTTCCATATGGGAAATTATGAGAACACTGGAATGAACACAGTGTATCTGATGAAAGGTTCTTCTCTCATACCATGGTAGCTCATGGCATGTACTTACAGAAAGTGCAAGCAAAAAGCAAGCATACAGTAATACTGCCCTGGTATCTGTCAGCGTGCAGACTGGAGACCATATGAGCAGAAGCTGACCTTTCGTATTGCAAATTTTCTCTGCTCTTTGAGCTCCGCAGTGATTTTCCTGATAACCAGAGGCTGTAGTGTAGGTTTTGACCTGTAAAACCATAAACTGTCTTGCACCTCTGTACTGCCATCCTGAGACTATAGTAGGAGTTTACGATGATAGGATGGTGGTGGCAACAAGAACATTTCCTGTGACAGACTCTTGATGTATTTTTCCCATTAGTCATAGTGGAACAGAGTTGTGGAATTTTAGAGAGTCCATATGATGAGGTTTCTGGAAGCTATGGTGTTGAGAACATTGTGATGCGCCAAAGATTTTGGTTTTGTTTCCTTATCTACTGGGTATTGTGGAACAATGCTGTGTGATAACTTCATGGTACTATAAACCTTATGTTTAATAGAGTACTTAGGGCTTTTATATGAATATGTTGTTATATTGTTGAATAAAAATCAGGTAAAGTACTAACATTATTGACAACTTTCAGCAGAAAAATGTCCCTTGTGGAAGTAGTAGTGACCTGGGCTGTAATTTTTATGACAGAACATCAATTTGGGAAGCTTCTTCCCACTGTTAACTCTTCTGTGGCTGTGGCAGTTCAGATGTGTGCAAGAATGTGCTCTAAACCAGGAAAAAAAGAGGGGAAAAACCTAAAACCTTCACGAGTTTTTTTTCTCTGAATTCAGGTTATTTCACAGATTCAGGTGTAGGTACAAACTGATTAAAGTGTTAGATCTGCAAGATCCACAGTTCTGTGTGGTCCGCAGGTTAAAACATGCTGTGCAAACATGGCACAAAAAACAGTGTTGATTTTCATGATAGAAAACTTCTAAAATAGCGTATAGAAATAGAATAGGAGCCAAAACGTTCTGATTGACTTCTGAATAGTATTCATTTTTACAGAATAAATTAAAAAAATCCGATATGGGAAGGTAAGTATTACTTATGTCTGTTCTTGGAAAACAGATTGTAGTTTGGCTTGTTGAAACTTGAGTTTGTAGCCTTTGTTGCTATACATATTAGTTTTCATGAATAGATTTAGGCTGAATGATTTGTCTGGGACATGAAATATGCTCAACTTTTCAACATTTTTTTTTCCTGAATAACCCTTTATACTATTGATGGAATAAAGAGGCAGTTTAAGATAGCTGTTAATGTAAAATAAGTATGTATGTTGTTAGTGTTCAATACCCAAACGTTAATTTATTCTTAGGTTAAAATTCCATAAGTGCTTCTAGCCTAAAAAGAAGACTCCTTGAGTTTCATCACAAGTTCACTGTGTAGATTGTGACCTTATTGTTGTCAGAAAAGGATCAAAAATTTATTAAAGGCTGAACAATAAAATAGCTCCCTTATCTAGAAATTTGGTAGCTTTAAATGGATAATGAAGAAACACTTGCAGCTTCCCTTAAAGTGATATTTGCAAGTTTGTGTCTGCAAACCCCGAGTTGAAAAGAAACAAAATGGTGCTCAAAGTATCATAGAATCATTAAGATTGAAAAAGACCTCCAAGATCAAGTATGATCTTTGACCTAATACCACTAAGTGCTCTAAACCACATTGCGAAGTGCCATGTCTGCTTGTTTTTGGAACACTTCCAGGGATGATGACTCCACCACTTCTCTGGGGAGCCTGTTCCAATACTTAACCAGTTTCCGTGAAGAACTTTTTCCTAATATCCAACCTGATAAAGTAAATCCAAGTCACATATGCAGAGTATGAAATACCTGGACCACAGTGGAAAGCATGCTGTGGGCTTGTTCTTGAAAGGTACTGAATATTAAGGATTCAGCAGAGAATGTAAATATCTGCTTAGTTTTTAAGAACAGAAGGGCTTCTCTTAATTTCTCATGGCACTGACTCAGGGCCAGGGTACCATGAAGGAACCTTAACTCTATAAAAACTGCTACCATAATCTCTAGAAGTGTTTAAAAGTCAAGAAATCAAATAGATTAAATGTCCTTGCCTTTTAAGGAACAGTAATGTATTACATGTTAGGTATGATGCTTGTTCCTAGTTTTAATTAAACTGTACTATTAAACTAATTTCCAATACATCCTACAGCAAGGAATGCTTTTGTGAAATAGTGAATTTTAAATATTCTTTAAGGACTAATTTTATTGATATCAAATATGATGTGTGTATGAGACAGGGTTTATTGTCTGTTGTGTACCCTGATTTTTTAATATGTTCCTTGCTTTCATTCAAATGATTTCTAGAACCATATAATCTTCTAAAAAGATAAATGTTTTTGTTGTTATCCATTAGTTAATGGTGAGTGCAAATTACATCAGGAAATGTAGTTGGAGTGTGTTCTATGCTAAGCTAACTTTCTGTTTAAAAATTTTGTAATAACAATGCATAGATTTACCTTACTCATTTTAAAATAAAGGAAAAATCTTTTCCTCCTAAACAAGATTTTTTTCCATTTAAAAGATACATGACGTAGGTCAGTAACTGAGCCCTGACCATTTCTCCTGTGTGTTTAGGAGTTGCTGTTTATACTGTGTGTGTTCCTGAACCACAGCTCAGTCCCCAGCTCCCCTGCAAAATGTGTTTGCTAGAGAAACAGGATGACCATGCACACACCTATGGATGCCAGATGAAATTTAATTAAAAACTTAGGTGAAGAAGTAGGGTGTGGGCGGTAATGGCATGAAAGAGTGAAGAGGGACCAGTGATGCTCTCAGTCCTCAGGAGCTGAAAGGAGGCAAAGGGATAGAAATTCATAGTGGGAATATGTTGCCATGCCAACCAAGTAATTTCTCTAACAGGGGGAAACTGGTAATGAATAACTGCTGAGTGGGAACTTTAAGAGAAAAACATGCCCTGTGAAAAACCAAAAGGTTACATTTTTGATAATCGACCTTCACCATCCCCCCTATAAATCCTGCACTGGCAATCTGTCTGTCAGAGCTTCCTGCCATCCTATACCAGACCCTGCTGTGCCCATCTGCTAATCTGGAAAACACTTGCCTGCAGTGTGGTGATGGTTACAGTCCTGAGCCCGCAGCCGCAGGCTGACCTGAGCCTTATGTGGATTGCTTCTCAAGCAGCTGTGAAAGCCAGATGTGGGTTTCACAAGTCTGTCTCCCCTAGTAGCTGTTTTGGGTGTTCCCTTAAATCACTGACTAGTGTACTTAATTTTTATCTTCCCTGTCTCGTCTAACACAATGTCAAAACTCTGCAGAGAACTGGCATTTAAAAAAAAATACTTATTTCTAAACTCTGGAAGTTAGACAAGTCCTATTTACATTTGGTCTGTAGCTCTGTAAAACCTGATTTTAAAAAAAGACGGAAAAAAAATAAAAAGCCACTGAAACTTTATCTGAAATATTCTTTTTGTGTGTGTTTTGGGTTTTTTTTTTTGTCTTACCTCATGCATTGCAGGAGGACTTAGTAATACAAGGCAGTTGCATTGCTTTACCTCCAGTGCCCTTAAAGCAGCGATCACAGCTAGGACTGTGATCTGTGTTTAGTTTAATACTCCCACTATTCAGGTTTGTGCACTTCAGGTATAGGCCACTTCTGGCATCAGAAGAAGCCAAATGTGTTACTAGGGAGTATCTCTGGATACATTTGCCCCTGCTAAGTTCTGAGCTGCTCCACCTAGGCTGCTGCTGGGCCCTGGCATGGCCAGGTATCATAGAATCATGGGATGGTTTTGGTTGGAAGGGACCTTAAAGATCATTTAGTTCCAGACCCCATCCCATGGGCAGGGACACCTTCCACTAGATCAGCTTCCTGAAAGCTCCATCCAACTTGCCCTGGAACAAATAGCTGTGCACCTTGTGTGGGTGGTTTGTGCTCCTCTACTGCCTCCTCTCAGTTCCCTTCTCTTTCTATTGGATACATGCAAACATCCACTTTCTATGCCGATGTTTTAAGTGATGACCTCTGCTTTTCTGGGCAGAGTAGGGAGTTGCTTTAGCAAAACACAAAGACTGGGACCAAACGCAAGACTGTACTCACCATTCTTAACAAGATTTAATACTCCTTGTAATAATAATCTAACCATTAGCTGTAGTGGAGATCATCTCATTTCTTTGCTCTTTCCACTTCCTCCCTTCCCTAACTCCTCAACTGCCATCCCTGAACTGATGCTGGTACCTGCGGGATTACTCAGTGAGCTGGTTCAGCTTAATAGTCTGACATAAAAGTAGCCCAGAGGGGAGAAAAAAAACTGACAAAACTTTGACTTTCTGAGGAGTCAAGCAAATGCCAAAGCAGACTCAAAGGAGAAGGGACAGCAGGCAGGGAAGGGGAAGAGTAACAATACATGCTTGGATACGTGCTACCTTAATTCATGGATTGTGCTTTTAGCCATGCCATGGGGATGAAACGTGCTGTTGAGACTTTGTCATGCAGTTTGTAGGTGTTGAGCGACTGAACAAGGAAGGCATTTTGACTCCAGCAAAAGACAGCTAAATGATAGTACATGAAATAATGGAGCTGCATGACAGCGCAGCCTGACCTTATTAGGGTGAGATGGATATTTCCCTGAAACTATATTTTTTTCTGATGGAATCTGCTGCTGGTGTGTTTTTGTTTTGAAAGCTGATTTCTGAGCATGAGGGATTGCACATGCAAAAGAAAGCAGTTTTCAAACACTCTGCAGATCCGTGTCTGAGGATCATCCTTTGTAGAACCTCTGTGTAACCTGTGCTGTTTCTGGTAGTGGAATTATCAACCTTTTGAGCCCAGAAGGTGATGCATCTGCATCCTAGAAATCTTGGGAGCATGTCATGCAAAAAAAAGCCCCACAAAAATTAAAAATGCAGTGGCAGAGATCTGTTAAGATTTATTGCATCATTATCTCACATGAAACAGTAAGGTTGTCCTGGCATGACTGAACAAAAACAATGGTATGAGAGTATCATTATTTATTTTGTCATCCTGCTGATTGTCCCTAGACATTTGCAGGAGCCAAGGCATCCTCAGCAATGAGGTCTTTAGTTTCATGTAGTTTCAAATACATTAATTTCAAGGAGGGAAGCTTGATCTACATCATGGTTCCTTCTTCAGTATATTCCATAGATAGGATGTGTTCATCTGAGATAGTGAGAGACTCAGTAAGTGGGAATGGTTTCTCCTCCTGGCTTCTGTTTGTTTCTATAAAACTTGACAGCAAAGCCCTTGAGCAGATGATTTGCAAGTTTACACTGAAGAAACATAAAGACTGATCCCTTTCCTTACTCACCTGGAGGAAAAACAAACTCCATACAATATAAACCTTCTCTTCTGAGTCTAATGAACCAGTAGTTAGTGCTGTCTGTAGAAAAACAGGAGAGTGCACAGATCAAGATACAGCTCATGACATGATTCTGATTCATCTACCCTCATAGGTTTTTTTGGGGGGAGCATATTAAAGAGTGATAATAAAGTGTTAATGAAATTCAAGAACCTCGTGAACACAATCCTGTGCCATGTGCTCTAGGACCCTGATTAAGCAAGGAGGTTGGGCTAGATGACCTACCGTGGTCCTTTCCAACATTAGACGTTCTATAACTCTGTAATCTTAATATGCATCCTGAGAAAGGAACTTGAAATTAATAAACTCCCCATTTTTGTAAGAGGAGCTTCATAACCTGGAAGTGATGCACCAAACATGGAATTGCAGTATTGTAAACTTAGACAGAGTCTAGTTCTAGTGGAATGGCTTAAAAATGGAGGTCATTGGCAAATAGCAGAAGGTACTTGATAAGATCAGCATTTAAGATTCAGGGATCAAGATGGATAACACAATTATTGATTGGACATTGTTACTGTTTGATACAGCATAAAGGTTTTGAAGCATTTGCAGCACCCAGGGTTTTTGGTATGTGCACAAGACTGTTTTTTTTGTTCTCAGTATTTTGTTTATCTATAGCACTTTGTGTATTTCTAGAGATATTTCTTAAAATTCACTTTATCAATTTGGTCTAGGCAAAAAGTGCCTAAACTGAAGCTTTCAAAAAAGTGCCTCTTCTTATGAGATGCAGATAAATGTATTCACTATGGTCCAGCTTTAGTTAAAGGTTCAGTCTAATTTTGAATTCAGAGTGCATCTCCTCCCTAGTAAATCATCTAGTTCACTGCTACCCACCATTTGAAGCCTGACCTTGAGGAAGTAAAAGAACTTTCATCATTCTCATGAGTTTGGGTAGGGTCTCTGCTGGGCCAAGAAAAGCACTCCTGTCATGAATGCCCTGAACATCTTAACCTGGTCAGATGAAGAACCTTATCTGAGTTCAGTTGTCAGGGTAGAATGTATGGAAGAGGGTTTATCTGGGCTAACCAGCCTCTAAGTCAGTAATGAATTATTAGATAAAAAACAGCTGCTTCCATTGTGCCCTGATAAGAAGTCTGTGCCTTTTGCAAAACCCAGGTATTTTTTATTTTACTCTTTTTGGGGAGTGAGATGAATGCTACACTAGATGATGTTCAAATGAACTTTGTGTCCCTAATAGGAAAAACTAGCTTTTCATGTAATATGTGTAGTTTCATCTTTGCTATGTTGCACTGATGCCTATGTCATGTTTCCTTAGTCTAAAAATCATGCTCAAAATCTAGTCATCAACCCTGTGTATTTCATCACTCTTCTTAAATTTAAGTGTAGCTCTTGTCTTTTGTAAATACTTTGTAACGTATTAGATTTCTATCCAAATGGCATCTGAGTACACGATATGACATTTTGAGTAGTAATATCCACTCAAGGAGCTAAGTTGACACTTAACCTTTGTTATGTGGGCATGTGGTGAAAGATACTGTGCATTAAGGTAGTTTATGGTTCCAGTCTGGTTGTGTGGAAGGAAGTTATAGCAGTAGTTGACTGGTTTATTCGGAATCACTGAATGGCGTAACCACCATGGCGAGTTAAGCCAAAGGTCCATGAGGCCATGCACTCCAGCAGGATCTCCAACAGGTGAGGAAAACAGGGAAGATGAGGAAGGTCCATGTTGTGTGATCCTTCCTTGGACGTAATTTTGATCAGTGAGTAGTTTCTTGGGGATTTTAAGTCCATTGCTATACTCGAGTCGTGTTTGATAGCCACTCATGAACTCTTCCTAGTAAAACTGTTGAATCCATCGTTTAACTCATTTATCTCTCTGATTTCTAGACTACCTGTGTCAATGTGGTGGTAAATGTAGTTATTCCATGAAATATATAAATGTTTTTATTTTCAGTTATTTTATAGCTGTTGTCTGCCAGTTGCTTTTGTTCTTAAGTTGTGAAGAACAGTTTCCTTATTGATCAGGATTTTGATGTTTATCACAGGACTTCAGTCATCATTTTCCAAAACCAAAGCCTATAATCTGCTTTATATATGCTAAAATGTTCATTTCTCAGATCATCCTTGTAGCCTTTATTTACCCTATTTTTTTTTTTAATCAGTGCAAGCATACCTTTTTAAATATCAGGTTCAGGATTCTTCTTCAGTAAGTTAGATATTTAAATGTTAAATAGCAGTGCCTGAGCTAATCATCCTTTGTCTCCAGGACAGGCAAGACAAATAACCTGTCATCTTCTTAAAGGAAATGTTTTGTTTCCTAAGAGAACTCATTCCTAACCTGTTACCACCAGAACAGCTACTTTTACATGTATGTCCAGTTTACGGGTCATCACTGTAATGCATGGTAAGGATTGGTTTTCCCATATGCATTTTGTGTTATTACCTTGTCACTCAGTATTGCAAGTACGTTCTGCACGTCTTCGTAGATGGATATCTGATGTAGCAAGTAGAAGGAAAGTCTCTGAAATGTGACTTAAAAAGCAGAAGTACCATATATTAAGTGTTCTTTAAAGGGCCAAGAATACTGCATATTAAGTAACATGACCTTTAGTGCCAATCTCTTGAATTAATTATCATTGGTCTTCTCACTTAAGCAACTTATACATGTCTAGTGGGAAGTTCTGTCTTGGCATGGTGCTGCTGAGTGCAAAACCCTCTTGCCTAGGCAATGTAACTCGCTGTGCACATCGTGCTTTGGCTTTTACCGACCTAAACTTTTTCATTGATTCTGGGTTTGGTTGGATGGAAAGTATATTTAAAAACAATATACTTTTATGTGTCTACTTTGAAATGTAAAAAAACCCCTCAGAAATAAGAAATATGTGTCATATATAGAAAGTGCTGGTGGGTTTATTGGTTACTTCTTTAAATACATGCATTGTTCTTTGCAAATATATTGTTTCCAAAGCCAGTGACACCACCAGAGACTATTTGCTGTACAGCTAAATTCTGCTAGATTGTTTGTTGCTATCTCATTGTTCTTAATTGGAACTGTATTGAGCTTAGGATCTGCACAGATCTTAGTTTGTCTTTTCATTAAAAAATTATACTGCTTTTTCTGAACTGCTTATTATGCCTGCTGTTCATCAGGGATCATTTGGATGTAATATAGCTTAAATTGAATCTTGTGAGTTTCCACTGTTACTCAGCTGTTTGTTTTTAACTTCTTCAGCTTCTGAAGTGTAGTCCTCCTTTCCTTCCACCCAAAGTTTGTCACTGGCTTTCCTGCCCCATCTGCTTTGGGTCCATTTAGTTTGGTGGGTGTGTTTTTCACATCCATGAAGCCTCACCCCTGTGGCACTTTCATGTGGGAGAGGATTTGTGGAGAGGAAGGCTGGCAGGACAAGTAGCATGTGTCTTCTGCACCCTGCCAGAAGCCGAAGTGGAGCTCATGGAGGCACTGAGTCCTCTGCACTCCAGAGTCTCGGCTTCCCACAGTGTTGAGGCCTGGCTGGTGGGTATGTACAGTAGTGCATTCAGTAAACCTTGAACTTGGGTTGTATCTTCTATGATATGAATAAGAAAGCTTTAATATTACTTGAAGTGGTGTTCCAGGGGAAACAGAGCATCAAGCAGTCATTGGTGACAGTGGAATAACAAGTACAATCTGTTGTCTCATTCACTGATTGCTGTTCATTGTGCACACCGAACGAACTGAGAGCTTTGCACTAATGCTAGTGTGCAATCATGTAAATTAAACACCCAGGAAAAACATTCTAGGGACAATCATACAATGAAGTTGTCTGTGCGGGGTGCCGCTGATCCCAGTGGTATTACTGACAGAGGGCACCACTGAATGTGAGTTGATTACACAGGACTCCAACTGCTTGGGCAGATGTCAGCATCCTTTTTGAGTTATCCTCAGACTCACACTTCATTTCATCATCACCACCATCCCATGGCATAAGCCAGTACTGCTGCCAGCATGCGGTGTCCTTCCACCTTGTCTCCTTGGTTGACCCCAAGTTCCTTCCTCATCACCAAGAGTAGCATTCCTAGTGCGTCAGGTTTGGGAGTGGATATACAATAAAAATACTTTTTGGGAGGAAGAGGTGATTTTCAGTTCGCCAGTTCTCTGGTGCTGTTGTGCAAGTCCCTGTGGAAGCATGAGAGAGGGAGGCAAGTTACGGGCAAGCTGGAGTTGGGGTTACTGCCTCTTGTAACATCAGGTTTTAATGTCAGTTTGCATTGGTGTTGTGCACATGCTGCTCTGGGTTAGAAAGACCAAGGTGATGAGTTAATTCCTTGGCTGGTAGTAGCTGTGCCATTTGTTGTTATTATATGAAGATTTTCAGCCTGAAGGCCTGTTCTCCAGTATTTATAATTTTACAGTTTGCACAAAAAATATATCCCTTTGCTTACGCTTTTAAAGAGTTTTTGTTTGGTTGGTTGGTTGGGTTTTTTTGTTTTGTGGGGTTTTTTTCTGTTGGAGGGAATAAGATCAAGATGTAAGAAAAAAGAGAAAAGCTCGTCTTTTATTATGAAAATAGATGTTCTAAATTGTTGACTGAACTCAGTGTTCTGAGTAACAATCACAGATTTTCTGGTATCTGTGGATAGATTTCCACAGATTTGTGTGAGTCGGCAGTTCAAAAATTGAATGTAAATTGCTGTTCACATGCTGGACAGCCTGATAAAATACTTTCTTTTTCATTTTGCAGCTACAAGGTATTAGAAAAAGATAGAAGAAAGCTTTTATAGAAAATATTTTTGTTACGAGTTTCTTTATCTGAGAAACTCTGCTTTACAGCCTTTTCACTAACAGATGTGGTTCATACTGGGTAAGCCCCAGCAACCTTAGCTTTGTATTTCCTGGAATTCTCTTTAAGTCTATTTTTCATGGGTTTCAAGTTATGTCATTCAGTTCATGCTTTAGAGGTTACTTGTGCTTCTTTGGGCAGCAAGCTTGCTGATTATCTCCAAAAGTCTGCCATCAGGTACTTGTTGACAAAAATGAGTGTCGCAATTGAAGCTGGTAGGGAAAACTTCTGATTGATTTGCTGTTTAAGTTATTGACTGTATGAGATATTGTCAGAGTAAGGAACATTTTCAATTATGTCCTGTGTAATTTTAGAGAAGCAGTCAAAATGCTGTTGTTAGTTATGAACAATCTAAGTTTCAAGCGTGGATCCCTCACTCTTCTTGAGACCAGTGGTTCATATCTTAGCAGAGATTAATTTATTTATTCATTTATAAGAAATAAGTGAATTGAATACCATGCACTTGGCTCTGTGGGTGTGTTTTGGATGAGATCTTAAAAAACTGAGATCCTGTTTATTCTGTGTGGGTGTTAAAGTTATGTCCCTGTTATGTTGTATGCTGTTTGCAAGTTGCTTAATACGTCTGCCCTTTGATATGACTACATTTCAGAAGTCTTATGTGTACATAGTTGCAAAATGTTTTGGGATCCTTCAAAGCAAAAGGGCCTCCATGTGAGAGTGTCTATTGTACGCATTTATTGTACCTATCCCTATAGTGTTCCGCACCATTTGTTATTGCTTTTATTGCATTCATGATTGTTACTGTGTTTATCACATAGTCTCAAAAAGTAATCTTCTATTTAATATTTTGAGCTGGCACAACTTAAGTTTTGTCCAGACTTCTATAATGATGTGAAAAAAATTTAGTTGTGAATTGCTTACTATCCTTCAAAAAGTGCTTTAATGGTAACTGGGAGCCCTGTCTTAAACCAGTTGCTGATGCAAGCTGCACATATTCAGGACTCCATGGAATAAAAGCCATGCAATATCAGGCAAATATTCACTTTGTCTGCAAGTCCAGGAATTTACCCTTTTGTGTAGCATTTGTGACTCCTTCTCCTTTGCAATCCCTTAAAGTCAGACATAATTATCATTTATAATAATCCGATTGGGGTGAGTTAGTCCATAATTTGTACTAATACCCAAAGAAAGGCATAATGATAGGTTAATACAGAGGTAATGTGTGGAGCTAAAGACAGCTTGGCCTGAAGATATTTCCATGGCAACGGAAAGGTCCCTACAGATGTCTTCCTTCTGAACCTGATGCTGTTTATTAAAGGCTGTCTGTAGTACAATCTGTAATTATCATTAGGTAAAGAAAGGTTGTGAATGGGGGTGTACTGCTTGGCTGATGTTCTCTGATTTGTTTAGTGCAGCTTTGAAATACAGTTACAAAAGAATATTAAAAACCTGAGATAATTTTGCAGTTTTTCTCTGCAGGTAAGTTAAGACTTAATTTGAGACTGTTGGCTAATCCGAGAGTGAAGTATCTGAACAGCAGTATGGGTAGGATGGGGAGAAATGTTTTCAAACTCTTTCAGCACTATGAGTATTAAAGATAAAAGAACATTAGAAGTATGCTGGACAAATTAAAAACTGCAGAGCTTCAGATAGTAAGGGATGTAATGCACAACAAAATAAGGTTTTGTAAATAGCAAAAAGCTTCTGTAAGTAGAGGGAGACAAAGGAATCTGTAAGACTATTGTCTAAAGAAGAGGGTGAGAAAATAATAGACGATGGAAGAAGTTGGAATACTAATCTGTCTGTCTTCTGTCTTTATGAAGGTTGATTGGGATCAGCTGCATAGCACTTGACGCTAGCAGCAAAGTGGAACGAACACGGGGCAGAAAAAGGAAAGAACAGGTTAAAGAACTCTTTCATGAGTTAAAAGCATTCAGTTTTGTAAGCTAGGGTGGAATTTATTGTGTTCTACCCAAGCAACTAGTTGTAGCAGTTTCGAGTCCATGAGTCCTTGTAAAAACCGTAAAGGACAGATGAGATCCCAGAAGAGGGCACATAGAATATATTCTATAAAGAAGGAAAAAAGGAAGATCTTGTGACTGCAGACCAGTCAAACAATTTTGGCACCATGAAAGATGCTCGAACACATAACTCTTCAAAAGCAAGTGGTCATGAGTAAGCTGGACATTTTATGACAGTTTTGTAATAAAGCACATCGACTTTAAGTCTTCTAGTTGGTTAGAGTATTGAGGACAAAAACAAATGTAAGGATGGAATACAGTGAGCTTGTGAAATGGATTTTATTAAATGTTTGCTTGAGATAGAGTGATTTGGTGACACTGAAGCTCAGCTGGGATGGAGGAACAATTCAAGTGTCTCTTTGTGACTCTGGTAAGACTTTGATTAGAATCATATGCAACATCTCAGAAACAGTTTGGAGATTTGTAGAGTATGTAAAATTATTACTATGTGGATGACTGCAAACATACACAAGCATGCTATGTGGATGACCACAAACAGATTAAATGGTGATGGCTGTCTGGTGAAGGATGTATCTGGTGAGGTTATCAACTTATGGATGATAGGATGCACTTGAGCATAACTACAGGATCACAGGGTAGCTGGGGCAGGCAGACACTTCAGGATACAGTCTGGTCCAACCCTCTGGTCAAGCAGGACCACCAAGAACAGGTTGCTCAAAGCTGTAACCAGTCCATGGTTGCATATCCAAGTATGGAAGCTCCACAACCTCTCTGGGCAATTTGTTCCAGTGTTTGACCATTGTCATAATATGGAATTTTCTTCTCCTATGTTTAAATGCAATTTTCTCTGTTTCAGTTTATGCCATTGTTTCTTGTTTGTTCACGGGGGACCACTGAAAAGGGTCTGTCTCCATCTTCTCTACTCCTTCCCATAGGTATTTGTTATAAACATTAACATTCCCCTGAGTACTTTCTTCCTGTGGATATACAAGTGTTGTGGTTTAGGAATGGTATTCTCCAATATAGTGCTCCCACTAAATCCAAGCACTGCTTGCTCCCTTCTGTCCTGTACAGTGGGCCAGAGGGGAGAATTGGAGGCACAAAAGGCAAAGATCACAGGTTGAGATGAGAACAATTTCCTGGAAACAGCAATGAGATAAGAAAACAAACAGTAACAGCAAAAATATTAATAATAAAAATGCACAGGAGAGGCAAACGATTCACATGCAAAAATGCTCACTGCAGAGCTTGACCTGATTGCAGCCACGACACCTCGACTGCTCCCCGTGGCTCAGAACTGGCGCCATGCTCACTTCACTGGACAGAACCCCTCCTCCAGGAAGGGGTTCTCTCTCCCTTCCCCACCCCTGGCAATGATGTGAGGTGGTAGAGAATAATCTCTGGGTCCTGGCCATGCCCCCTCCTGGCAACTGCAGAAATTAACCCTGTCTTGGCCAGAACCAAGACAACAAAACCTGTGAACTTCAAGCTGGACTGCAAGCATTATAGAAGACTAGATTAAAATCACTAAACTGGAGGTGAGATTCAGAACTATTAAAAAGAAGATCAGTACAGAAAAATGACAATTTTAGCATGGTTGGTAAATGCATAGCATAAAATAACTGGATAGAAAAAATTGATAGATAAATATTTATTTAGTATAGAAAGGAGAAAAAAGGGTAGCATTCAAATTTTTGAAAAGGCTGTTTATAGGCAGAAAAATAAATATTTCATATTCTTTGAGACTGTAATCTGAAGTTTTAGTTTTCCAAGGAAAAACCATGTAACTTTAATGATAACTAAGCAGTATGCAACAGGTTGCCTCCTGAGGCTGTGAAAACCTATTTCTCAAAGTTTTAACGTTAAATTAAACAAACCTTTCTAAATATATCTGGTTCAACTTATAGGACAACAAAAGTCATTAGTTTCTGCCTTAATATCATGTGCAGCCTTATGTTTCTCTGCTACTGTGATCTTCTACAAAGGGATTTTTCTTTGTTGTGGGGGACAGGGCATCCTTTGAATGTGTTTTAGGATGTAGTCTGTCACCATTACCTTAGTATATGTTTTTGTAATGTTTTGCCTGGTTTTCAGATAAGAACTGAAGCAAATGCAAAAACCTGAATCGGCTGATTAGGGTGATTCTGTAACTCCCTGTAGTGTGCACATGTCTGGTTAGGGGCCAACACTGTCATTACTAGAGGAAAAAATTTAGCATTGGTCCATTTTACAGTATTAATAAATTATGCCTTCATGAATTTTGCTCACTTGTTTGTCTGGAACTGACATTTTAAATTTTAGCTCAGTCAGAAAATGTTAGTTGGTATTCATGGTAAGGTTCACGTCTGCATTTGAAATGTAGTGGTTTTGGCAGTTAGGTAAACAGCGAGTAAGAGGGGAGGAAAAATGTAGCAAATAGATTTATGAAATTATTTTTTAATAGTATCTTGCACGAATAATATGGTACAGCGCTCTTCTGTTCATATTGATAGAGAGGCATTTTGCGTATTATGGTGTGGTACATGATCTCAGCTGAGATGGGGACAAGAATGCACAAGCCTAATAATAGAAAATCTGGTAAAAGCAGAGGGGTGTCTCCATGTACCTCAAGACAACAGCATATCAACTTTTGATTTATTGCTAGCTTGTCTCTACAGAACTTTACCAATGCCTAATCAATGTCTGAAACTTGACAAAAATAAAGAGCAATGTTGACTGCTTCTACATCATTTGAAAAAAACAAACCATAACTGAAAAAGACATAGACAAAAGCTACATACAGTTGAGCAAGCAAGTAGTTTTGCCTTTCACTTTTTTTTTTTAAGTAATCATTTTAGCATCTCTTGAAGAAGACTTTTTTATTGTTTATTAAGTTAATCCCAAATTGTATCTGGTTTAGTGTCTGTGGGGAGAAGAGAAAAACAGCGGTCTTGCAAACAGTTGGGGCTTTTCCTTTAGCCTTGTAAACCAGAGAGCATTTTGTTTCATTTATTTTTTTAGAGCCTGACAACTATTTTGTGCTTAATTGCTGCTTGCCATAATTACCGGAAGATTCCTGGGGGGTGTCTGTTTTATTTGAATTAGACAGTGATGGTTTCACAGTTTGAGAAGTGAGAGAGATCCTGAGGTACTTGCTCAAGGCTAGTCAGTCTTGAATTGAATGATAAGCTGAGGTACTTGCTTTTTAACCATGTCTTATGCTGAATACTTTTTTAATGCTGTAAGGGCTGATTCATCTATTAGTTTTTAATAGAAATAAAACAAAACAAAACTTTATTTGTAAAGCTTTTCTTTGTAAACTAGATGGAGAATGGAGGAGTCACCTGCCTCATCCTCTATGCTTTTTGCAAGCATAGATACAGTGACTGATGCTGTTATAATCTCTGGCATCTCTTGGTGATGAGAATAACGTTACACAACCATACAGTCCTTCCTCCCCTAGCAGTGTTCACAATGGGAGTTTATATGTGTATTACATTGGGATGTAGAAAATTCTGTCACAGGACAGGAGCCCCTTCTTGTAGGATCTGGTGCTGTTTTCGACTCACCGTAACCCCTGAAAAAAACCTGCGTCATTTATCCTGTAGACTAATCAGTGCAAAAACGTATTTGTATTTGAGAACATGGCTTTTTTAGTTTATTTTCCAAATGTTCTTCAGGCTAAGTGTGGCTGAATCCATATTTATTTAAGCTCCCCATACCTACTGTGAGGCACAGAAGGGTGCAGGAGAGTTTTTCTGAAGGATTTTGATGCCTAGAAGTTGTACATGACCAAAGCCATGGCATTTGAATGTGACACTATGTGTTGTATTGCTTGCTTGCTTGTACTTCACAGGTGTTAGAGAAATACACTTGATTTTATGGGTCCCATTTGTGTGTCCCAGTCATAATTATAATCAAAAAAAGGGGCAGTGATATGTTTGGTGTACCTGTTAATGTCAACGTGGAGTTACAAACGTGTAGCAGTGTTATTGTTGGAGTAGTGCTGGAGAGAAATGGGAGGCCTGGACCACTGTGGTTCTGTGGACACTATGTCTTCTCTTAAATAGCCTTTGAAAACAAAAATGCTGTGACAGGGGTCCTGTTTCACCCAACTCTGATCTGCTATTGTGTTTTAGATGGTTAAAGCAGATGTGGTCACTGGCAATTAAAAAGGAAAAAAACACCACCAACCCCAAAAAACCCACTAAACAAAAAAACCAAACAACCCCAAAAAAACCCACAACCCAATGTTTTTCTTTTAAGTGCTGTGTGCTGCCCTTGCTGTTTTGCACACTCTGTGCTGGCTGTGCATGTCCAATTCAGAGAGATGCTGCTTGGCATTTTACTCTTTGCTGGGTCAGTTAAGGTAACTTGCTCAGCTTTAAGTGTTACAAAGAAAATGAGCTTCATACACTTGCATGTAAAAGCTCAGATAGTTTTAAAGTCTGTTGGAGAGGAGCTTCATTTTAAGATACCTTTCTGTAGCAGTCACTGTAATAGGTTTCTGAATAGAGTGTCAAACTGCAAGGCAGCTGTTACCTGAAAGAACTCTGTTTATTGCTCCTAGAAAGTAGCAGAGAAAAGGACTTTGAAAGGAAAATGATATTTAGTCAGCAAAGGATCAGAGTTGAAAGTGCCTGAACAATGATGGTGCTCTGGAAAATATGCAAATTCTTAAAGCGATGAGGGGAGATAACTCATCAGTGGGCTTTGCTGTACCGTGTGTGTCTTGAGTTCACAATCCAACTTTACAATGAGTGGGGTTCAAATGTCAAAACTCGAGATGTATCTGTCTACAGGATTGTAGCTATACTATGTTGAAAATTTAGTTTAACAGTAATAAAAAAACCCCAAATGTTGCCTAATGGAAGGTATCAGAAAAATATTGAACCAGTATGTTTCACTTACAAAGACCCTATATAAGCTTGCTATGCCATGTCAGGGAGGAGGGAGGAAAAAAGAGGGAGGCCATAAAAGAAGGAATCTGAGGAGCACGTGTCATGACACTGCTTTCTTTTTAAAAGAAAGCTACTGAATACAGAAAAGATGTCTGGGGGGTTTTGTTTGTTTGCTTGCTTACTTGTATTTTTTCAAACTTTGTACATTCTTGAATGGACTGTTACAGGAACACTCTCCTCTTTTTCTACACAGCACCTTTGACATAGAAAAACTGTGAGAAACTACACAACAAGTGTAGTCCATGGAAGTTTTTTGGGTTTGGATTGCCTTAGAAACAAGCTTCTTGATTTTTGGTGCAGACTTGGTTGAATCCTCTCACCAGGGCACAGGAAATACCTGAGTTTGTTTGCTGTTGCATCTTCAGCATTTACATTGTATACTTCCTGACTTAAAAGGAAATTTTTAATCTTTGTCTCCTGAATCTGGCTGTGGTTAGAACATTTGATTATGCATGAAAAAAAAATCCATCAAGAATGTCATCCAATTTTTGTGAAGTTTTCAGTTTCAGACTAACAGCTTTTTTTCCTAGCTGTGATTGTAGCTGAGGTCAGAATAGAACCCTGTTGTTCACAGTGTGTTGGTAGTGATTAAAAACAGCTGCTAATATAAAAATTGGCTTCTCCTTGGCAGAAACTTTCTGGTATCAAATTTAATCTCCTTCCTGCTGGTCCAGTGGTTGGACTAGCACATCTGGGAAGAAAGTCAAAGTTTTTTAAGACATGGCATAACAGTGTGAATCAGTACTTCTGGATGAGAAGGTAGTTTCAGGGGCAGAGGTGGGGAGCTAGTGAGAAGACCATGCTTTTATTATGGTTTAAGTATGGAGTGCAGAGTAGAGCATGGAGAGGCTGTGCCATGTGATCTCTGTGGGTGGCAAGAGATAATGTTTAATGTGTGGGCCTTTAAGGACATAGTCTTTATAATGCTATCTGATTTAAAACTAAAAATATGACTTGCTGCAGCCGTCTAAGATATCTCGTAATTCTGTGCCTTTGAGTCTAATCTAAGAGCCACATGATGGTGTTTGATAGAAATGATTTTAGCTGCTGTTGCAGCTGGTGATTCTATATCTGTTACTTACCACAGGTTTTCTTTCTTCCTTGACCTTTGTGTCACTAGATATCTTTCCGTGGCATCTCCCATGAGTGCAGCTCTTGTCCTTCTGTAAATGCAAACCAGAAGGAACTTCTGTCCAGTTCTGGTGAGAAGATAGCATTGATGTTCTCGTCAGAAACTTTATTACATTTCCTCAAAACACATTAAATATTTCAGTTACTTCAGGAATTTTTTTCAGTTGGCTTTTAATATCAAGTTGGGTAGCATAGGAGAAATATAAAACTGGTAAAAAAATAGGCTGTGTCAGGACAGGAGGTATATAGATCTTATCAAGTTCTGTATGAAGAAGGAAAAATAAAGGCCATACATCTTTCAGAAGGACTTCTAGGTGATTACATTTAAGTGGGTGATGGTTCACTAGAGAGCTAATGGTGGTCCCAGTGCTCCTCAAGCCTTTGCTGAGGGACGTATATTGTTGGACAAAACCACATATGTGGGCCGACTCCTAGAAAGAAACTTAAGAACCTTCATTAATTACTGACACATTCTCTTTGAAGAATACTGGAATACCCAAAGGAACAAACTGATGTAAAATTCATGTCAGAGTTTTCTTTAAATGGATCCTTTCCTAATAAGACTGTAAATTTGGTGAATTATGAATGTTGTGTATGGGGGAGGCACATGGATATAGCACAGAGGGAATAGAGCTGGGGTGAGGGGGTGTCTGTATTTCTTACAAGCCTCTTTGGCCAGTAACATCATGGGAGTATTTAACTCATGGTTGATTGCCCTATAACCTCTATCTTTTAGAGTCTGATAATTTTTAGGTATGGTTTAGATTTATTGTCTTAAACTTGCACCTTGTAAAAAGAATGATTAATGAAATTTGCGAGTATAAAAAGCTTTTGCAAATGGAGTTGGTTTATTTCTAAGGTCTTTTTTACCTTTTTAGTTACAGTGATTTCAATAACTGTCTGAGGATTAAAGTTACTTACTTTCTCTGGTGGATAAATCAGTTACAGGATCAAAACACTGAAAAGCAGGATCAGGAACTCTTCGACCTGTGTTGAAGATTGACACAGAACAAAGTTTCTTAGATTTCTTCTGCTTCCATATATTTTCCCTGTTATTTTTGTGGACCTTTTAAATAGATTCATTTCCCTGTTAGCAGAAATTCTTGTGTCTTCAGTACTGACTGGCTTTACAAGTTGGGAACTCAGATGTGTCCTATAAACCTAAGAGCTTTCCTTGGAAATGCAATCATTTGGTAACCTTGGAAGATTTCTCAAAGGTGGAGCTCATTTCAACACAGAAGCTTTGCAAAAAAACGTTGTGTTTTGTTTTCAGGTGTTTCAAGCCTTTGAAGAGTCTTGGCAGTGCTGTACCTCTGAGGTTTGCTGGGTCTGAGCTGAGATCATATTTGGGGAAATCTGGAGAATGAGAAATAGGGTTGGTTTGAGGGACAAACTGTTTCAGTTGCCTGTGATTTTAATGAATTTAAACGAGCACTGAATTTGCCCTGGGACCATAGGTTCTGGTGAAGGCTGTTTTGCTGAAGTCAGTTCATTCACCCCCAGTGCAAAACATATGCAGAAGGTTTTCTGGGAAGTATGTGCCTCTGACTCTCTTCCCCCTCCGGTAATTTGTGCTGCAGCAATTGTGAGGCTGGAGCAGAATAACCTTCCCTGGTTAACTGACAGAGAAAAAAGAAATGGAAGGAACCATTATTTTCCCGTCAGGATTTTCCTGAAACAAAGAAGTGTCGAATTATGCATGCTGAGGGGTGTCTTTGGTCCTTTGATTAACAGTGGAGGCCCAATTTCACCATCAAAAGCATTCTTAATTATAAGCTGTGTTGAAAAGGCTGCCTTGAACATTGAAGAAATGATATTACAGAGCACATCTATCTTTGCTTAGATGATCTGCAGGCTTTTTGTGGGATTGTTTTATTAAAATCATTGGAAATACACAGAGAACAGAAAAGAAAACTAGAAATATGTTATTTGTTTCAGTATAATCACAGCAGAAGGCATTGCATCACTGAGGAACTCAAATAGCTGGTTCTGGCTTGAGTGTAAGAAAGCTTCCTGCTTTGCTACCTTAGCAAAGTCTGATATTCTCCCCCTGCAGCTGTGACATAATGTGTATCACAAGGTCTTCCTCAAATAAAAGACATCCATCTTGGTTATTTTATGAGTCTGCTGATTAAAGAGATTTTATTGTAATTACTATGACTAAAAAGCTACAGCAGTAGATGGAAATGTTAATTTACAATCTGCTTGCTGACCAAGTGTCATGTGATAATGGATTGGGACAGACTGTGGTTTGCAAATGGACCTGAATATTCGGAGTCACTAATTTGAAGTGGCAGATGAAGTGCCCGCATGTAGGTTTCAAAAGGGACGTGTTTGATTAACCAGCTACAGCGCAGCAGTGGGTGTTTGACAGGCTGGTTGAGAAATGATCACCTTTGGTTTTACACTGGTGACAGCCATGTACATGGTAGAGGAGGGGAGGGCAGAAGCAGACAGACAGATGGACAAGGCTTGTAGGTAAATCTCTGCTTTATAATATACGGACTGTGCTCCAGACCCACTTACGTTCCCAGTGTGCATTAAACAAAGGGGATTTAGGTATCCAGCTAGATATGTGGATCAGGTCTTTAATTCTATCAGTCTCTTAAAGATGTGTATGAAGTCACAGATGTAATTAATTAATTTAAAAAAATATATATTTTTCCAGCTGTAGCATTGGCCCTGCTCTTTTTTCAGAGGCTTTATAACTCAGGATGCAAGATGTCAGGCACCCTCACTGATATGGTGCCAAAAGATTTGAAAGAGTTTCATAGATGTGGGCTCAGGTGTTTCAGACAATAATAGTGGTGGTAGTCTGATAGCAGTTCAAAATGGTTTTACTGTTTCTATGGAAATTTTGAAGTAGAATGTTCCACAGCAGAGGGATAATCCTTTCTGAAATCCCCCATCTTGGTTTACGTGTCCTATTCAAAAAATTATCCTAACGTGTGAGCTTATAAAACAATTTCTTCAAATTTTAGTTCTTTATGTATGTTACTGAAATCTCCTGTATAGGTTGATCTATTTACAGTACTGCTGAGTCTTGTTATGGGCTCTTAAGAGGTGACTGTATTGAAACCGCAATTGGAACTGCCTGATACTAACAATAAACTAAGAGAATATTGATTGTGTAAGTTCTTACTTCAGAAAGTGATATTAGGTTACAGAAAGAATAATTTGCAGTGCAGAACACCCCACTGTATTTGTATTGTGGCTTTGAAGTAAAGTTTTTGCATTAGTCACTCTAAAAGCATTGATGTATCCGATAGCATCATGCAGAACTTCGTGGGTATTTTAAACATTTTCTACTGTTCTGTATGATAATTAATAAATAAGAATAGGGCTTAAATTCATCATTGCTTTACAGTGTGATGTATGATGTTGCTGTGATGTCCTTTAAATTATAATTGAATTGCAAAGGATTGATTACAATTATGCTCCAGAGATGACAGTGGAAATGAGGAGTAGCAGTAGCCTTGTTACACTAGGTCTTTTTTACATGGTGAAATATTGCAAGTTGGAAGCTACAAGTGTATATGCAGTGTATATTAGGGATCTATTTCTGGGCAATAGTTACCACAATATGTTGTATATTCACTACAAAAATATTTCTTGCTGAATGTTGTGAGTGGATACTGAATTTCTGAAGAAGATATAAAAAGTAAGAAGCCAGAGCTGAAAAAGGCATTTTAGTGATTGGCCTCCAAGGAGCAGATTCGTGAGCACAGCTTGAAATCTAATGGGATTAAGAGCTGATTTTGTCAGAATTCACTCTCTTTTATTTTGATCTTTGACGGGATGATATTAGGGTTTTGCTGGTGTAAAACCAACTGTCATAAGCAGAAATGAGTTGGAAATTCTCAAACTACAAGGTTCATTGGGATATTGAGTGGAATAGTAATAAAAACTTAGCTGGCTAAAAAGGAAGAACCTGGTGCTCATTGTTAGTTCATTTTGGGGTTTTTTTTCCTAAAGAGTTTGCAAAGGAAAAAAAAAAACACACACCAAAGGGAGAAGGAGGTACTCAAGTGAAGTCAGTGTTTTACACAGATTTTTGAGTTGTTCTGCAGATCACTGTGGTGTACATTGATATGAACAGATGCATTCTCAGGCTTGAGCTTATGAAAAAGCCTTGTCGCTCGCTTATGTCAGTTTAAAGGTAGAACAGAGTAATCTGGTAGGAAGTAGTATGGCAGGTGTTTAAATTACGAGGAGCCTTTTTGGAGTGGCAAAAGGAAATCTACTACTCTGTTTGTTGGGGATTCTGGATTCCACCAAGTAAACACTAAAGCAAAAGCATTGGTCTTACCCATTCACTACCCTGAAGTGTGTGTGATGTGTTCATTGACTCTGTCACATTTCTTAATTTTGAGACAAAAATGTCAGTGGATCTGTTATAATTTTATTAGCATGTCATTTGTGATAGAGCTGATATGCCACAGATAGTAGTTGCTGACCTATATGTAATTATTCTGTGACTGAGTGCGCAGCTGTGGTGGAAATCTGTGTTCAAGAGACCATGGAGGATGTACCAAAAGCTTATGTCAGTCCTTGAACTAGTCCCACATTCTGAATGAGAGGCAAGGGGAAAAGGGCAAATAAATCTTGACAACCTACAGCACCATTGAAGAGCACGTGCACTATAGTGTCAAATAAAGATGCTTCACCTCGCTGTCATCTCTGTAGGCTTTGAAGGTAGCTGAAGTGCAATTTCTAGCCCGTGATGACATTGTGTAGGTCTCCTGGCCCTGGTCCTGGGCTGCCTGTGGAAAGGCTGCCAAGGGCTTTGTGGAAAGCAGGATTTCGGAGATGTGCTTTAGCTGAGTGTATCAAAATGTTGTTTAGTCATTTTTTTCCAGTTTTCCAATTCTTGTAAGTTCATTTAAGGTTTTGACAGAGCTTCAATTATTGTGGCATGACATGACTTTAATGCAAGTGGCCCACACGGGAGGGGATCCAGCTTTCTAGATGCCATCACTGTCACCTTGCATGTCTTCTTGAAAACAATCTTGTTTTCACTCTTTATGAAAAAAAAGGTGATCCTTATTAAACTTTTGGAGATCTCCAGACATACAGTAGTCCTGTATTCCCAGAGCTTGATGTATGGCTGGTGAATGATGATGAGCAGTATTGTGCACAGCAGACTTTGACCATAAAATCTTCTCATCTGTCCGAAGCAGTCTCTTGACATGGCTCTTTCAAGAGTGGTGTTCATTGCCCTGTCCCAGTTCCTTCCATGAAAAAGGTTTTCTGTGCAGCGAATGTGCCAGCACTGTGTGGCTGGGATAAATGTGGTGATTCATCACCCAAAAATAAGTGCTGTGCTGATTATAGCTGCCAAATACTCAGTCATCAGTTTCCTCCCTGTTAAGCATTTGCCACCTTTCTGACTGTGGTGTAAGCAGATGGCGGGCAGAGTGAGTTAACCATTGATGAAGTTAGTCATTGCTGGAGCACAGTGGTGGTCTTGTAGCTGCCCAAGGCTTTAGGGACATGAGAGGCTGTGTCTGCAGTCCTCCCAGGAACTCCTGTTCTTGTTTTGTTAGTAATCTTGGTAGTTAAAGCAAGCAAAAAGCTACAGCTCATTGTTCTTGGAGATCAGTTAAATTTAGTTGCTTTTAATGGAAAATAAAACCTGGTTTTCATATTTGTAGGCTACTTCATCAGAAATTGTTATTTCACAAGGTGAACTGATTCAATTCATCTAATTAAGCTCCAAACTGAACTTGGGCGCATGCCATTTAGTAACCGCACAAGTGTTGTGTTTATTATCTTTCCATTCGTTTTTTAGCTATAGTAATAGTATGTAAATCAGAAATTATATCAGGTTACACTGTGACTTCAGTAATAGAAGCTGAGATTAAATATTTTAATTTTCAGTACTTTTGTGATACACTGTAAAACAGAAAAGACAGCAATTCATATGTGCCCTACTCATTCCTTCTAATCTCCCATGTATTTTTAATTTTCCTTTTCAAAAATGTCTCTATTATGAACGCAAATAATGAATATTACTCCATTTTATCAAAGCAATTCATTACTATAGAGATATTTTTATCGTGTTGGCCACTTCAGAGTTTTCTGTTGAGAATAAATTGAAACACTGGTTTCTGGTATTAAATATTCTCAGTAACTGTGGTTCTCTTGGTTGCCCTAAAGGTATTAATAGCCTTCCTGGGAAACCTAGGCTGAAGTTAAAATTCAGTATTCTGGACATCCTCAAAGTCTAATGCCTTCTAAAAGCCTATGGGTGGTGCTTCATTAAAAGAGGAAGAAAATAAGTCCTTCTGGAGCATCCTATTGTCCGCTCTGTTTTAGTTTGGATGAATCACATTGTGCTACTTCTGCTCCCTACTGTGCTTTTCATATTTTTACTGCAGCTCCATTCTGACCACATGCACCTTCGGCCAAAAGTTAATCTGGACAAAACGAACGGGATATTGACAGATGGAGGAAATCAGAATTTCTGAATGAGGCTGTCCCTTCTATAGAGGCACTATTCTTCCCTTGGTTCCCTTTTTCATTATTTACCCCTTTTGCAGCTTGAGGTCTACAGTTAGGAATTAGAAGGACCTGAGTATGCAGCTCCCAACCTGAAATCTTGCCTATCCTTTTGAATGTTGTAATTAGGGCAAGAGTTTCCTTTTTTCATCATATAGGTGGCATATTAGAAGAATCACAGACTGATATGTTGTCTTACCTTAGCTTTAGCCCATTTCAGTGTGTTTATGTAGGCTGGTGGTTGGACCTCGTTAATAAGGGGAAGCTTTTTTAGCTGGAAGCCCAGGACCTCTCTGCCCTCTCCTGGTTCTACTGACTATAGGCAAAGATTAAATTCCTATAGCTCCCATGAGAACATTTACATCATAGACATCCAAATACAGGATCAGGGAATATTAGCCCTACCTAAAGCCAGTTTGTGGTACACCATTATGATTGCTGGTATTAATAGTTTTTTTTACAATATTCAAAGTACACTCTCTCCAAATATTCATTACTTATTGTCATAATACAAGCAGTTTGACACACTTCTTTTACCATCAGTAAATTTTCTGGGTTTTATCTTGTGTAATGTAGTTGACTTCAGCTGTAGTGTTTTATCGAGTTTATTTGGCTAAGTCAGAGTAAACTAAATACCATGTTATGATAATTTAAACAGATTATATATTCTGGGGTTTAAGCCATTGTATTCTAGCTTTTTTATTTTATTTGCATATATCCTTTTGTTTGGGGAACGGAGTTCAGTGCTAGCTGTGGTTTCAAGATCACCCTGCCTGGAGATCTTTCCCTGTTCATACATGAGCACACCTTTACAGGGCAAATGCAAGACTCTAGGAGGGCTTGCTTTTCCTAATTTTCTTTCTTAGCTCCGCTTGCTATGAGTTAGATGAACTCAATGAGTTAATCGATTCAAATTTCTCTCTGTTTTATGTAATTTTTTAATTCTTCCTTAGTTTTTGCAGTGTTCTGTGTCATTACCAAAAATGTATGTGGTGGGAAAATGAGTGGCATACTTCTTACTATTTGTATACCATGGATGTGACCTTTTTGACAGATCTGAAATATTGAAAGCAAGACCCAAAAACGTGTGTTCCCCATGAGGATTTGTCAGCTTGTTGGAGGATAACCAGACTAGTTGTTTTACTGGACGAAGCTAATCTGTAAGGGGAATACTGGAAAAAAATGTCTCACATCGTTCACAAGTTTTCATGCTGGAGAGGCCTATTGAATTCAACATGAACTTAATGAACTTAATGATACCTTTCCAAGCACCACCAGTTACTGTATTTGTTACCTTTTGTTGTACACAATTGCTATTGCAAGTGCTGCATTACCATCCCAAGACTTATTTCTGTATCTTGAAAGAGTAACAAGGTAAACTAATTTTCCAAAGGTAACTGTCTTAGGCTCTCAGTGATAAACATAACCCTATGTAGTAGTGTCTGTTAGTTTAGGATGTAGGGGAGATGTGATTTGACACCATAATTGTGGTGTGTAATCAATATTTCTAAGAATATATGTGATAATATACAGAAGAAGACTTCTGTATATAGAAGTCTTTGGAGACAGGTAGGATGAAGGCAAATCATGAATTAGGTTTTCCTTGCCAAACTTCTCCTTTTCTTAGATTTACATCTTATGTAATGCTATAAAAAGATTGGTTGTTTTGTCTTATTAATGTTCCTAAATCTTTCATGTTTGGGTATATCATGACCAGCATTTTGAAACAGCATCAATGCCTGAAGCAGGGCACAGTCTGCAAATTCTGGCCTAAATAAATGTTCTTTCTCTTTTGAGATTCTGAGTATGAATAAATAACCTGAGATTTCCCTCAATAGATTCACACATTGAGTTTTTTTAGGGTTTTTTTGGCAGCCAGACAGCCCTACTGTTTTAACTATCAGCCCTGTTGGGATGTATTTTTAATACTCAGAGTGGATCAGTTGGTAAGCTCACTTTTTTGGCCAGTTGGAAAGTGGTTCCCTCAGAATAGGACTTGTTAGTTTGTTTAGCAGCAGCCCTGGTTGCTCTAAGCATGCCTGCATCCCATGGGACTGGTGTCTGGGCTGATGCATTGTCTAATGTTATACTGAACACATAATACATCTTAAAATGAAATAGCGAATTTCAGAGAATGATATGTTCACATACAAAACACAATTAGAATTTGGCAAGCAAAATCTGCTTCGTTTAATCTGCGAGTGTATCGGTTTTGTTGTATTCCTCCATGTAGCACAGACGCTGTAGTTAAGTCTTTGGGCTAGTACAGCTGGCTTTGTATGTCCGAGTGATGACCTTTCAGCATGATCATGAACTTCCTTTAAGTTTAATAAAATGTAATATCTATGGCAGATAGTAAAATAAAACTGGTATTTTCCTTCCCTATAAGAACAACTCACTTTTTAAAAGGGAAGGAAGGGGAGAAAAAGGCAATCAATCTTGTTGTTAGATTCCAGGATAATAAAGCAGTACAGCCATCAATTATATCATGTGCAGGCACTGTATAGTTAGTAGTTGAATATAAATGGCTGTCTAAGCTGTAGAGTTATTGGGTTTGAAGTTTGAGTGCTCAGAAATGCTTAGTGCGCTTGAGGAATAGTCCCTTGTATATCAAAGTTCTTGTTACTGTGTAATATGATCAAGTACCTCATCTGTCTGTAAAGACCACCTGGGTTTATATTAACTATGACTTATTCTATAAAAGTCTTGTAATGGGATTATAAAGTCTTTTCACAGCACTGTTGTCATGTTAAAGTTGCCCACTGTTGCCCATGTCAGCTAGTTGCTTGGACACCTAGTCATAAGCAAGTGTGAATCTGACTTTCCTTTGCCTCTACTTCTCTACACAGCAAAATAAATGGGCATGGAATATCAATAGAGATTTCAGTGCTGTAATTCAAAAGTAAAATCCTTAAATCTTCTGTTTGACTACAAAAAATTTGGAGGACTGTAATGTTCTTTACTAATAGTATATTATATTTCCTAAGGCCTAAAACCTTGTTTATGAGTTTGTGGTCCCCTTAAGGGCAGAGCAGCTCAGTGCTGCATGCATTTAATCAGCACTAGGAAGAGAGGTGATATGTATCTCTCCCATTGAGGGTATCTGACCTGGTGGTTGAGATGTTAAAACTTCTACTGCTGTGACTCAGACTCTGCTTTACATGCCCTGAAAGACTGCATTTTAAAGTACAGAAATAGCAGGTAATGTTCCTGCTTTCTTTTTTACTTAGAAGCATGGGTCACTTAGCCACTAATGATGTGGAAGACCTGGGTTCAGTTTGCACCAGTGCCTGAAGGGATTCAAGTCTGTCTCTGACACGTGCAAGGAGAACTCTATTTATGAGGCTTTTTTGTGGTTTATGAGGTGCGGTTATGAGGCTGTTGTTCTGATGCATCCTTTTCAAACTGGTTTGCTTTACAGGTTTTACAATTTACAGGACAGGAAAGAGAAAGAGAATATTTGAATCATAGTTTACTTGCTAGGCAAATTTTCAGCAGTGTTGTTCTCAGGAGGACTTTTCTCTTAACTGGCTGGGTATTACCAGACAGATAATTCACGACATCTTGATTCCTTGAAAGACAGATGATTGTAGCATCTAATTCCTGCTGTGTGCTATTCACAGTCTACCCACATGCCACATTTGGTATATAAGCCAGAGGTTGCCAACAGCTGTGCTCGCAGAAGACAGGCTTACGCCATGTCACACATTGCTTACGAAATACCCTTCACTGATTTAATCCAGTGATTACGTAAATAATGTGGAATCAGAACTCCAGAGTCCCTCCTCAATGTCATTATTTTCTTAGAAAATGCAGATCAAAGGTCAGTATAGGACTTTGGTTTCCCAACTGAACCTTCCTTCTTCCACAGGGACTTTGGTGCTGGAGTCTGGTGGCAGGTGGTGAGGATGCTGGGTGGCTTAGCCCAGCATCAGCAGGACAGGCAGTGGGATTTTGTACTGCTGTGAGAAACCACTTGCCTGCTAGCTAGGTGTGTCTCTATTCAGTGAGATAGATTTTGTTTGTTGGGGATTTTTTTTTTCTCACAAAGTTAGTCTGAAGCATTTAACTTTCTCTGTTATGTGATTACTGAGGGCATAGGAAACCTTTCTCGTCATCCGAATTTTCCATACCTGCTTCAGCCTTTTTTTTTGAAAACTGGCCTGTTCAGTTAAGAGATGCAAGTGGTAGACCTGTTGTTCTTTGCTGATGCAGCAGTTACTGTGAAGTTTGTTGCTTGGGAAGTACACAGAAGATGAGATTTTTGCCATGGCCAAAGTATCTGTAAAGATGAGCAGTAGCTGCCAACCTCGCCCCTGTGTAGCGGATTGCAAATCAACTAGACAAGCTGTTGAAACAGGAAGGAGAGTACTGCAAAAATCATAGTCAACAGAGAATGATTTTCATTTATACTATCACTGGGCCTCTAAAAAAAACATTTTAGTGGGTGAGGGAGTAATTGGCTCTGTACCAACCAGAAAGGATAGTCTGTGTTGTGGATGAGAGCATTTAGGCCTGGTCTGGAGGAGGACCACAAAAATAATCAGAGGGTTGGAACAACTCTCCTATGAAGAAAGACTGAGAAGGATGGAGTTGGTCAGTCTGGAGAAGAGAAGGCTCCAGGGAGACCTTTTTGCAGCCTTTCAATATTTAAACAGGGCTTATAGGAAAGATGAATAAAGACTTTTTACCAAGGCTTTGTAGCAACAGCAGAAGGGGCAGTGATTTTAAACTGAAAGTGCATAAATTTAGATTGGACATAAGGAAGAAATGTTTTATGATGAAGTTGGTGAGACTCTTGAATAGGTTGCCCAGAAAAGCTGTGTATTCCCCATTATTGGAAATGTTTAAAGCCAGGTTGGATGAGGCTTTGAGCAACCTAGTGTAGGTATCCCTGCCCACAGCAGGGGGGCTGACTAGATAATCTTTGAAAGTCCCTTCTCCAACCCAAATCTTTCTGTGATTTTATGATACCTTTGTGTGTGCATGTGTAGGGTAGTGGAGGTAAAATTGACCAAATTGGAAGGAGGTACCTGAGCTAATTGGCACAATTACGCTGTGGCCCTGCCCCAGGCAGCCCCACAGAGGAACCATGGCCCTGTTTGTGCAGGTGTTGTTCTGTATCAGAACCTGTCTTCTCTGTTGCTTGAATGCAGAAGTCATGATTTATTGAAGCAAACATGGGAGATGCCAAGCCATTTATGAAACAGCTGCATTTTTTCAGCTTTTAGTTTTCTCATGTTAGATTTTTCTCATGTTAGGCTGTAACATGCAATTATATGTATATTAAAGCTACAGATACTCTTTTTAATTCAGTGGGAAAAGAACCCCTAAATCAAAGTGTGAATTCCCCTGTTTAATTTGTAATATATTAGGAGTTGTCAGTACTAATTAGTACTGTAAAATAGCTTAAGCACAAGACCTATGTGTCAGCAAGAGTAATAGTGACTGTGTCTCAGAAGAAGCACAAATTTGAGTATGTCTATGCAGAGGTGTATTTGGTGTGCTCATCTCTATCTGACTGTGCACAGTAATGATGGTTAGTGGAAAAAGAATGATTCAATTTATAATTTTTTTTTTAGGTTACCTGATGAACCCCTCCCAAAGTAAATAAGCACATTGGGTTTGCAAGTTTGCAAATTCCTTCTGAATCAGAGCAGCAAGGTAACACACATGGAGGGGTCAACTCTTGCGCCTTAAACTGTGGTGCTCCTTGAACAGTAAGGAGGAGTATTTGGAAATGCTCGGTAGTTTTGAGACCTTCACCTAAGCTTTGACTGTTGAGTAGGGTGAATACATGCATCTGTTTCTGCACCTAAAAATGCAACACTAAGTTCTTGGAGTCAATGAATACACACAGTTAAGCACCTTCTTTCTTTGACCATAACAATAATTTGAACTCAAGTATGGGGAGTATTTTCAATGATGTGGCAAAATGTCAGCTCTATAGCCAGTATCAGATGTCCTGTTCAACCTAACATGGGTATGTGTGACTGTGCTTACTCTGACATCACTGTTGTGACATTACACAACATCACATCACAGGCTTGATGTCTGTAATTAATGTCTGTATTTAAAATGAAAGAAACCATTACAGAACCTTTTTTACCAGCACAAAGCAAAACATGATTTTTTTTTTTCTTCTGGCCCCCTCTGTGCTTGCAGGAGGTGCTTGTGTGCATCTTTTGCTGGGTTTGCATAGGTAACTAATTGCACAACTGCCAGCATTGTCAACTTTTGCCCTCAGAGGCACTATGGTCTGCTCCAGCCACTGCCAGTGCCTCCCCGTGAGAGTTCCAGAGCCCCTCTCCCTGAGCTTCATGCTGTCCTCCCTACTCCAGGAGGTCTCAGATGGCACCGCACGCCTATGCCTGGACATGTGAGTTCTGCTTAGTGAAAGAGCCAAAGGTAAACTTTGTACAAAATGTTGTTTTGTTAACAAAGGAAAGGGGTAAGGAAGAAGCAAGGAAAGGGAAGATAGGTCAACCAAAAACTTTTAGGAATTGATTTCAAATTCACTAACTTGTTATAATCAGCAAAGAAATAACGAAGATCAGAAAACAGCTGATATGTTGTTTGACTGCCTAAAGTTTAAATGGCTCAATGTGTATCATTAATAATGGATCATTTTAATATTCACTTCTCTTCCTTTATTTTTAAATGGGGAAGTTCTAAGGAGCTTGAAAATATAGCTATTCCTTTTGTTGAAAAATAATTCATGCACCAAAATAAAAGGTTTCTTTTTTCCTTTTCCATTTCTTCCACTTTTTCTCTGGACAAGCAAGAGAAATAGTTTGTGTCTAGTTGCCCCTATCACCATGGGAAGCATATAAGGAGTTTTCATTAAATTAAGATATATATCTCTTAAGAGGGCTCAATAGAATTGTTTTACATATAGTTTAGCTTCGGGCATCTAATCTGGTGTTTTATATGTATTACTTGTTGAAAAACCCAACAGTTTTGTCTCTAGCAGAATTTAATTTTAGGTATTGTCTTATATTCTGAAGTTTATATAAGCTTAAGAAATGAGAAGTTATTAAGCAGCTGTTAGAAACACCTTCTTTGAACATTGATGTTTGTTCTGTTTAAAAACGATTCGTTCTCCAGAAAAAACTTGGAGTGATGTGATAACTTCATCTTCATGACCAGGCTTCGTGAACGAAGATTTGGGGAGGGCTCTTACCTACGTTTGTTACAAGCGCGCTGGTGGCTAAAACGGCCAATAACATGGTGATCATACTAGTTTTGTATTAACTCTTTTCTGAGGAAAACAAATACCCAGTTTCTTCTGCTACGTAGTAGTATTGTGATATTGTTACCTATGAAAAAAATAATCAGTTTGGGTTCATTTTAGTTCAGTTGTTGAGATATTTATTGTTTTAAGATTAAAAGTATAATGACATATTGAGTGGTTACAGTTGTCTCAGATTTCAGATGTGAGCATTTCAAATAATGGGAGTTGTTATAGATACACACTGCAGGCTTTACATTAGAGCAGGAAGAGTATTGTGAATAATGATAGATTTTGTTTTGTGCTATTTATATTCAGCCCTTAAAAGTCAGAAAAAATAAAATAATATAAATAGGGTTTCATTGTTAGAATGCATTTAATTTTTTAATTGAATATACTTTAGCTCCAATATTGTAACTCTAAACTTTGATATTGTAGTACTGGAAAAACTCAGGAGGGTCTTCCCTACATTTTCCTTTTTGTAAACTGGAAGTTTCTGTGTTATCCCCATCTAAAGAAGATTTCTGAAGACTAATAATTTTTCAGTAATCAGAAAGTGATTATTATTCCCTTAGGATAAGAACTGAAACAAGGAAGTCTTCATGGTCAACTCCAGAGCATTGTGTTAAATGGTCTGTACTGGGTTCTGCTGGTCCATGTATGGTGTCAGTGGGTTGTCCCTCTCATAAGTAATATCCTGTCCCATTTAGCCTTTAACTGTAAACTTCATAATCTGTATAAAGACCCAAGGTGCACAGAGAGGGTTAGGTTTTTATTCTTGATCTTTTTTCTATAACAATATGTACTATAACATGCCAGGTCAGTGAGTTGAATCAAAGTCCATTCCAGAGACATGGAAAATATATATATTTTCCAAGTACGCACATTCATAGTTTATATATGAGGACGCTGATTTTGGGGGTAAAAAGTCAGAATTAGCCATCCTAATCCTACCTTCTCAAAAGCCAAGTTAAAAGAAAATTGGTAAACCTGAATGATGAAGCAGGCTGGGCAGTGTTAGGAGAAGGCTGTCTGTGCTAGTTTTGGTCAGACCCTTAAATGGGCAATTACTGCAATATGCACTTCTTGCCTTCATTTTTTGTGGACGGGTGTTGCAGAGGGACAGGATGTTTCACCAGTGGGTTTCAAGAATATCTGCTGACAGCAGAGGAATGGTGAACCTCAGCGGCTTCAGGTCTCATGCCAGGCACTGGTGGGCTGTTTTGCTTTACTTGGCACAATCCCTTTTGTGTGGTCATTCCAGGCTTGACCGATCTCCTCTTCTGCAATCTGGGATGCTCTTCTTCACATCCAACCAAGCGCCACAGCCTTTCCAGCCAACCCCACAAACAGTGACATGAAGACCATTTCCTTCCCACCCTCATCTTCATCTCATAGGCCTCCCAGTTGTATCTGAGGAGACATCAGGTAACCAACGGCTTGCTTAGGATTTAAAGTGCGTAATTTCCTTAATTTTGCAGACTCACATCACATGACCCCTTGGAGTCCATATTTCTTTGCTAATGATATTCCAGCCTTCCCAGCCAGGACTTATTACATTAGTTTCCCCTTTCAGGCAGCGCCAGACCCAATCTCTGCATTTTGTCTGCCTCTGTAAGGTTTTTTTTCCCAGCCAGTGTTATTCTTCTCACAAATTTGGCTCTTTTTCCATCTTTGAGGTCAGCTCATGTCCTCAGTGCTGCCTGGTCCCAGAGGAAGGGTGTCATTGGGAAGCAAGAGGAGTTCAAGGGAGTTACAGAGGCAAACCACTTGCTCCCAGGTTAATGAGCTTGGAGTAGAGCCACCCACACTTGGAGGATGAGGGGTTTCGGCTACACAAATTCAGGCTATGGTCCCTCAGTGCATAGTGAATAGTACCAGGCGTGTTTGTTTGACTACGACCAACAATAAGTTCGAGGAACAGACACCAGAAAGTGCTAGTTTTAGTAAAATTTGATTGAAATATTTTCTTTCTGAACAGTTGGGGTTTTTTTAAAGCCATTGAAAGGCTTAATTTCAGTCAGACCTAACTATCTATCACTACTTGATGTATTTATTTTAGTAGAGAAATGTAAAAATTGAGATGCAGTCTCAGTTGTGAGATCAGAAGAGCAAAATGAACTTAAACTTCAGCTTGAAGGATAGTAAACAGAAGGAGGTTCATTTGGGAAAAATAAATCCTGCTGGTGGAAATTAAAACTAACAAAGACAAGCAAAGAAAGAGAGAAACTCAGTTGCAGTATATGGATAACATACTAGATGTGTGTTTCAGGCATGGCACCTCCATTGCCAGCACTCCTGATGTTTGTATGTGATAGGTTAAAGCAAGAATTGTTGAAGCAAGAGTGAGTAATGAGGAATGACTGAAAAGAAGTAACTGCCCAGTCTTACACCTTTTTCACGTCAACTGTATTTACCAAGTGCACAGAGTGCTCACGCAGAATCTGGCACTGCTTGCCCAAGGAGGAAAGACGTGGAAATGTAAGACCAGTTTGTGAGTGCTGAGCTCTAAGTCTGGTGGGGACATGGCTGAGTTTTGCCTGGAACTGGGCAACAGCTTACAGGTGGTTAAAGGGTATCAGTAATAGTTTCATGCATTGGTCATTCATATCAGTCCTTTTTGCTAATACATTTATGAATATTTTGTGATGATGTGCAGAGTAAGAAAATGTTTATCAAAACTTTGCATCAAAATTTTAACTTGTGGATGTTCAGCAAATGGTTGGTTACAAATTATTGTTAATGCTTTCATTGTTTTTCAGTGTAAGTTGGCTTATGTGGAAACCTTGAATGCTTCCATATTAGTCTGAAAAACATCACAGAATATAATTTATTTTCTCCTAGAAATGTAAATGCTGCTGAGGACTTTTTTCAAAGATTATTTTCACTAAGCCTTGCCAATTTGGTGGACCTCTCTATCAACAAACCTGCTTGGTAGGTACTTGGGGAAACTTCCTGATGTATTCCGTGGCAGGCAAAGTAACTAGTCTAGACTGACAAAAGAGAATTCACTTAAAAAATCCAGTGCACATCTAGTACAATTTTTCTTACTATTTTCTAATGTAAACATCAAGGACTCAAATTTATTAACTTAAGTTTTCAGATAAATAGAATTGGAAGATTCTGATTTAAGGTCGGGCTAGAGAAAATAAAGAACCAAATGAAATAAAAATGGAAAGAATTACCCCAAAAACATGGGGGGAAAACTTGAAAGGAGAGCTGCTAAGTGAATGTATGAATTCTTGTTGTCTAGGATTTTATAAACTAACCTTTTTTTAAATCCAAAAAATAAATCTGAACTGGGGGCAATATAATATTTTTTCCTGGTATTTTACCTCCGCTTTAGCAATTATTTAGGGATCTACCATTTTTTGAGAAATATTTTCACATCTAAAGTTTCTTAGTACAAGGAATACAAGTATATTATCAGTATTCTTTATATGCTTAAGCAAGTAGTAATCCAAGCACCACACCTTTGTTAGACTTTTTTCTCTTGAAGAGTTGTGTTGACAGATTGTTTCTTTGACAGAACATTCTAGTAACACTGCTCATATATAAATAATACATCTAAGCTGAAGATGTAGTTTCCTGAATGTGTTTATGATTTAGGGAACAAGGGAGTAGGTTTTGTTGCTTATCAGAAATGTCACAGTAGGCCCATGTAGAATTTGAGATATTGAGAATTTGGCCTCATGTCGAAGCAATGTATCATTTTCACATTTAATGTACCAGATGGTACAGGGGCTGATTAGGTTATTTGGTGTAGAAATCTGTAATCACTTGTTCTTCTGTGCCATTGTAGAAACCCGTCGGTAAACATGTCATTTCAGGGACAGGAGGATTAGATGCCAAGTAACCTTAATGCTTACTTGCAAATGTATTATTTAAAAATAAGTCTTTTCACACTAGATGTATTTGCGTTTATTGTTAAACATATTTAAAAATTTATACTGTTTGCATAAGGATCTCCTTTCATTTTGAAGCACATTTCCCCAGTCCTAGTTAGAACTGCTACTAAAGGTTGCAGCACATAGTACTTTTTTATTGGTGAAGTGGTTGTGAAATAATACCACGGTGTGACTGTTGAGGAAAAGTTAGAAGATAGTTTTTACAACCTTGGAGCTTGAATTTTGCTTGTCTACGAATGGTTGATTTACCTTTGGTCTCCCCGTCTCTTAGTTAATTCTCTTTTTATTTTGGGGTATCTTCTGGAGGTTCTACACATTTAGCAACACTCTGCTAATAAAGGCCACCTGCGCCTCATAGTATGTGCTGAGTTTCTTTTGTCTCTTCAGACTCACAAAGAGAATAGAAATTCTATTTTTAGGCCTTGAGGGTTGGAAACATCCACTTTGAAATCAAACTTCCAAGCATTATGCAGAGATAATGATACATTAAGTGAATCATGAGTACTTTAAAGTGAGTATCTCTCAGTCTCTCCTGTTGAATTGATTCCAGTTTGTTTAAATGCATTTTCATTGAGCCTTTTTTCATTTTAATAATTCCTGGACTCTACCACCTGTCTATCTTGGTGCCAATTGCTGCTTCAGTGGGAGTTGTTGTAACAGAGTCTGACTCAGCCTTACTTGGGAGTGCTATCTCGTGGGGATCTCTTCTCTTCCCTGGAACAGAAATTTAACCTTGGCCCTGAGGAACCATTTGTTGAAAACTGACAGTAAGATACATTTTAATTTATGCTTCCAGAAAAGAAGCAGAAAGATCCAGCTATCTTGCATTTTGCCCTCTTCTTCAGTGTGACCTCCTGCTTTTGTCCAATGCATCCAAGCTGAGCGGTTCTGTCAGCCTGGGAAAGCCTGCAGCAGCAGCCTCGAGCAAAAAAGCACAAATGCCCATTCCAGCGTTTGCATTTGGGAACAAATTTTTAAGTATTTTGCTCAGTTCTACTTTTCAACTGTCTACATATTTACCCTTCTGCCTTTATACAGCTGTCTTTTACCACTGTAGTGGTGCATCCTTCACATGTACAGATCAGTAATGACAGCCACATCTCAAATTAAGCATAGTTGACTGTTGGGTGTGTCATCTTTTCAGGAGGATAGCAGAGTGTTTCAAGTAGAAGCTGTTTAGTTCATTTTTTGCAGGTTGTATTACTTCTTCCTTTTCTTGCAGTATTTTGTTGCTTTGGTTAAAGTGGGGATTTTCAGGCAGAAGCAATTGTTGTGAATGTCATTTCTCATTATGGGTAGGTGTTTTGCAAAACATCTCTTCCTGTAATTTTAAAGAGAGTTCACTCCTAGATTGGCAAGATAAGCCAAAAAAAGACTGACTAAAGCGCTGGGTACTTGAGCCATAACCTGGAAGGCTTTTTGAGGTGCCCAGGCTGCTACTTACCCAAGCTGGCTGTACCAGTCTTTTTACTCAGCAAGTGCCTAGTTGGAGTGGGAAAGGGCAAAACCTGCTGCAGGCAGATATGCTTCATGGCATGCACCTACAGAACTGCAATTTCAGGGGGATGAACTTTCTCCCCTTGTCTGCAAGAAGGATAAGGAAAATATTCAATTTTAATTTTAAAAAGCAAATTGTGTGCAAAAGATGAGCACACCATATCCTGTACTCAATCCACCTGCACATCTCATGGCATTAGAATTGTAAGTACATCTGTGTGCTATGCAGAAGCAAAATGACTTCTGCTAGAGCAAGTGGTTTTTGTAATTTAAAACATATTGGTTTGTTTTACTGTGAAGTGCTAAGACAGTCTGTGACCTGCAGAATATTTCTGGTTGTTTGAGTTTCACCCTCCAAACATGATGATCAGAGCTGAAACCTGCTCTAGCTGGGCACAAGTTCTACAGTGCTTGCCCACAAAATTGCATGCATGCACTGCCAAGCCTTAGCATTTTGGTACCACAGTGGCAATGATGTAGTTAAAATTGTGGGTAGCTTTTCAGATGGAGTAGGATTTTTCTCATCTCAGTCTCTTTTAGCTGACAAAACAAAATCATCTCATCTGAAATTTCTCCTGCCAGAGCAGAATGAGGTGGGACAGCATGATGTCAAATAAGAACGGGTTTTTGAGTGATTTGACTGAAGAGTTAAACATTTAGCAATTTATTTTTTAACTTCCTGTCCTCAAAGCTAAATGCTAAATTTAGTCTGTTCAGTTTCCGTCATCAAGGACAGCTTTTTTGGTATGCTTTCTTACAAAATATTTGACCTTGGGAGATTGCTGCCAGAAAGGAAGATTCTTTAATATCTGACAGCTGATTGTTGGAGGTTTGCAAACTCTGTTGTGCGGGAGTAGTAAAAGTCCACAAAGGTAGAAGGATTCACTTTAGCTTAGCACTCTGTGAAGCTGATGAACTTCAAGGTGTGAGGATGAGTTGCTGAAAACAAAATGATCTTTGCTTTTTGTCTGGTTTAAACTGTAGCTGGATGGAAAATCTGAGCTCTTCATGGCTTGGTTATGGATGGGAGACAATGTTGGTACACAGGGGAGATTGCAATGAGTAAAATAAGAGAATTGAAGGGGGCTATTGCAAAATTTCCTCTCAAGTAAGTTAAGAGGAGGTAGAGTTCAGGGGGCTGGAAAGAAGATGAGGAAGAACTGTGCAGGAAAGGATGGCCATCCAGCAGATGGGATGTTATCAACCACAACTTCCCATGCTTTGCTCAGGGTATTATGGCTTGTTGTGAGGTTGACTGGTTGTTTTTCCATAATGGTCTGGTAATAAGGCAGTAAGGAATGCTTTTTTACTCAGCCAAAAAAGCTTCATGAATAGGGAAATCATGTGTTATGTTCTTGACGGTGTTTATTAATGACAAGCTAATGAAACAGAGCACTGCAGAGAATACTGGTGTACAGCTTTAAAAGGGCAGGCACAGAAGTGTGAGCCAAGAGCATTGATTAATAGAGGCTGCAGCTTTATTAAAAAGCCTTTTGTAGCAACGAGCCATCCTAACCTGCCTTCCAGTTCTGTCTCAGACTGGATTTGAGTAGATGGTGAACAGCATAAGGATGCAACAGCAATGTTGCAGAGAGAGGCATTGCTGAGATTTGCTCCTGAGTCCCAGCTGATGCCAGGGCTGAAGCTGTCCGTCTCCTTTGTACCAGCAGGCAGGAGCAGTGAGATGAGGGAAGCCACGTGGAGCTCTACCCCTTCATGTTGTATTTCCGTGGTCTGGGAAATATGTCCAAGGCAGCCCACTCAGTTTCAGGGACCTCAGGCTGAACCCTTTCTAACCCACCAAATGCTCCGGAAGCTGCCAAACTGTCAACTACAGAGTTTAGACTCATAAAACTGAAATGAAGTTCGCAAAACCAGTACAGGCACTTTTGAGAGCCAGACACAAAAAACCTGCTGCAGATTCCCAAACCAGCAATTAGCTGAGCCCACACCACCAGAAGAAGCCCAGTTCACTAGATGAGGATGGAAAAACAGGACTAGAGAGACAGGAGAAATAAACATACAACTATTTGTTTCTCATCCAATTGGCTTTATAAGCTGACAGAATGACTGACGGTATACCTCTGAATATCCCAGCCATAGCTTTATTATCTTCTCAATTAGAAAAGATGTAGTTCCATTAAATAAAACTAACAACAACAGTCATTGTCTAGGGAAATGAACAGTTAATTCTCAGTTAATAACATTAGTGGGAGATGCTAAGAAATAGTGTGCTGAGAATTCAGCCATCCCTTTCAGCTTCATTGCTATGTTTCATCCTGTAGTTCTTAATTCTGGAAAAGTCACCATTAGGAGAAGTTTACTTATAACATCCATTTTCAGAAAATAATGATAAATTTAATGTTCAAAGTTTTGAATCACATACTGATTAAATAGAGTTTTGGCAACTTAGATAAAATTTGAGATCATGGACAAACTGGTCGTAGGTCACTGTAAGGGAGCGTGAGTTTTTGGAGTAGGTCTTTGCTCACCACCAGCAGAACAAAATATAGCACTTGCTTACAATTTTTATCTTAAATATGAGATGTACAAACCTGTTTTCATAAGGATCCTCTGTCTTTGTAATGTCATCTGACATCAGTCATAGCCTGAATTTACAAAAAAAAGGGCATTCTTAGTCTTACAGTTTTGGCAGTGAAAGGAGGTCATTGAAGGGTATACCAGTTTTCGTCCCGTTTGGAGAAAATCATGAAGAGATTGTGAAGTTTCATGCTTAGTTTCACTGCTGAAGACTGAAATAATAATAATAATAATATCAATGACATTACCATAGTACACAGAGACTGCATGGTCCCTCCAGCAGCTCTGGACAAGAAGAGAGTATCTAGGGAAGAGTAGATGCAATACAAGGAACATACAGACAAAAGTAAATGTAGAAGAGCTCTTAAAAGAGAATGTGATCTCTATGATAGTCTGAAGTTACATGATAATTTTTTTTTTTAATTCTCAAAAGACTAGGTGTAAATACTGAGTAAAACAAAGGGCTGTTCTTAGCATAGTCTAGAAAAATCTGTAAGCTAATGACCCGTGCTTTGTCGCAAAGACCATTAGTTCTATCCATAGAACAAATACTTCGTGTGCCATTAGCTACGTAAGGGTTTGGGGTTCTTCTTTACTCTTCCTGTGGGGGACCTAGTGCTGCTTGCTGCAAAGGCCAGAGGGACTTTGGGGCAGATGTGCTCCATTTGCTGATAGACTGCTTTTGAGATCCATGTGGATTCTTTGTGTCCAGTCTCAGAAGTATCTTGGAAATCAGAAGACCACAACTAGCAGTCTGACATGCATACACTGGGTACATCAAGTCCCCAGTTCCCTCAGAGCACTTTAGGGTGCTCTGAAGAGCAAGGAAGGACAGCAACAGCAGGTAATACATCCTTCAGGTCACAGAATAACACATTGTGTTGCTGAGGCAGGCAGCACTGGGTCTGCCTTTGGCACTCAGGGGAAACCTGGAAGTATGGCAACATGTAGGATTTCCTTCATGGTGGATTTATCTGCCCTGTGCACAGAGCTGGCAATTCGTACTGCTTCTATATGACACCTGTGCAGCCATGTGCACAAGGGGATCCCTCATCTCCCTTGTATGCAAGTTATCCCCCTTCTCTTGAACATTTAAGATAGAAGATGTTGCCTTTGGCCTTATGAAGATTTGGGTATAGCCTGTGCAGGGTGTCCCTCTCTGCTTTGCCTTTCCTCTGTCACCAGTCTGTTTAGTTTAGCAGAACCAGTCTCCCCAATTGCAAGTATAACTTGACAAATGAACTGCTTGTGCCGTGTATGTTTATGGTTTTGACTTCATGATGACACAATGGGGGATCTCATGGATAATAATCCCAGCAAGGTGGTTTCAGAGGAAATTAAGAGGAATCATTACTGGGCAGTTACAGGCGGGTTTGCCTTCTTGAGGAAGAAGTTTTCATGGCCTTCTCACTTGTAGCTGTTTATGCACTTTGAAAAGTAACCTGGTCTTCACTCTGTGTTCTTTCTTAGCAGATCTTCCCATTGTCTTTACAAAATGGGATTTTTTGCTTTTGTTATTTGTATTACAACAGAACAGAAGGATCCGGGTGAATCCTTTATTTAGATGGTGGTCTCTTTATTTTGTATTGATTTGTGTGTGAATAGTGAAAGAGACTCACTGTTCTAGAGATGTTCTTGCTTTCAAATGGGGGGAAATGTCAGATTCAAGAACCAGACTAAATCAGCTAGATCTACTAGAACATCTCATGTTTCAGCATGCCAGGAATAATATCCACTTATTGGAGTTTTTAATATTAGTGTTTCTATTTTCCTTTTGCAATAGAACTCCATTCTGTGTTGAAATTTGACTCTGACACAAAACAAGGAGTGTTTTCTATGAAAATATTTAGCATACTTGATTATAAAAATCACAAAATGAATTAATAGTTTGCTTGATTGTTAGTTTATTTAGAGTAGATGTGTTAAAGTATTTCTAGCTTAAATATTTCTGACTTAATATTTTTAGATACTTACTAAATATTGTAATCTAGAGATCAAGATAATGCATGTAGAGCTGCTTAGGTACTGTAAAAAGATTGCTTGTTAGATCTGTATATGGAATAATTGCTTTGGGTCAAGTGAGATTTGAAGTAGCATGGCAAACGTTTTATACTGAGTTTGGTTTTCTGTGCTACTGCCATAACTGTGTGTGTGTGCCTGTCTGTAGAGAAGCTCTACTGCAGTGCAGTGTTGTGGAGGTACTTAGCTGAAGAGCTGAGAGCTGTGCTTTGTCTTACTGCCAGGTTATCAGTGGGCATTTCCATCCTTGCTCTGCCTGTTGAAAATTCATTGAAAAAACATTTTTAAAGGCTAGTTATTAATGATGTACTGTCAAAATGGAAAGACATATCCAATGAGCTTCTCCTGGGATCTATCTTTGGCCTAGCATTATTCAAAAATTCTATTAACCTGATGATGGAAATAAGGAAAACTTTAAAAATAGCAGATGGCACCTATTTAGAATAAATTTAGTCAACCCATCTTTGAAAGAGTTGGTCTGAAGCATAAAATTATTTTGTGAAGTCAGGAAAATTGTTCTTATTTGGTATGGAAAAATAAAAACAAATAACAAGGGGGAAAGTTGTCTAATGGGCTAGTTCAGAATAATGAATTGCTGTAACCATTGCTGCCTGTAACAGGGCAGCCATACGAATGTCGGGCTCTGTACAGACCCGTGAGGTCATTGTCAGTAACTATGCAGAATGCAGAAGTCAAACATTGAACTGAAGGACTGCGAGTAGTGTGAGGCCTTCTGAAAAGTGGCATGGACAAAAGTACAAAATTGCTGTAAAGAGCAAACAAGGGTACTAAGGCTTGTTCTTTTAAAGTTGGCATATGAAGAAAGAAGAAGCCAGGTTTGCCTGGCTAGAGAAATGTAGACAAATAGGGGGGAATTACAGTCTTTGAGCATGCAGAAAGTTGTTTGAGAATTGTCAGTAACCATTTTTTCTTCATGTCTTCTTCATGTGTGTAGATGACACGAGAGTAACAGGCAGTGGTTTAGAGTTAGATATTGGGAAAAAAATGTTCTGTCTATATAAATAGTTGTTAGCCGTGAAGATACAAAAAATTTTGTCACTGATGACTTTGTGTAGTGCAAAGAAAGAGGGTGATTTTGTACAGTAAATCCTGACACCTTCTAAGAAATAGAGTAGAACTGGGGTTTTTTAATATTCTGTTCAAACTGAACATGTCTGTGCTTTCTAGCATGATTTGTACTTTAACATTATGAGCTGACACAAGAAAAGGAAAGAAGTCCTGTGGCTTTCATGACCAAATTGTGTGATGTGCATTAGCAATTGTGTGTGCAAGTTGTCTCTAGCCACATATGTAACTATGTCCCTTTGTACTTCCTCAACAGTCTCCAAACGTCCACAACTACCCAGATATGGATGCTGTACCCTTGTTACTAAACAACATGAAGGCAGACCCCACGGAGGATTCATTATCTACAGACCACTTCCAAACACAGACTGAACCAGTGGACTTGTCAATAAACAAAGCTAGGTCATCCCCTACAGCAGCTTCATCTTCACCGGTTTCCATGACAGCATCAGCCTCCTCCCCTTCTTCTACTTCTTCTTCTAGTCGACCAGCTTCATCACCCACTGTAATAACATCAGTGTCCTCAGCGGCATCTGTACCGTCAGTATTAACTCCAGGTCCTCTTGTGGCCTCTGCATCTGGTGTTGGAGGCCAGCAGTTTTTGCACATTATCCATCCAGTACCACCTTCAAGTCCCATGAACTTGCAGTCCAACAAAATGAGTCACGTGCACCGTATCCCTGTGGTGGTACAGTCGGTACCTGTTGTCTATACAGCTGTGAGATCACCTGGGAATATGAACAACACTATAGTAGTACCACTGTTGGAGGATGGGAGAAGCCATGTCAAAGGTAAGGTGCAGCCAGTTTTGTGCATCTGTGGCATCTCTGAGACTGCTCTTACATGAGAAAAATATAACAATATTATAAAGCTGTTTGTTTCCGTACTGTGTTGTTTGCTGAAAAGACATATAACTTACACTGTAGGGAGGAATCTTTACAAGTTTTATCCAAGATGGTCTTTAAAATAAATAAATATTTAAAGGAAGACTGAAGTCAGCAGTGATGGTAGATGCTCGGAAACTTGTGGCAAGTTTTGTCCTGAGTGAAATAAATCCTCCCCAGAAGCTGAAGAAGTAGGACAATGGAAAAGTGTCAATATGTAAAACATCATAGATGAATGTGGAGAACTCACGAGGTGTTTCAGGTTTAGCAAGGGGAGGAATGTCAGAGAGATTGGTCCCCAGCAAGGAGAAAGCAATCATTGGTCTGTAGGACTGTGTGAAAGAAAGGCTTTTATTAAGCTCAAGGAGTGGCAGTGCAATACTTTGAATCAGGTTTCTTCTTCCAGATTAAACAGCAGAAAGGGAAGGAAGCCACACAGAGCGTGTATACTGGAAATGAGTTTTGCAGACACAGGACATGAGAGGCATGTGAAGGTGTGAAGGGAGGAAGAAGGCATATGCCAGAAGGACGGATACACTCTTGAGGTATCCAAAGAACACAGAAAAGGGAGCTGGAAAGCAAGTAAAAGTGAGAACATAACAGTTACTGAGGGAGCTAAAACTTGTTAGAGATGGTGAGATGATGGGTGGAGGAAGAAAAGAGAGAACAGTTGGGCCCGGATACCTTGAAAACCATAGCTTTATAAAGGCGGCATTAGTGACAGAGATGGGAATAGGAAGAAAGGAATGATAGACACTAATTTCAAGGCTCACTGCATGTGAGTGAATAAAATACGGTAATTCTCCCCTGAAATGAGGTATTGCTTGAGGTGGAAAGGGAGGGTATTGACATATAACCTTACTTTGGGGCTTATGAGACTGCAGGACATTTAGTAATGTATCTTATAACATCTCTTCCAAACCTAATTTCATAATGACCAGGTCTCTACAAGGTTTTGCCTCACCTTTCATGTCTGTTTTTGATAAACTGGCAGCTGTGTATTATTGCACAGGACTACAGTGATGGGTCATTCTGATGTTTAGTTGCATCTGATTGTCTACTAGCCTCTGATTCTCCTACTGCTCCCTCAATACCCAGGCGTGGACTGTGCCCTCCCAATGGGATTGGACATAGGAAATGGACTCACTGTTGATCTGAGTTTAGTTTTAAGCCTGAAAATTATGGGTTTTTTATTACGCTTCATACAGTGATGTAATATTAGCTCTTTGTGTTGTTATGTCAAGAAATTATGAATAAAAGCAGAACTTTTCACCACATTGTCTAAGAAAAAAAAAAGAAAAAGGAAAATTTTAGTCTGTATTTTGATTTTAGAGCCTCAAGCTGCACCTGACCTTGAGCTCATCCAGAAATTTTTCTGTTTATTTTCTTTTCAAAGGTGCTAGTTGGCTCTAACCAGCCCTGCAACACCTATTAACGAACAGTTAAAGGAGAAAGGGATTAACAGTTCTTGAATTTATCAATTTTTTTTTGCACCAGTTGTACCCGTTTTCTGTCCCTAATTCTTTTGACATAAATGTTCTGGTTAATTTGAATAAATACAATCGAAGAATCATGGGCGGCAGTCCACTCTAGGTATGAGTTTTGCTGGAGTGTGTTTTTCATTCTTATTGTAAAACAATACAAGTAATAATATGCAATGATATCGCACAAATTAACCAATTAAATAAATTTATGTGTGCAGACTAAATTTCCTTCAGTGGTCAGCTCTTGTGCTGAAAACAAGAAATAAATGCACACAGATCCTAACAGGACATTGCTGTCAAATTGAATTAGTTGCTAGTTCTCTACCAGCTGATGGACAAATGCAGGTTTGGAGTCATCTAGAGTAACAACTTCCAACTTCTACATGAACGTTGATAATTTTCAGAAACAAAAAAATTTACACACATTGAAGCAGTTGATTCACAGACAGCATTGGCAGCATAGTCTCTGTGTTGTTGCAGCTTTGGTGCTAATTCAGAGACTGTGTTGACGATCCAGGAGTGTCAGTTCGGAAGCACTTAAAGTTAGATTTACATTAGCCTCTGTCTAATTCCTTTTCACTCAATTGAGACTTAGGCGCTTTCCCGAACAGAAATTTTTTAATGCTCTAATTAGTGAAAATTACATCAGACTTAAGTTCAGACTTCTCCTGTTTTTCAAGGTTTCAGATACTGAGGGGAAAAAATGTAAGAAACAGGATACAGAGAAAATTTTTTTCCTTGTTATTCCCAATTTTGTTTTTCTCATGCTGAATTTTCCTCTTCATTCCTGATTTGACTAGAACCATTTAATTTTTAATTTTATTGCAAAACCTTCTCAGGCTGCCACCATCCCTCTAATCATGCCTCCAGGTGTTTTGCTCAGGTGGCTTTCTACTTCCCCTGATACTTCCCAGTCCTCCTTTATCTGTCTCTCTTAGACAAAACTGTTTTCCTGGTGTCTGCTTTTTTAGGCAGTTCAAGCAAATACTTATTTCTTCATGTTCTGTTTGAGTTCTCTCATCCCTCCAGCACAAGAAGTTGCTACCTTGTCTTCTCTTTCCCCTTCTTTTTCTATTTTTCTACTTTTCTAGTCCTTCCCATCTTGCTGACTGCTCTTTGAGTGCCATTTTCAGCATCGCTGCTTCATCTTCCCCTCCTTATCTGTTAATATTTCTAACCTATATTGTCATCTCCTCAGCTGCTGTGCATCCTTTTCCATGGTGTCATTCATCCTGGCATTCTTTGTCTCACCGTCCTTCAGGAGAGTCTCAGATCTCCTTTTGTGCCTCTCAGTTTGCTGCTCATTTTTATCTGTCCTGCCTCCTCTCTCCCATTTTCTTTACTTGCAAGGTTTTGCATGGTTTTGAAGAGAAATAGCCCTTGTATACACAAGCGGCCAGCAGTATCCTATTAGGACCACGTGCTACACCTCAAGGCAGGCAATGGGAGACGGGGCTATGATGCTTCAGCAGCATCCTTATGTCAGTGATGCTTTTTGTGGGATAAAAACCTAGTTAAATCAGAACCAAGACTGAATCATTTTTAGAAAGTTATTAACAACACCCAATTAGAAGGTAAGTCGTGGATGATATGTTCAGCATCAGTAATACAACATCAGCCACTTACAAAATCTTACTTAATTCGTACAAGTTCTTAACACCAGCACTCACATATATGCACGCACACACACAGATGCATGCAGACTCCTCTGCTGACCATGTACCTTCCCTCCCCGATGCAGGAGACAGTCCAGCGAGGTCCACAGAGTGAGAGGTCTCTGTGTTGCTCCCACAGCACCAGCCCAACTGTGCAAGTTGTACCCTACAACCTACTGCTCTTTTTTTTTCATGTGCACAAAGCATAGTGATGTGTTAGGGCTGTTGGGCACGGAGGGGAAGGGAGCCAGGCACAAGTCCTTGTGGGCACCACGAGTCTGAGCTGTACCCTCTGCCACCCCTACAACATGGCAAAGAGACAAAGTTCACTTCCTTCAGTGGTCCCTGCTCTTGTCAAGAACAGCCTTAAAAAGTTCTTTAAGATTTTTTTGTGTGGATTAGGTGATGGTGACAGGACATTATTGTATGTTAAAATATTCTGTAAAAGAGCATTGAAGTCCCATGAAAAACTCTTTCCTTGTCTTTTTTATTCTCCCTCTTCAGCAATGATGAGAATTGATAAAAGGTAATTAGAGGCAAAGCAGGTAGCAGCACCTATAGATAAAATTGCCTGACGGTTTCCCTTAAAACTGTATGTTCAGTTGCACAAAGTCTGTCTATATGTTAACCATTTAGATTAGCATTTTCCATACTGCATATCTGCTGCAAGCTATTTTTTTTTTTTCCTTTTGGAGGAAATTTTCGAGAAAAACTATGCCACTCTTCACAGAGCATAGAGAAAAAAATGTAGCATTTTCTATGTCGAAAAATCTATTCCACCTTTTTTTTTTTGGTAAAAACCTGTAGAACCTCAGTGTTTCTGTCCCATGAACCTCAAGCTTAATTTGGACCATTGTCCTTTACTTTCAGAAGATATCCATAAATACTACTGGCAAGTCATGTCCCTCTAGCAGCAGGTTTTGCCAAATGTAATATCCTTAAAAATTGTTTTCTGTTGTTCAGAAGAGTTACTCCATTCATTGAAGGGCCTTTTAAAAGCTCCTTCCTGGTGGTGGTGCATCAAGGATGGGAACTGTGCAACTTTGATATTTCTGGGGATTTGGGCTCAAATTTATGGATTCTCATTCTTACGGGGTTTTAAATTTTCAGAAGACACAAGCACTTGCAAAATCTAGTGGTCAGAACATTATAAATTTAAATCTGTCAATTGAACTTTGTCTGCTTCCTGTGTACATAAACAGCTGTAATGACATGGGCTTGGACTATTTTTATGTTATGTCTGTACACAGACCTGACAGAAATACACAGTTGTGTCTTTTAGCAGTTTTCACATACCATATTCCTCACTGTGAATATATTAATAAGTAGTAAATGCAGTACCTTTTGCTGCAGATTTTTCTGTGACTTAGTATCACAAGATTACATTATCCACTGCCTATGGTGGTTTTTTTGAAGTACAGCCTGTTATTTCTGCCTACTGTAAAGTTTATTCCACAGAAGTAAACACAATTTGTAGTAGAAAGTTAGAAATTAACAGAACTGTTCCATATGTTTAAAGGTCAGGTTATATGGTCTGTTTGTATAAATTATGCTACGGAAGAGACTTTTAATTAAAACCAATAGTGTTGCCTTTTTTATTTCATGTGAAGTGATTATCCTTTCTACGTTTTAGTAGATGGTTATTTTGAATTTGAGCACTGAGGCTGAGAGTTTCTACTTAGCTGCAATTTTTTTGTTGTTATGCACACAAATCCTTTGCAGCTGTGCATATTCCAGCCTGTCCACCTCCACCCTGCTACCCCCTAGAATGAATCTCTCTCTCCCCCTGTTTTCTTGGTTCAGCTGGAAGGAACAGTAGTGGTTCTTGGAAAGGAGAAGCAGGTTGGCAGTGGCTAGCCAGGAGGAGAAGCAGGCGGAGAAGAGGCTTGTATTCAGGGTGGGGCCTGTGTTCCTGAAGATGGTGCACACATTTAAGAACTAGAGCAAATAATAATTCTTGCCAGAATGCAGAGTTAAAACACAGGCTATAAGATACACTGTGGTATTTTAAAACTGAGAAGGAGGTTGAATTAAGACAAAATTAGGTTAACTATGGAGAGTTCCATAAACAGACTTCTACTTAAATCTTCAGAGAAGTCCTATTTCTGGTGACTTACTAGTGGCAAGCTTAGGTTTCTCCACTATAGAAGCACTTGTTGTTTTAAGATTAATCAACAGTGGATTGTATGTTTTTATGGATTTTATGGATTATATGTTTTTAACTAGGAGCAGGTTTGGTGAAGGGAATGAGATAGGTGCGTATTCCTACTTTATTTACAAAGCCCAGCATAAGCAGGATGAGGAAATCCATTTTGATATGTCCTTAGTCCCTGCACCTCTTGGAAGCTGTTAATTCCTTGTCTGCCATGTCAAGAATGCCTCTGGTCCTTCAGCTCTGTGTTCTCACCAGGGCTGAGCTTTGATCTGGTTGCTTTTATCCCAGATTTGGATCCAGCAGAAGCACATGCCTGAAACTTCTCATTTATTTTATCTCTGCATTGGGTTTTATTGTGTCTTGGACCAACCTGCTGGAAACTTTCTGTTGTCTGAAATATCTCTGGATATTTGTTGCAGTGTGTAAGTTGCTGTCTGCTACCATTGTGTAGTGGCTTTGCAATATTTTATTTAATATTAAATATATTCAGTCCTTGTTGTTTTCTTTGTTTACTTTTGGTGATAGAATATTTGTGTACTGAATGCTCAGTGATATATAAATCTCAGTAGTCCTAGTAGTTTCTTTTTTTGTGTAGATGAGGTCTTGTGGCATTGAAATAGCTTAGAAAGAGAAAAGTCCTTTGTTTAAAAAATGGTTTTATGTGTTTATGTATACAGCCCCATGATAGAGATCCTTAAATATGTGCATATTTTACATCCATACAATCACTCTCACCTCTGTATTTCTCCATACAGCTATTCTTTTACAGGTTTATGGCAAATTATTTGACTGTTGAAATGATTTTAAATATTGCCTTTGATTGGATCATAGCAATTAATATTCCCTGGTAGATTAGTTACACTGTGCATTCAGTGCCAATTTCCATTCTCTGTGAACCATAGCTATGGTAGGTGCAGTTAACTGCTCTAGCCATATAGTCCCATAAAATCTCAATAAAATCTGAAAACTGTGGAGTATGGGTAATCTTGCTATAAATTGTAATAAAAATTACCCCTGTAGACTCTATATTCTGACCATTACGTTCATGGATACTGCTGCTTTGTACATAAAGTTTTATGAAATAAATCGACCAATTCTACTGCCTCTTCTAGGCACCAAGCTGTTTTGATTGAAAATCTCATAGGTGTGCACAGAGCATTCTTCCAATGCATAAATCATTTATAATGAACTTTAAATAGGAAGAAAAATGCAGTATATGTGCTTCATGTAGTATGGACCAGCTTAGAAAGAGGAAATCATCAATACTGTTATTCACATGTATTTGTTAGGTCCATAAAGACAGGATTCTGTTTCCTAAAACACATTAAATAAACCTGAGTACCACACTTAATCTCTGACATTATAGTTTGAAATAGCTCCTGTACATCTACATCTGAAAGTGTTACTTCCGCCATTAAAAACATGTAGTGATGTCTGTTACATTCTCTTTTGATGTCCTCCTGTGGACAAGTCTGTACTGGTCTCCTCTTCTCTAAAAAAATTTCCAAGAAGGAGGATGTTCAGTTGCTTCAGATATCAAACTGTGGTCTGAGGCCGGGCTTGCACAGTTGTAAAACCTATTTTACAAGAAGGATGAGTTGAGTTGGTTCCTCTGCTTGGTATTTGATCCGCCCAGGTACATTTTTTTATCAGAGGCATTTGAGACAGTTTCAGTTTAAGAAAGCAAAAGAAGTCACTGTTGACCAGCAGTTTCCTTCTTTCAATATTTCAGGTACCGAACTATGCTGTATGCCAAACTTAGATTCCAGAGTTGTGGTTTGGACACAGCAGTATTCATAATTGTTGCAGATGATTATTTTTGATATGATTACTTTGACCCCGTGTGAATGACTTCTCCACATTTGCCTCCTAAGGCCCTGAGACCAAAGATCCTTTTCTTTAGCTTCAGTGTTGGGAACTGAGGCACCTCTTTGGCTTTAAGTGAACAGTGACAGGTGGGAAGAAAGTGGGAGCAAGCAAGCCTGCATAGTGCTGTTGCCAGCACTGTGCAGCTGTCTGATCTCAGACACTTCCTGGGATCCCCCCAGACACTTCTGCTCCTTTCCCCGAAAGCCAAGGTGTTGCAGAATCACGTGGCAAAGGCTTCTGTTGTCCTCTTGCCACCAAGGAGCAGGTCCACAATGGCTCAAGGGGACACTGAGTCTCTTTAATTTACCAGGACTGGTGGTCCAGCACCCAGCAAGAGGAGAGAGGGGGGCTTACGCTGCTGAATTTCCCATGCAGCCCATGGAGGCGAGTAGGCTCAGTACCCTGAAGGCACCCATCTCCCTCTGTTCGGCTATGTGGGAGGGTTGTCAATGGTTTTATTTGCCATACAGGTACCTGAAGACAGTGGCATTTCCCTCCCCTCCCAGTGTCTCCTAGGTCCTGAGGTCTGGGGCTCTGAGAGGAGATGGGGGCTGATTGAAACATACTGTTAGCATTGTTAGGTCATGGGGTTGTTGTGAGTGGCAGATTATTATTGTTATTGTTATTAGGTTCAAACTAAGATGCTTTCTTCTTTTGCAGATTAATAGCATATTGTGCTACAACATGAGTGCCCTACAATTTTCTTAGCCATATTTTCCACTACCATCCTTCTAGGAGTTTGGCAGCAAATGTCTCTTTGCTACTTCAGTCCCTCATGCTCTGCAGACACAGGGACACACGTGTAACAGCAGTAATAATGCGATTCTTGTAAATGTTAGTTTTGGCATGTAGGGTAATACTGGTTTTCCATTCCTGATGGAAGTAAGTACACAGCAGCATTGCTTACAGATAGAGATGATCTTTAACCTGTTGTATGCCAGCATGCACTGGAATCCACTGGAGAGGAGTTTCTAAGAAACAGTAATCATGACCCTTTCTGACTTATTTGAGGCACCTCATATTTCTGCTTCATTTAAACTTGCATCACAATTAAAACCTGGGGCTGTGTTTCCGAGAAAAAATGCGTCACCCAGGCTTGGATCAGAACTGGCAAGGCCAGAGGGGCTTCTTCACCATCCAGGCTGGCGTCTCACCTAAAAAAGGTGTTGGTGTTAGTCTGCACACTGCAGAGCCATGTAACCCTACTTCTGACTGGCAAGTCTTAGTGGCTGGATGCCAGGGCCACACAGAAATCCCATCATGAAGAATAAGAATCATTTTGATTAGCAAGTTGAAAGGCATCCTTCAGAGAAAGCAGGATGGGGAGTTCATATGCGAAACAAAAGCAATGGAACTCTGAATTTGTAAATCCTTTCAAAAAGCAGAAATAGATTCTTAATTAAGAGAGCAACTAAGCGTGATTCAGTTTTTATTGTGGTGCGGTGTATCAGCAGACCTACGTGTATGTATGTTTAAAAAGTTATTAGCAGAGAAGTTAATTCAATGCAGAAAACTGAGGTTTTAAGCTGGAGTAGACAGAGCCTTCAGTATTTCAGGATGCTGAAATTTTTTCTCTCTGCTTTCACACCAGCAAGCACCATCTCATAATGAGTCATTTCAACATCAGGTAATTACTGTGTGGCTTAGCTATAGAGATGGACAAAACTCCTGAAAGTTACTTAGTTTTCTCCTGGCTCTTAAATATTTCATTTATCTGTAGCCCAAGTGGCTCATATTTACCTCTAAATGAAAGATAGTGTGAAGACATGAAGTTACTTCTAGTGGGTCTTCATAATCCTACTGATGGGTTGAGTTTTCATCCCTTTCACTCACAGGAAATTTGACTAAAGTAAGTCAGGTTGCAGTAACTGAAAACTGCCAGTGGTGACAGCAGTGTGGTGGTGTATGGTCCTTTTCATGACACCTGCAGGCGTCCAACTGCAGGATTTCTGACAGCACTTGGCTTTGTCTGACCACATCAGACAAAGTTGTGTATCCCTAATTAATCACTGGAAAGAAGCAGAGAGGTTAGGACATACTTGGGTGAAGCTCAGATATGACAGACAGGGGGACAACATTTACCTAACAGCTTAGTATGAGCAGCACATGTGTGAGGAGTGGGAGGAGACATGCTGGGCTCTCATCAGCCTGGAGCAATTTAAATCTACAGTCGCCTCCTTCCCAAGAGTTTCCAGAATGTGGACAGGAGCACTAGTTTAGAGAGTGAAAAAAGGAAAAAAATACTGTGATGGTGTGGCTTTGTGCTTGGGAAGGTGGAGTCTGCGTCCTGTTTCAGGGGGTTCATCTGCCCTTAGCAACCAACAGCCTGGATCCTTCCCAGAGATTTTGCTTCCTTGACATGGCTAATCCCGTACATGTCAAAACCAATGCAGCCGTGTGCCAGACAGCTCAAATTCATTCAGTGCTCATTGGAAAGCTGCTGTGCAAGTTTAAATCTCTTCTAGCACTGTAGAACAGGCAATTTTGCCCTCAAAAGCAGGATCAGGTATTGTCTAGCCCCCACAGCCAGAAAAAATTTTAAAGCCAAAAACTATTTAGTTTGATAGAAATAGAAGCAAGCTTGTACCTGATCTGGATCAGACTTTTTCCTACTGGCAACTGACAGCTGGCAGATACAGTATTAATGATGGTAGACCAAGTTCTGCAGTATTTACAAATTGATATGTGCCTTATGTGAGATCCATTTGCACATCTTACTTTAAAACAAGTGCAGAAAGTGAATTTCCTCATACTGCCCAAAGGGAAACTCCTGTTTGTTACAGTTTGGCAAAGGGGGCATTGAGAAGTGATTGCATATGTGTATGTGCATCATGAGCAAGTCTCTGTACTTTCTGTAGCAAAAAAAGGACCATTGTTTCTTGAGGGTAACAGCAATGTGGTCACTTGCAGCCTTCAGCACTTGCAGATGTTCTTAAATAACTCCCCTGGCTCACCAGTCTGTTCAGCATGGAGAGCTAACAGCTTGCTTCTATAGCTCCTGTGCACTTATTCAATGGCACCTTTGTCCCATGAAAGCAGCAGTCTCTGACTCGTTTCCTTTTGCTTGCCTCGCCTTAACTTCATTCGCACTTCACAAAACCACCAGATAGCTCTGTTGGACAAATCTTGCCTTTCAAGAGGAGTAGCAAGAAAACCAGTTCAGGTGTAGGGCTTGGGCTTTATTAATTAAATGTGTCTGCCTGTGTTAGGGAGGACTCGATTCAGTGACCCAGACGAGTTCCTTCTGGACCCATGGCCCTAAGTTCAAGGAAAAGCTTGGTTGTTAGGGCAAGGTACAGCACAAAGGGAGGTTAAAATGCACTGGCATGTTTTGTGGGCTTTCCTCCACTTTGCTTGCCAGTTGCATTCCATCACTCACTTGTCTTGCACCTTTTTAATCTTATTTGCTAAATTATCTCTTGCCTACTTCTCTTTATTCTTTCCCGTTTGATGTTCATTAGGCCAGTAATTACTTTTAATTCAGTGTTTATGATCTGAGGCTGGTATTTATAAACCTTGGTGCCAGCAGTTCGACAGTTGTTCTCAGATGTCCAAGAGAAAGTCAAAGCTGTTGACATAAGTAGGAGTCATGAACTCTTAATGTATAAAAATCCTGTGCTGCAGTTTGCACGCTGCAGTGAGTGGTGAGGAGGAGATATCTGTTGGGCTTTTGGCCAGTTGGTTATTCTCACGGCTCAGTTCGGGTAGGAGAATAGCTTTAAAGGCTGTTTCCCCCCTGGCAGCTGCAGCCATGCTGATGAGAAAACAGGGCAGTTTACACCGTCTGGCTGCGGCAAAGTTCAGCTTCCTGGTTAGTCACCTCAGCTACCCAGTGCCTCGGCCACTCAAGTCTGCAAGCTGAAAAGAAGTGACAAATGGGGAGGGAGACTAAAAAGGATGTAAATGTGGGCTGACATAAAAAAAAATAAGGGAATAATCCCTAGATCATTATCTTAATTACAAGCTTTGGTTAGGTTTATTGCAAAAATATAACAGAAAATGTCCTTGAGGGAACTCAAGGACATTTTCTGTTATATTTTTGCAAGTTCCCTGCCTTTGAATTCGCCCGCTGGTACATGTCCATTCCTCGCCTTTTGTCCTCACCGTGCTTACGTGTTGCAGCACCTCATGGTGTGTTCAAATATCAGTGTCTGATGGGGCAAACTGTGCCCATTGTGCCATATTGTCCCTAGGTGCAAAAGTACAGCCCCATTGGCAACTTCGTGGCTCTGTTAGGAGTATGTGGAGTAGGACTTACTGAGCAGACACAAAAAGAAGGTAATTGAGAGTTTTCATCCTAGCACATTCCTCTAGTAATCTAAAACTGATACCAAATGTCATAGGAGTCTCAATAATATTTTAAGAGCCAGTAATCTACAGTAATAATGAGATAACATGTCTTATGAGGAACAAAAGTATGTAAGATTTTTCCTATGCATTTATACCATCTGTTTTTATGTAGGTGTATTCATGCTTACATGATCAGAATTGGTGTATAATAACTGTATTACAGACTAAATTATGTAACAACTTTCTTCATTTCAAGTTAGGCTTAGTTTCTGAGCTAGCTACTTAAAACTTCTACTGTAGTGCAAGTCAGATTAAACCACAGTTAACATACATAGTTTTTTGTTAAAATTTTTCATTTTGTTGACAAACAATTAGCTTTCACAAATCTGTCACCTGTAGCACATTTAAATATTGGGCAGATACAAACATAACTTTTTGTAATGAGGTTCACTTCAAAGAAAAAAAGCTTTACTCAGAGGATAGTGAGGCACTGGAACAGGTTACCCAGAGAAGTTGTGGATGCCCCATGTCTGGAAGTGTTCATGGCCAAATTGGGTAGGGTCTTGAGCAACTTGGCCTAGTGGAAGGTGTCTCTCCCCACGACAGTGCAGTTGGAACTACATGATCTTGAAGGTCCCTTCAAACCCAAGCCGCCTTATGATTCTGTGAAAAAAATGAAGTATTAATGAAACGCATAATAATAACCTCATGCTTTTAAGAAGGAACATTAGGGAACAAGGCAGAAGTAACACTTCTTTCCAGTTTTCTGGAACTAAATCAGCTGACTAGATGGTTCAGTTGCTCTTAAATCGAATGCTAGATTATCCCTAATGCTCAGGTACACATGTGTAAGTCGTGATTTTAAAAAGCACAGTCAGAATGGTGCTCTTTCTGCCTAAAATTATTAAACGTTTTGAACAATTTCTAAGTTGCTTTGTGTTTGTCTCATAGGTCACTATTCATTGTCAATAGTCTTTGCTTTGATAAGCAAAAGGTGTTTAATTTACCATACATGAAAGAAATAATAAACAGTCCAAACATAACCAACATTACTGAGACACATAAACTGTGCTAGGAGAAAGCTAATAGAAGTAGTACTGTGCAACTGGAAATGCACTGTGATTCCAGGCGGGGTTGTTCATCAGCTTACTGAACATATTTTCACTGTATTTTCTTTATGAAGTTCTTTAACATAAAAAAGAAAAACAGCTGAAGGGTAGTTTGTAATCACTCACTATTTTTTTACTCAGAGGTGGTTCACAGCTAAGACATGAATTAAAATTTAAGACCAGCTTTCCCTCGATTCATCACTCATTTGTGGGGCAGTTTCTTTTCAAGAGCCCAACAATCCATCAGTGCCACTCTATGGCTGCACAGCTCCTGAAGTATCTACAGCCCTCCCATTTTTCATTGTTAACTCAGTCCTTTTTCTAGAGTCAGGGAACACTGTAACATAAGAAAGATGGCAAAATGGGAACTTTGACTTTTGGGGCTGCTCCCTAGGTGAACTGGGCCTACTGAACTGTTCATGATCTCTAAAGGAAGCCTGTGATACCTGTTGTCCAGGTCTGTGGCTAAACAGAATTGAGTAGGAATGAATACCTTTCTCAAAAATCGTGTTGCAAGACCCAGAAAGTGTCCTGTCTCTGACACTGCAGTACAGGAGAGCACAAGCTAACAAACTGCAGCAGTTAGCTTTTTAAATAAATAACTGTCAATTCCTTTATTTCATCCAACCAAACAAAATAAACACATTTTTACACAAATCTCCGCATGTCTTTCCCCTTCCTACGCCTCCCTTGCGGGGTCAGGCATCTCTCCAGTTTTGCTCTGTACTCAGGCTGCCTTCAGTGTCTCTCAGGATTTACTAATCCTGTGTGGTATTTCATGAGTAAGAAGGAATGTCTTTTTCTCTACATCACTTCTGAAGTTTGTCTCTGGGTTTGTCCCTTGGCACAAGCAACCCCCCCAGTTCCTCTCAGCACTATCCCAAGTCACACTTGTGCCCCATATATTCCCCCCATGCCTGTCTCTTCATTTCCTCCCCCTCCCCATATGTGGATTGTTCTTTCTTCCCTTTGAAGGGCAGCAATCAGCATAAGAGGGAAGGCAAGTCACCTGCCTTTCTACTCTCCTTTTGTTTCCTGTCTCTTTGGCACAAAACCTAACTCTGGTGGGTTGGTTTTGGCTGTGTGCCAGGCACACACCCAGCCGCTCTCACACTCCCCCTCATCATAACAGTGGGAAAGATAAAGTGGAAGAGCTCGAGGGTCAAGATAAAGACAAGGAGATCACTTACCAATTACCATCACAGGCAAAGAGTACTCAATGTGGGAAAAATAATTTATTGCTAATTAAAAGTAGATTAGGTTGGTGAAAACCACCATTCCCAACCCTCTTTTCCAGGTATAAACTTTACTCCTTGATTCCCAGCTCTTCTCCCTCCCCCATCCCAGGGGGACAGGGAATGGGGACTGAGGACTGTGGTTAGTACATAATGGTTCCTCTCTGCTGCTCTTCCTCCTCACACTGTTGCCTTACTCCCATGTGGGTTCCCTATTAATAGCAGTTCCCATCAGGACAGCCTGGTCCACAGTGGTCTTTTCTAGGGGCTGCAGGAGAACCTCTGCCCCACTGTGAAGAACCTCCTCCCCTCAATCTCTTCTCATGTTGGTGCCTGCAGAACTGTTTCATAGAATCACAGAATTGTTAGGGTTGGAAGGGAACTCTGGAGATCATCTAGTCCAACCCCCTTGCCAGGGCAGGGTCACCTAGAGCAGGTTACACAGGAACACATCCAAGTGGGTTTTGAACGTCTCCAGAGAGGGAGACTCCACAACTTCCCTGGGCAGCCTGTTCTTAATCCTGTTTTCCCCGAGACACCCTCACCACAGCTGCAGGGCTCAGCCATGTCCTGCTGAGTTGGGTTGTTGGAGCGGCTCAAACTGGCTGTGTCCAGCCCCAGCCGCTCTGCACAGAGGCCCCCGCAGCTGCCATTGCCAGCACCTGGGCACTTACTCCATTGCCATACAGTATGGATACTGTAAGCTGTGGATGTATAAAACAGTCTTGCAACTCCTGATATTCAGATATTTGTAAGACTTGAGATTACGGGACTTTTCAAAAAAATTTGACTGGGCCCCCTGATATCAATCACTTGAAAGTTATTTGCCTGTGTGAAGTTACGTATGTAATGTAGAACGAAGGATCCTTCAGAGGCTGACATCAGTGTTGAGCTGACATCAATGTATGAGAAATCAGGACAGCTGGAGTTTTAGATACCTAAATTTTAGTTGGATGGAGTGACATGGGTTCCATCCTGGTACCTCATGATGAACGCTTGAAATCAGAGATTGCTCCTGGAATTTTGCTGTAAAATGTGTTGTTGAGTGTTCTGTGTTGCACAAAGCAGATGTAGCCCTTTCCCTTCACTTTCTGAAGACAGGCAGAGTAAGTAACTTGAGGGTGACCTGCGTTTTTGTTGGATGTTGCATGTACACTTGTATTTCAGTACTGCCAAGTACACTGGCATAGCCTCTGTGAATTCACACACCTGTATGTGCTGGTAGTGCTTGCACCCAGCTATGGCACCACTGGATGACTTTGCCCACCTGTCACCTGATTTGGGAGGCTCAGCACAAGCAGTGCTACCTGGCCAGAGCAGGCAGATGTGCTGTGCACCCTGATGTTGTTCTGGGACAAGATTAATTTCAGCAGGCTCATATTAATCCATTATATGTCTCTTTCCAGCACAAATGGACCCCCGAGGCCTATCTCCCAGACAAATTAAAAGTGACAGTGATGATGACGACCTGCCAAATGTGACCTTAGATAGCGTTAATGAAACTGGATCTACTGCGCTCTCCATAGCCAGAGCAGTACAAGAGTAAGTATCACATTCCCAGAGCAAGATGAATGTTGCTGAGGTGTTCCCAGGCTGATGGAGGCACCGGTGCCACAGGGGTGTCCTCTCGGCTGCGGGCTGCATACCTGCCAGCATCTCTTCCGTGTAGCTTTGTTCCCTTCAGGAAGAGATGACTGTATCTCTCATTGTCTTCTCCTTTCTTTCTCTCTGCCCTCATTATTAAGTTGAGTTTGAAATTGAAATTGTTTCTTCCCCTTTATTTACTTGCAAAGCTTACAGTGGTTTTATATCCTCTCCAAAGGGAGATCAGGTTAGATTTCCACTTAAAAACTGTGAAATTTTTTTCTTGACTAAAAGCAGCATCAGGAAGTTGATTCTAGTTGCTATAAGACAGGAAATAGCTACATTTCTCCTGAAGGACATTGTTTTTGGAAGAAAATTAGTGAGTGGCTTTGAATGGTTTTTCCATTGCCGTTATTTTTCTGTGTACTTTACTGACTGGACGAACAAATAAGTTCTCCATTTAGTGTCTGCATTGCTTGTTTGAAAAAAAAGAAACAGTTTATCATGAACATTAGCAATTCTGTAGATATATGAGCTTGTTCAGTCACTGTAGCAGCTGGAAGGGAACCAACTGTGAGGTAAATAAGTATTAATATCCCCATTTTATAGGTGAGGAAAATGAGGTTATGCATAAAGGTCACCCTGTACGTCTGAAACAGAGCTGGAAATAGAACTAGAGCCTCCAGGCACTGAAGCCTGTGCTAGACCCACAAAACCCATTACTTTATCTAAGAGGTTCAAAATATGGGTATTCTGGACATTATTAAAGAAAAATGCATATAATAAAGGCCATTAGACATTGTTATTTTATAAATTGTTATGGACACATTTTAAATGTCTTTACACAGTATCTAAAAACTTTTTTCTTTGTTTTCCTGGACATCAGTAGCCAAAAACGCTGATATTCCTAAACCATATTTGAGGAGGAACTGCCTTTTTTTTTTGCATTTTCACCAGACATGTACTAATTGATCTTTTAGCCAGGCACAGTAACTGTGAACCTCAAACCTATATTATCCTTAAGCAGGGAGAGATGTTTTTATGGGCAAGGAAAAGCAAGGTGTTGGCCCTCGTGATTAGCAGGCTCCCCTTCTGACCGTTACAAAAGAAGGGAAGGTTTCTTTGCCAGTGACATTATTGCTTGAGAGACAGGTCCCTTATGTACTTTGAATTCGCTAGTTGTGACACTAGGCCCTGAAGTGCTGAGTATTTTGTTCTCAGATTACAGCACACATAATAAGCCAGAAAAATAAAACAACCCAGCATGATTTTGCACTAAGTGGTTCTTTCTAATTAATGAAAAAAGGAAGCATGGAGCACTAGCAAATAATTTTGATATATTACTGGCAGGCAGATACTGTTCTCTGTGATGGATATTGCTTGAACACTTAGAGAATTGGTCAAACCATGAAAAGCTTTTTTAGCTTTTCTACAATGCATTCCACAGTTTGTGAAGGTAATGCGTTGAATATTACTTGGCTGGCTCTGGAGCTTCAGAATTAAATTAAGAAATTTAATAATATAACATCAACTCATCCTTGTTACAGGTTTTATTTAAACAGTAATCTGTTAGTTTATTTCAAAAGCCCCATTAGGAAAATCTGATTTGACTGTGATCTGCAATTTATCGTCTTCACTTGATTCTCAATCACAGACACCACACACAGCTGCTGAGCTGAAAAGGAATGATGGTGCATTACACCGACTTCACTCAATCCATTTCTTTCTTGGTCTGCAATATTGTGCCCTACAGGCAGGCTCTATTCTGATTTTAGGCATCTAATACGTACCTTAATGTTAGATGTTTAGCAAAAGAGTCCACTGAAAAAGAAGCTCACATTCTACATACCTTTGTTTCAGAGAGGAAAGTGCCTTTGAAGCCTTCCAAAGGGAGATCCTGTGTACTCAATTTCAGTATCTAAACTTAGCAGATGGGAATTTCCTCTGAGGACATGGAAAGGCACCTACTGTTCTGCTGAATAACCAGGCAGCACAGGGATGTGCATAGTAAGACTACTTCAGTAGTTAGTAAAATATAGGTCCAGGCCAAGTGCCCAAGTGAGGCAGGCTGGCCTCGAGTATAGAAGACTGTCCCACAGAGTGTGTTCTTCTCTAAGTGAGCCTGTAAGCTATTGTGAATAGTTACACAGTTAACAACAAAAAATACTTTCTTGCGTGTACTGACTGGGAGGTACAGCATGGCACTTCCCAAGGTGTGGCAGCATCCTTTCCTTCACTACCAGTTACTGTTGTGTGAGCTTGGCTTTGTTAGACACAATACCAAACCTAGTTTGTAGATGCTAGTAGCTGGTGCAAGACAACAGTTGACCTTTTCCTGGTTGGTTTTCGGACATATATTAAGTTATTCTGCATAAGGATTATAAATATATATATATGTATGTATATATATTTGCCTATTGCCACCTATTCTCCAAGAGAAGTAAGGGATTTCAAATCCTGTAGGGATTTTACTATCCTGTGGTGGGCATTTGCTTTGTGTTGATCCTGTGCAGCCCCTCACACCATGTGTGGGGCTGTGGGGATTGCCTTGGTGCCTTGCCTTTCCTCGCCTCCTGGCTTTCCCTGTGCATCCAGGATTCTTGTTGCCTACACAGGTATCTGCATCCAAGCTGGTTATCTCACCTCCCTGCATATGGGATGGAGAGCAGTTGGTGTGTTCAGACAGTAATTCTTTTGACCTATTCTAGCTGTCTAAATTAGGGAGAGAGAGAAAGAGAGAGAGTCCATCCTGTGAGCGCCCGTTCCTCTCCATTGACCGCAGGCAGTGCAGACAGCTGCCTGGGACACACGTCAGCACTGCAGATCTCTAGTGTGAGGTGAGGGTACAGCAATCCACAGTGCCTGACTGAGGAGTCAGCATGCCAGAAGCTGGTAGTGACAGGATCATACTGAATGCTCCAGCTTTTTGTCTTGAATCTAAGTCTGCTAGGTGGAGTTAGCCAAGGTTGTAACCACAAGCTGAAGGAAATCAGCTAGTCAGTTTTTGGGGAGAAACTGCTGTTTTAATACAGCCATTTTTAAGCTTTTTGTCTTGGAAATTATGCTTATGTGGCTGGGTCACAGGTCAGTTTGGAACGCCTGCAGGAAAGCTTTGCTTTTCATGTCCTCTAAACCTGGAAGGCATCCACCTGTGTTGCTGCTTTGTTTCAGGTCTACTGTAGTCTTGCAAGAACAAAATTCTTAGCAGTAAAAATTGTGACAATGAAACACTGAGAGCCACATGTTTGGCATTAGTTCTTATTTACACAATCAGAATGTAATTTGCTTGCATATTTGTAAAATAACCAAGTATGACTATTTTTTCTCAGGGAAATTGCGTTCTTACTGCTAGCTTTATATTGACTGAGCTTCAAGACTTGTCTCTCAGTAGTTCTTTTGGAATGACTTCATAGTCCTCCTTCAGTTCAACAAACCCAATCAACAATGTAAAGTTATAGATAAAGAAAGTCATTATTTCAGACAGGGTACTTTGGTGAAATTTCTTCATGTGACAGTGCTGCTTTATGGCAGTTGCTATGCCTTGGGAAATATGGACTAAGAACAATTTATTAATCTCAGATCATATGCTCTGGCTGATAATAAATATTGCAGCATTATGGAGATTTCAGTGGGCTTTGCATTGTAAGCAGCATTTCATCCTTTTTGCAGCGTGTTTTACAAACTCACTTTGACGTGGAGCTCTCTGACAAAGAGCAGATTTGCCTCTATGCGCCTGACACCACCGACGCTAATTGCACAGCAAGAATAGCATCATTATATTCAGGGTCAAATCTCAGATATGCTCTAGAAATCTTTATGAAGCCAAGGGAAGAGAAGGCATTAGTCAATCCCTAGAAGACCAGTAAAACTTTTTAAGAGTCCCCCACAGAGGCAACAAGCTGTTTCCTCGGCCTGGCAGCCCTTCCATCCCTAGGCTGTTCTGATGCACTGGTGCTCAGGAGCCATCTCCGTGGTATGTAGTAATGCAAACCCTGAACAGGGCATTTATCTCCTTATTTCCCTGCACACTTGTGTGGTAAAATACATTATTTTACAGCATGCAGATCTCTCTCTATGAGTATGCACAACTTAAGGTCTCCTGTGTGCAGAGGCTGAGGGCAGAAGGAGGAGAGGCAGAGGGTGATTTTTAGTATGAACTTGTGATCAATATATCAATAAAACTTCAGAGATCCAGAAATTCCTCTTTCTCTCTAGCCTTTTTTCTCCTTAGATGTTGTAGGTGGAGGGAACTCCTTTAATGATACCATTTTTTCTTTCAAATGTCAAGGAAAGGAGGAACTGTGCATATAAACTGATGATGCTTCAGGTAGCATATTGCTTTTCTGGGATAAGGGAGAGACAGAAAATTCAAAGAGGAAATCCTGACAACTTGTTATAGCTGCAGTTAAATCAGAGAAATGGGATTTGTCATTTGTATGTGACTGCTGTGACCTTTAACAGGAACTCTTCTTTGCGCTGAGCTGGGTGCCTCTGAGTGCTTGTATGAAAATGAGATTAGGGACTTTGACCCCACCCTTGTTCTCTTTGGCTACTTTATGTGATTGATACATGGATACTAACGTGATCATCTTACTTTATTTTTAAATTCATTGGCTTCTATTACTGCAATACAGTAGGAGTTGGTTTTTGATATGCACTAGTGAAAAAGAAATTCCACACCAGACAGACAGCATAGACACCATACCAATGTACTCTTTTAAATTAGTATATGTTTTTTCAAGTCTTAATTTTTTTACCCTAGATCTCTTTTTGTCTCACTCCTCTTCTTAAATGTAAATCAACTTTTGTGGCTTATTTTTATCTCTTTTGAAGTTTGTATCTGTGTTTCCATCAGCTGTTCATTTTCTACACTGATATGGCCTGCTTTCCTGCTTCAGCTGCAAGCATTGCTGCTATTGTGCTATCCATTATAAGGAACTTTCACCTCAGTTTTTCTTCCACTTGCCAACAAAAGACTTTGTCCTGAGTCTCCAAGAAACTTTAACAAGGTTGTTTTGGCAGTACTTATGTGTACTTCACCTCTCTCCCCTCTGGTACATCCACCCACCGTCCCTGAACAAATGCTCATTTTAAAACTGGCACACAATTGGATGCTGGTTTTACAGATGGACAATTGACTAGTAGTGGTCTAGAACTGCCTCAATAAAAGATTTTTTCACTGGAGAATGCTAATTGGTCTAAAGTGAAATTGTGGGAATACATCAATTTCAATTTTACTTCTATCATAAAGCATTCCCAAGTCTGGGATGCATTTTTCCATTGCAGTAAGACTTTAGAGCAGAAGATTGCATAGTTGCTGCAATCCTCTTGGAAGAAAATTGGACCACATACTCAGAAAGAACCGTCTGTGGGCCTCCCACCTCCCCATAGGCTGTTATGTGTTTTAGGGCTTCTCCTTGGCCTCCTTCGGAGTCACTCTACAAATTGAACTGACTTAATAAACACTGAGAGAGAGGCATGTATGCAGATATGTAAATGAAAGACACTGGTGGTGTAGAGCCCTACAAGGTAGGCAGTCATCTGTATTATGGTTGATGCTCCCACTGTGTCATTATTTCAGGGCTTTTCTCTTCTAGTTCGGTTTTATTTTTTGGCAGAAGTCTCAAATAAGGATCCTGTGGCAGAAAAGAAGAGATTTCTGCAGTGAAAAGTGTTGCTGGGTTGGAAGCTGGCTAATAACCCAAGGGCAGCATTGAGCTGGCAGAGGTGTACTGTGTCTCAGCTAGCTTAGGCAACTTGTGGGCAGTGATGGACTGTCCAATTTGGACATAACTTTGCAGCAAAGTTCATCTCTCACAATGCAATCTGTCTAAAAGTTAGGCTCAAGTATTTTGGATTTCCTCGGTGGAGAGAGGTGCATACTCCAGTCATCTCATCAATTGTGATCACCTTTTGGAGGAGTCTGTCTTCCCCAGCGGCTATAAAGAAACCTGGACAAGTGGTTTTGGGAAAGTGATAAAACCTCAAATGGCTGAAGATACATATGAGGAAACCCCCTCTATGTTATTTTCTAAGGCCATTCTGGAAGTCTGTGACTTCAAAAATTGACCTAGTACATGTAAGCTTTGGCCTGGTGCAACTACTATAGGGGAAGTTTCTGCTACCTACATGCAGTTCAGAAATACTGACTTCTTCTACAGTGTGTTTATATGGCATTTTACAAACTGCTTCCTAGCAGAATCTGAATTCTCAGAAACGTCTGCTTGTATATAAAAAATTAATGTGCCTAAAGCTATATTGAAGACTTCTATCCAAGACCTTGAAAGACCTATATACATTTGGGAATTGCACTTTTGGGCACTAAGTATGAATCTTGGGTTTCAGTAATCCAATGAACTTATATTATTCTAAAAAGGTTCTTTTTTTTTTTTAATATGTGATATTTGACAAAAGAAAAGTTTAATAATTTGACAGTTGGTTAGTAAAATCAAATTATGCCATTCTGTGCATGCACTAGTATTTTTGGTGTGAACATTTTTTGATATATGTTGCAGAGCCTTTTGCCAGGATAACAGATTTCCCATCAGCCAGTGACCAGAAGGAACAAGGGCTAGGTGAATGACAACTGTAAATCAAAAACATCTTCTTCAAAGAAGTTGACATCACTGCCTACTTTGAAAGGACTATATTGCTTAAGTGACAGTGTATCAGGGGATAGGGGTATTGTCAAATTGTTCCCTGAAGAAAGCTTATTTGAAAATAAAAGTGCTTTTAGCTTGGTCTACACAAAATCATGGTTTCCCATCTCCCCTGTAAGAGTAAGTTTCCATGACAATTGAGTAGATGATGTCTCTTCTCTTGAATCACTTAGAAGGGGTGGCCCTTGCTCTTAAATACATATTTTACCCCACCATTGCTAGGAGTAATATTCTCCTTTTGAAAAATATATTTAAGTGCATAAGCTGGAAGAACTAAGGAATCCTGCTTCTGTTAAAGTCCAGAGGAGTTTTACCATCAACTTTGTTTGGTGTAATGATTAATCCTGAAACTGTAACAGCAGTCTGGATGCTAAAAAGAAAACCAGTAACTCAACACTTGGACTATTTTTGGAAATGGTATGATGCAAAGAGAGAGTTATTTGCAATGTGTATTCATTGATACCTTCTGTATGTCTCTTTCATTTCCTTTATACATCACAAGCAAATTTTCTAAAATCCTGTTTCCCAGCTTCAGTTTAGTGTCTATATTGAACTCACATATAAATATCTTCTCAGAAACAAATTAGATTTGTTAATTAATTTAAATTTTAGTCTGTGAAATGCCGATCATTTCAAGGTAGTTACCAAACTTTGCCATTATTGGAATTTAACATTTCTAAATGTGTTTACACAAATTTGCTTTGGAATAAATTGCCACAAAACAATAGCTTATGATTATCATTCATATAGCACTTTTTATCTTTGGAGTGCTTTGCAAACATTAACTAATTAAATTGTACAGGTCCTCTGTGTGTTCAGATATTATAATTATCCACAGGTTAGCAACTAGCTCAAGGCCATGCAGCGGAGCAAAGAATGAGCTGGGATCAGGAATGTCTGCCTCTTACTCCCATGCTTAATCCACTACAATGTGTTGCTCCAGAGTCATTAATTGTTAGATATGTGAAATGCATTTTATGGATAGGGAGGTAGGCATTCTATAGTTGCTTGAAGAGCATGACACTGAAGAAGGAATTTTAAATAACTTTATGAATTACTGCTACCCAGTTAGCAGTTTGTACACCTATTTGGTATCTGTTCCCCTAGTGATTCGTTATTCAACTTCTTATGTTTTTTCTTTCTAAATGAGCACAAAAAGCAGGGGCAGAGCTGTGTGTCTTTAGAAATTCAGAGCTGTAGCAAATACTTAGAGGTGTGGATTAGATAGCAGAACACTACCAGAAAAAGGCACAATGAAACTACCTCAGTGAACTGCTGCCTTGGCTTACTGATAAGAAAAAGAAAGAGCATTGTCCTCTGCTGTCACTTGAGCCAAAATTACTTCTTTTTTCATTATCTAGATCAGATAAGTTTTTATCTTTCCTTTTGCATAAGGCAGTTCCTGTGATTTTGTGACAGACAAATATGCAGCACAATTAAATCTTAATAGCAGTGCTTATACTGATTTATGGAAAAATTGTCCTATTTAGATCAATGCACGCAAACCACAAAAGTTGTGTAGGTCACGGATATGTAAAACGCATGCAAAGGAGGGGAATTATTAAGAGACAAACACTGTTCAGCAAGACAAAATTGAATGAGCATGTAAATACAAGGATTAAAAAAAAAAGCCACCAACTTACTTTTTTTTCTGCCGTTTTCCTTTTTCCTGCATAATGGGAAAAGATTGTGCTAGATTTTCCTGTCTGTTAGTTGAATTCTCTGCGACTAGAAGTGACTCCACCTCAACCTCATTTCTCACAGCAAGTTCTTTTTGGGCTGGAAATAAAAGAGAAATGAAAGGAAGTTCCCGGATGATGAGTACAAGAAGAGTTTTTTGTGTTGAGCCTGAGTGCCAAGGAGGTGTCATTGTCCATGTGTTTGTGACTTAGGACATGAGTGTTACTATTTTGAATACATCATGGAAAGGATACTTGCAGCATAAAGTCACCACACACATGAAATTACTCCAGCCAAAATGAAAGGAAGTGAAGGCTGAAACAAGGACTAAAGCAGCACAGTGACTGATATTTTAGCATCTAATCCTGAGTAATGATGGTCACAGATTTCAGGGTCAAACTGTACACCTCCATCATTAGAGCTGTGACAAAAGATGCATCAAGGATGAAGTTTTGGGTCATATTTTTCTTTATTTGTCCTTCTGGGATATACTGAGTTGCCACAGGATACAGTGGTGCAAGAAAATACGAAAGCTGAGGCAGGACGAAAATAAGAAAGAGACCAGGGTGGATCAGAGGAGGCAGCAAAGGCCAAACCTCTCTTGCCTAGCCCATGTCGCTCACTCAGGTGTCATGGGGCAGGCTTGCAGGTACTGAGGTCAGACACTGCCCTAGAAAGTGCTCATCCTAAGGCCTGTATAGAGTATCTGCCGCTGGCAGAAAAGCCCAGCATTGCAAACAGAGCTTGAAAAATAAATTAAGCTGGGAATGACCAGAAGCTGACATCAGGCACTAAAATACTTGATTTATTTACATGTTAAAAGTCAGCAGTCTCAGTCTTGTCAAAATACTTCTCTCAATTATTTGCATGAAAAATACAATATTTAGCACAGGACTGGGATAGTGCATGATAAATCAGGGACACACAATGCTGTCAGATAGACATAGAAGACACCATGGTGTTTATCTTAAGAACTGATGACCACTGCTGTCTCTATAATCTGTAGCTTGTCAGGGCCAAAGAGTCAAACAATTTATAAATAAGTTCATAGGAGGAACTGGAATAATGACTGAAATCTCAATCATAAAAGTTTCAAAAGCACAGTAGCAGGGTAATGTTGTATAATAAATTATTTGCTGAAAATTATTTATCCCACTGAACAGGTTGATTCCCTTTGCACTCAGTATTTCCGCTTCGGAACTGCTTGCTGTCTGTATCACCACATCATTTCTGAGATTCCTAGCCACAACTAAAGCATAGTCAGAATAATGAAATGTGAGTTTCCTCTCGCTTGAAAGAAACTACGAAGTACGCACAGTTCTATAACTGGTACATCCTTGTCAATGTACTGCATGGCATAGAGGTACCACTATCCCCAAATGTTAGCAACATGTGTGAAGTACTGCAGGTACCCAGGACCAAGGTGAGCCATAATAGCACAGGCACTTAAGACAAGATCCAGATTGCCTGCTTTGGGGGAGGTCTGGTGGAGGTGTTGTGAGGTTATGAAATACGTGATCGGCTCCAGCAGTGTTTCAGAGCACCTGCACAAAGCATTCAACACTCCCACAGCATAGTCAACACAGAGTTAAAGGCTTTGAAGTTCAGCTGCAGAGCAGCCAGCTTCCTAGAGCTGTTTCCACTGACCTCCTAGATAGGTACTTGGCTTTGAGTCATCTCTGCTCTTTTTGGAGCTTGGGCTTCTAACTTGTAGTTGTTCATTAAAATACAGTTTGGAAAAAAAAGAATGGCTCACGTTCCCAATTTTCCCACTGTGAAAATTAAGATATCAAGTACTTTGTTCTGAGCTTACCTATTTCTACCTATTGTAAAACCCAGATCATGCTCTTCCTCTTCCTGATAGCCATCACTGTTTCAAAATGCGACAGCCAGCAGCAGCAGTGGTGCAGCCACCTACCTATGGCATAAAAAAGTAGTCATTGCAGCAGTAACTCAGGAAGCTAGATACCTACATTTCTATGCAAGAGAGATCCAGGAGTGGTCCTTTATCTCTTGTTTTTTCTCTTACACTTATTTTGGATTGGGAAGATCCCTTTTGTGCTGATTACCTGTTGTTAGATGTGTTTTAGCCATTTTCTTAGCACAGATAAGCTTCAAGCCCCAAAGACAAGGGTTGGCTATTTCTCCCCATGATTTCTCGATTGGAGCAGAAACTGAGTGGGAGGCCACAGCCCTTTGGCTTTCATGCCAAAGAGAGAGGAACATAATAAGTTTTAGGTGTCTGTGAGGTTGATTGGATAATGTCTGGGTGTCTTTTCCTTCAGTGTGTGGATACCATAAGTTCTAAGCAGAGTTTTAATTGTCTGCTAAATTTTCCACTGATAAAGATTCAGAATGAAAATACCTCAACAAGTGTATTTTTGTCTGCTCTATTGCTTAGTTGTTTAAAAGGGTCCTTTATGAAAAGAAGTGTACAAAATTAAGAGGTATGACTTCTGAGTAATCTATTGTTTATATCAACTGTAGGAATAAATAATTTTCCAGTAAGACACAGTGGTGATTCTAAATTAATTGACATGGAAGAGAACAGTCAGTGTTTTGGTTTTCAGTTACCACTTTTCCAGTGCATATTGCTTTCAGTTGAGGGCTGATGGAGCGGGGAGATTTTGTCCCAGTACCCTTTGATTAGGTACTGACACAACTGTGAAATAAAATCTGTACCTGAGATGACTTGGTCTGTTCAGACTGGAGAAGAGGAGACTGAAGGCAGACCTTATTGCAGTTACAACTTCCTCTTGAGGGGAAGAGGAGAGGCAGACACTGATCTCTTCTTTCTGGTGACCAGTGACAAGACCTGAGGGAACAGCCTGAAGTTGTGTCAGGGCAGGTTTAGGTTGGATATTAGAAAGAGGTTCTTTACTCAGAGGGTGTTTGGGCACTGGAACAGGCTCCCCAGGGAAGTGGTCACAGCACCAAGGCTGACAGAGTTCAAGACACATTTGGACAACGCTCTCAGGCACGTGGTGTGACTCTTGGGCAGAGTTTAACCCTTCTGTGCAGGGTTTAAGAGTTAGACTCGATGATCCTTGTGGGTCCCTTCCAACTCAGCATATTCTGTGATTCTGTAATACTGTGGTACAGGTACCTGAGATATGTTTCTGAGAAGAAAGAGACTACATGAAGAGTGGAAAAAGAATTTGGGAAAAAAACCCTGTATCAGGCAACGGTAGAGCTAATAACTTAGACTTCAAAAATTCTTTACATCATTTTGTCATCTACATAGCATATTTTTGTCATTATCAGAAATTTAGTATCTAACAACTGGCAAAAACAGTAAAGAAAGCAAATATTTACACTTGAAACAAGGCAGTCTGAGCAGTGCAAAATATGCAGTGCAGAATCTAGAGAGAAAATAGATTATTTGTAGGTTTCCAACATCCAGTAGAAAGTACAATTATATAAATCAAGAGAAGTTGCTCTGAAAATTTCTTTTTCACTTTCAACAATTACTATGCCAACCTGGCCATTTTACTTGAGCATTATGAAAGATCAGCATAACTGGTCTACTCTGGCCTCCAATTGGGAGGTCTGGAGACACACTGTCTTTAACGCTGCTGATGCTTTTGAGAAGGCATGTAGGATCACCCTTGAGGAGAAAAGAGAACGCAGAAAGAATCGTGCCTTGCAGAATATACCACCCAAGGAGTCTTTCTGCTGTGCCTTTTGCAACTGGACATGTCTATCTCGTATTGGCCTTTTAGCCACCAACGCGCTTGCAAGAAACGTGGGTAGTGCCCTTCCCAAATCTTCGTTCGCGAAGCCTAGCCATGATGATGAAAGATCCAAAACATTTTCAGTGCAAATGCATTCAACTGCTACTGTACAAAACCTTTTTTTTATGATTCGTATTGTTACTGTAATATTTTTGCTAGTTTCTTGGGCGTTGGCCTCAGACTAATTTCATAGCACATTTGAGGTCTCAACCACAGAAAGGACTAAAGGGATTATTCCTGTTCTTGGCTTTCTACAGGTTTTTCTTTTTTTTTGCCCTAACCTGGTGGAACCAAAAACCAGCTGTATGATGCTTCTTGTTTGAGCACATGCAGTAGATCAGAATTTGTCAGTGAAAAGGAACATTTCACATAGTCCAAATCTCAACCAGCATAGGAGTTTATACAGCTATGACACTGTATATTTGTGTAATATTCTAGAAGATTATCTATTTTCGCTGGAGTCTCAGTTTCAAGTAAAAGGCATTAAAGCCTATGTTTTTCCAGTGATGTGTTGGGAATAATATTACTTATGCAGCAGAATTCTGGGAGCAGACATTCGGTCCAGCCTCTATTTACTCTTCGTGCAATGTCTGTCTGCTGTAGATTCTTGTTAATGTTTACCTCTTGGTCACTGATTATTTTTTAATAAGAAAATATGATCCATCATGATCCAGAATTACGACTGAGTGACACATGGACCCTTAAGCTTTGACTCTGCTCCCATGCAAATTAATCGCAGAGCTCCTAATGACTTCCTTATCATTAGCTGGGACCTCTACAGAGCAGTTTCAGTTTAAGAAGAGTTTTAAGTGAATGAGAAAATCCTAAAATGCCTTCCACACTGAGGCTATGTGCCTTACTTACTTTGCAGTAAGTGTTGCTCAAGCTTGTCTAAGTCCCCTTCGATTGTTTAGGGTAACTTAAAATTCCTTATTGTCTGTGTTCAATTTCCAGAGAGAGCATGTGGGGCTGTGCCAGGTCAGCTGTTAACCCTTTTCGTTTTTTCAACTCCAGGTATGAAGCATTTTATTGTGTATTATATAATATTCTGTTTTATTGACAAAGTCTAGTAGCAGTGCTTTTCAGGTTTCTTTCCCTCTTTGTGTCATGACTGGGGGAATATCTGTGGCTAGAAAAGGTCCAAAGTTGAGTTTTCCAATTGAGTTTTATATTTTGGGGCTGGGAGGGTGGTGGGAAAGCTGCATTTTTATTTTTTCTTCCAAATCCAAATGTCTGAAATACAAGAATAGAAAAAAAAACCCTGTCTTATCTCATGTTTAATAATATAGTTTAAAAAGGTTCATAATAGTCTACTGGAATTGAGTACCAAAGTTAATGTGAATCAGTGTAGCTCATGTTATAATGGGCCATTGCCAGTTACCACGAAACAGTTGGCAAGCAAAGCTGTAACGTGAAGAAAGTGCTCTCATCTCCTCGCTTTTATTTCAAGGAGGGCGGAATTTTAGAACCTTACTGTGTAATGTGCCTAGTAGATGTCCTGCTTTAGGGTGCAGAGTTTATATGCCAGTCCAATGTGAGGGTGACTGGGAGGTTTCAGCAAGTGTTGTGATGCCATAAGGGCCTTCAGGTTCACCGTGCTTGCCCAAGTAGAAATGATGTCGTGTGACAGCAGGGACATACCAAAGCTGATAAGTTTCTGTTTTTGTTGGATTAATTGCTGTTGTTTTACTGGGTTTTAAAATAGCGTGCAATGAAATGTCCACTCTCAGTCTTGCTGCTTGTTTGTCCTCCTCCTTTCATTTGTTTTGTGGGCCCCTCAGAAGATTCCTTTTGAGTCACAGTCATTGTGTGACAGGTATAAACCCATCAACTCACTGCTTTATTTATCCTTAGTAATCTGTGTGCCTGTGGAGTAGAGAAGGAAAAACAACTTCGCACATTCAATACAAGCAAATAAGTTGCAGAATAAATCAAATTCTTCACATTTATAAGTAGAGCTAAGCTTCATAATAAAATTAGGAAGAAGTCATGTTTAAGAGCAGTTACACTTTCAAATTGCTAATGAGTAGTCAAATACAGAAATCATTCCCTAAATCTACTCCTATCTCCAATTTGCAGTTAATTACGTTACAACTGGTATATTTATATTAAATTTTGCAGGATCTTATTACTCAAACATTTTCAAAGAAGCAGCAGGAACAATTTCTCTCTTAAAGCCAATACAAACCTTTTAAGGTTTCCTTGGCTATGAAATTGAAACGATACATTTATTTTTTAAAAATTCCTAGAATTTTCTTTGATCTGATTGAAATTATCAGCGCAACTTCAGAAATTATTCTGAAGAGCCAAGTAGTCTCCCAAAATGTTGTGTTTCTAAAATATATGTATATTTCAGATACTATTTTTAATGCAGGCTTATTTAGCTGAAATGAACTATAGTATTTTGTGTGATCACCGATTCTATTAGCTTCCATTCTACAGAAAGCATTTTCAAGAAGGAAGTTTATGTTGTTAATTTTTTATTCCTTTTTAATGTTGTCAATATTTTGCTTAAAAAATTACTCATGGATTTACATGTAGAGTGTACACAAATCATAGTAATGAATATGAGATCCTACTAATGAAGCCCCCCCCCTGAAAAACGTGCATAGTGAGATGTGTATGAAGATGGCATTAGTCACCTGGAGAAGAGGAAGCTTGGGGAGACCTTATTGCTCTCTACAACTATCTGAAAGGAGTTGTAGCCAGGTGGGGATCGGTCTCTTCTCCCAGGCAACCAGCAGTAGGACAAGAGGGCACAATCTTAAGTTGAGCCGGGGAAGTTTAGGTTAGACGTTAGGAAGAAGTTCTACACAGGAGTGGTTGAGCATTGAAATGGCTGTCCAGGGAGGTTGTGGAGTCACTGTCTCTGGAGATGTTTAGGAAGAGACTGGACGTGGCCCTGAGTGTCATGATCTAGTTGACAAGGAGGTGTTTGGTGATCTCAGAGGTCTTTTCCAACCCAGTTGATTCTGTAATTCTGTAATCTCAAGTAGCAGTTTTAAACTGCTGAAAGTTAGTGCACTGTGACTGGAGTGAGATGAGACTGAAGTGTAATATTTGGCAAGGGAAATAGATTCTAATAAAAACAGAAATTTGGAAGAGAACTATAGGGGCTTTATGTATTTTTAAAATAAAGGACCAAATTGATCAAGAAAGTTGCATCTGTCAAACCTTATCTAGACCATATGAATCTGTCTGTAGAGTGAAAGGTGGAAATTAGATCAATGAGATTAATATTTAAATCAGTGTATTATTTGAAAGTATGAATTCTTACCCTGCACTTAATACTGCTGACACTGGCCTTATTCCTCACAGCTGGTCCCGTTTCTTGGGATACGGCACTGTAGCAGTTTAGGAACAGTAACTGCTTGTCAGAAGTGAATTCGGCTACAAGTAAATGCAGCTATATGAGTGGATATATTTCATTTGAATTAAATTTTATGCCTACCTGGATTTGGTTTTTTTTTCAATTTTTGTATTACTAAAGTTATCTTTTTCCACTAAATTGGAAGAGAGTTATCCTTCCATAAAATTAAACTCAAAATTATGGTATTCTAGTTATGAAAGTTCAGAAATATTCTTAGATTCTTGATTTCTTTTGTGAGGAACAGAATGCATCACAAAGTCTTGAAGAAACATTATTTGTAGGCTTTTTTCCTTTTTTTTTTTGATTGGGTTCTACTCAAAGCTGTTAAGTTTTACTCAAAAGCAATTCCACACAAATCTTCTACATCTGCTGACCTCTGTGGATGGCCACAGGCTGGGACTGTTGCTTCGGTTCATGCGCATCTAACTCTTCATCTCCTATAAAATGTTGAGCATTTTGTCCATATTGCCTCCCTTGATCCACCAGGACAAAGTGATAATACGTGTGAGTTTCATGTGTTGGCAGGCACAACATGCCTCTCCATCCTTGGTGTCTTGCAAATGGTACTTCTTTTGCTCTTGTATAATTTACCCCTGTTATTTTTAACACCTTGTCCACAGGCCCAGCCAGATGGGGATGTTTGGCAGCTGGAGGACCCAGATGCCAAATTCTGGAATATAGCTTTCCTGCATTGGCCTGTGGGTTCATGGCTGGCTTCTTGGCTTGCACCTCCGCTAGCTTCTTGGCTAGTTGTCTCTCTGGCAGCTGTAGCACTGCCTCTGGGGCTATGTTTGGGTCAAGCTGCTATGGAGTTGGATGACTTTCCTGATCTGAATTACCCTGCCGGACACCATTTTCACCTTAGATTGCTTTGACTCTCCACTATTCAAAGAGAAACATTTGTAGTGTTCTGTTTTATTTCTGTCATTTGTAAGACTAGTTTGAAGCAGTCATTCTCATTTGTCACCAGTTCAAAAAGAAAATAAGCATTGCAGTGCAGAGTACACTGTTTGACTTGTTAGGATTCCCATTAAGTTAGTAAGAATGTTAAGGCCCAAGTCTGTGCTTGCAATTTATTTCCAGGACAAAATTGTTAACTACAGAGCACAGGCTTTAAAAAATGTATTCCTTATGCCTAAAATTTGATTGCTTTCAGCCGAAAGTGAATCTAGCATCTGTCAAACAGGAAAAAAACCCACATTTGCAGAGATAATCTGGATAGTTTTTAAGAAAAGGATAAAGAGTCATGATGATGATAATAAATAGGAAGTTACTGGTAACAAGAGCACTGCCAGAAGGATATGCATGATCTGCTCTTTGCCTGGTTTGGAATGTCCTCATTTGATATTTTTGTTTTACCTCAGGTTTTTTATTGGGTTTTTTGTTTGTTTGTTGGTTTGTTGTGTTTTTTTTTCATGAAGGAGGTAATGAAAAATTAATGCATCTAGTATAGCCAAAGCATTTGAAGTAATTCCCTAATCTACAACTTTTGCTTCATGCAGCTCAGTGCATAAACATTACTTTCAATGGGAAAAAACTGCAAAATCAGGAGGTCACTAAGACTCTGGATACTTACAGTAAAATGCAGATTAGTCATACCTGCTATGAAATTTTCATTCCCTCTCTCAGCTGTAGTGAGACTAAGTTGTGCTACACTTGGAGGCACTGGCATCTCTGTTACGTGCTCACAAAACTTTTTTAATCCATGAGCAAGTAGCACTGGTGCCTCACTGTGAACACAAACTTCTACCTGTATGTTAAAGTTAAGCTTTGCAGGTTGATCTACCTCTGAGGAAAAGCACTTGAATTCCTTATTATAGTCACTGGAGAGAATTGCATGTCTCCAGAGCAACCAAAAAGGAGCCCCTACCCATCTAGTTTAGGTGTATACTTTGCTGATGGCCTAGGGATCATAAGTGCTTTTGTGGGAATACAGCCCATATAGGTTAGGTATGTTGTTATGAACTACAGAAGGAACCAGTAGGAAATAAAAGTGTCAGTTTCCCTCAGAGATAATCTGCATAGCCCTTTTTGTATAACCGTGGAGCAGAGATGATTCTTTTGACGAACAAGCTGGCAGCAGCAACAGCAATATTGCCGCCTCTGCAGATGGGCTTCATTAACTAGCTTGTCAACAAAGTGGGAGACCTGAGATGTGGGTTCTCAGCACAAGCATCGCAGGGTTGTTTTAGTCATTGGAATCCTTGGTGCAGGCCTAATCAGACGAGATACTTGGGGAGCAGTGGAGTATCTCATCTCCATTCTTGCTGAATATGGGCTGTTGTATAGACAGGAGCACAGAAGTCATGGGGTGGGAAGGACAGTGGATAAGAAGAACCTGTATCCTGCCTGGGTGTGGACAGGACTGGGACTGTAGGCTCCATTCACTGGAGCAACATCAGGCCAGAAACAGTTGTGGCTACTGATATAGAGCTTTCAATGTTCCCCTCAGAGAGCTGTGTCCAGATTTCTAGTATGGAGCCAGGATCCCCCTTTTCTGCCCAAACTTTTAGCCTCATGGTTCTTGCATTCCTGGTTGCAGAGCAGACTCACTTTCATGGACACTTATGCAGAAGACTCTGCGTCCTTATAGCCGGGTTATTCCTGGGGTGATGCTCCTTCTCTGGGTGACTGCAGGGCTACAACACAACACCTTGCCGGTGCTACCACCATCAGAACTCTGCCTGCCCTTTGGGGCTTCTTTGCAAGATGCAGACAATGTTCAGGACATGGCCCTGCCTGTGGGTGGAAAACAGGCAGTTACCAGAATGGGTGTGTGTGAACACGTGCCTTGTGGTTGGTAGCCAGAGAAGCTCCAGCTTACCAGTGAAGGACCTCATGGGTTTAGGGACATGCTGTTTAGGACTGTTCATGGGACAGTGGGTAGGAATGTGGTCATGGACCTAGGAAGTCACCCAAATCAGGGTTTCAGCATGCTGGTTTCCACACTTCTCCATGTATTTCACTTTCCAAACTGTATTTTTTTCTTTCAAATTAGCAAGCTTTCAGTGCTTTTTAACGTAGTAGAATTAAAGATGATATTCCAATTGTCTAGATTGGTCCTGTGCTGCTCTTTTTCCCTTTTCCCTTTTTACCCGTTTCTGCCCTTTTGCCAATCAAAGGATGGGTCTGGTTGTCCTTAATTTTTGCATCTCAGCCACAGAGAGATTCTTGTCACTTCCTATGCCCCAGGGGCTTTGGAAATCATATATAAAGTTGAACTAATTCTCTTTCTTCTTTATTTTTTTTAAAGGGCCTATGATTGTTGTCCCTTATGCATTCTTTTTAAGCAGAGAAACAATGTGTGCTGTTAAAAAGGGGAAATAAACAACCACAAAGCTGTTTTTCCCTTCTTTTGCACCTCCAGTACATTCTGTAACCCAGTTACTGTAATTTTTTTTAAACTTTTTTTAAATGTGCATACTGTCAAGAGGTTGCAGTAAAAAAAGTGTTTCTCATAAGGCCAATGAGACCTCAAGGGACGAAAAAAGACGACTGAGCAAACAGAAAATCCCATGTTTTGTTTATCAACTTTTTTTTTTTTTTGCCTAATGGCAGATTCTTGGAGAAAGAATCATGTTACTTCAGTGAAAGACTAGCTTAGGGTTTGCTGATTCCCAAGGCAAAAAGAAGGCACAGTTTCCAATTTGCAGGCTATTCAGTGTGTGTGATGAACTGAAGTCATTTGTGGATTTCTGTGTTGCATTTTGACGTGATTAAAAGTTTTAAGTCTATTGATTTCATGCTGGGGATTAATGATGCTGAATGAAGGAGCATCAGAGAATAACACATGTTTACATGCTCGATTAAAATACCTTAAAAAGGAGCCAGAGTACCTATTATTGGATAGGAATGCGATAAGAGCAGCACAAGACCAATCATGCATTCTGCGTCAATGGGAAAATGAATTAACTTCTTTAGGCATAGAAAGAAGAAAAACAAAGATTTGATAAGGATTGACTGTACCTTTCTCAATGCTTAACACTCGTGTTTGACTCATTTTTTTGGAAGAGGAGATTAAAGAGGTTTCATTATCAGTTACCACAGATCTGTTTTACTGGATCAATCAAAGCATGATGCTTAGCTTCTGGGGATTAATGAGACGATCTTTTAACCAGAGACTAGTTGGTAACAGCAATGTTAATAAGACCCAAAGATATTCTGTGCAACTGCGGACGTGAGAAACAGTAAAGATGGTGTTTGCTGCTTTGAATTTGCATAATACTTTTAGTTCTGTTTGCCTTAGCATATTAGCTCAAAAACCTATCATCTTAAAATGTTCATAGTGCTAATTGGTTTGTATCTCCTCTCTGCAAATGTTCCTAATGGCTGTTTAGATTCATGGATCATATCTGGAGTTGCAGTCACATTCATTTTACCAAGATAATAGTAGATAGAGATGGAAAAGACCTGTTTGCTTGTTAAATCCACCCTGTTGCAAGCACAATATAGGCTCTTTCAATAGTATTAAACTAACCCCTGATAACCAGAATGCCCGGGAGAAAATTTATTTATGGTATATCTACGGAGAAGGATGCCTTAATGATCAAGTTATTATGTGGAATACTTGATGCACATGAAATACTTTCTACTGAGCTAGGGAGAAGTTTAAACGTGCAGTTTAATGCAGCAGAGTAAATGTCTGACAAGACTAGCTCGTCCACTCATTCCTTCTTTCTCTGCTGATGCTCTGATCCAGATTAGCGTATGTGAGATGAATTCAGCATCAGTCTGATACACACTACAATTCACCTCAGAATGGGTTAAATGATTATCTTGGGTTTGAGGCAGCAGAAGGGTTTGACAACATGAGGTTAGGTTTTTTTTTTCCTCCCATTTCCATTGCTTAATACAAGACCTGAAGCCCTTAGTTACAGAACAAAGTATCTGAGCAATAACCAAGCTTGTGCAAACCCAAGAGAAGAGTAATGACTGTTCCTTGCAAGCTTCCTGCCTCAGTGCAGGTGCAGGAATCAGGAGGGCTTGAATAATTCATAAAGTGCAAATTAGCTCCAGCTTGCTCCCACTGCTCGAATTTTGCTTCTGCTTACCTACTTAGTTGCTAGAAAGAACAGAATAGAGAACGCTAGGGAAACCAGAGAGAGAAGGGCAAAGAGTGGTACAGTTTAAAGGCCAAACTCACAGAGACTCCTGAATGCTGGGTGTTTAAAGGCTTGGTGCTTATTGAGGAATTGGGCCCTACATTGATTATTCATGGCTTGTTTCTCAGGAAGAAGGAAGCTCTGGGGACCCATTCCATTGCTCGGAGAGGGAGAAACTTCCTTTTCAGAATTAGGTTTTTCCTGTTTTATTGTTATTCTTTCTAAAAATTATTGGGCAAAAAAAATCTTAAAAGTTCATTTAAAGCCTAATAAGGTGTTTGAGAGACTATATATTTATGGTGTCACTCAACTCAAGGGTCCGGAGAAATTTGATGAGAGATTTTGGATGGTAGGATGGTTACTTCTTAGAGTAAATATGGATTCCAAGGGCTCATATGAAACTACATATGGAAATGCAGTGCACAATTAGTTTGTATTTTTATCATTTAAAAGGCAGCATTCCTCTGCTTTAAATACTATTAGCGATGGTTACCTTTTCTGTTGGGTTACTTAGCTGCCTTTTCTGCCTGGAAGAACAAAATGAGAGGTGAGTGGTGTTTAATTCTTCTACTGCAAAACATTGCAGCTCACCCAAATATCAAGTAAAAGATTTTGCTGAGCACTGTAGTGGGAGAAGGGAATTCCTGACGCAATTCTTGAAACAGTGTGTCACCATGCAGTACAGAGAGGAGCCAGCCTGAAAAAGGCAGATTGTTTCTGCTGTGTACCTGAATATCCCTTTGAGATACCTCATGTGGGAGATGGAACCATCTAACATCTCCAGCAGGAGGAGGAACAACACAGCTAGTTCTCCCTCTTGGCAGGTGTTCAGATGGAGAAAAACTCTCCTAATATTTTTGCTGTGCTGAATATGAAAAGAGAACAACAGGAGGAAGAAAAGCTTCCTTTTAGTGGATTTTGGGGGTTTCTGTTTTTTCATTTGTTTCTTTTTTTCAATATATACCCCTTCTTTCTCCATTTCCTTCTACCCCACCCCCTCTTGGCTCCCACGTGCAGCAAGTAGATCTCGTTGCCATTGACTGTTTTCTTATTTCCCTCATTTGGGTAGCTGGAATAGGAGCTGGCTCTCATTTCTATCTGATTCTGTCATTTCCGCTAGGCCCCAGCTTGGGCAAGTGCCAAGACCAACAGGTGATCCTTGTAGCTGCAAAGCAGCAGGAAGAAGGTTGTGCATGGAGGAGATGGTGCACCAGAGGGGCTGCCTGGCCCCACTCCATCTTGCTGTATAATTAACGCCCCCCTCCCCAGCCCCCTGTACTGAGCAGAAAATCTGTGCAGAACAGCTCATCTGTGGCAGCCATCATAGGGAAAATGGTAATAAAGAGTCCTGGAAGAATATCGGCTGCGTGAGCGCAGAGATGCACTCCCTCTTAGGGAGAAACCATGGTTGGTCCTTTGTAGGAACAGGGGCAAAATTGTATTAGCTGCTGTAAAGTAATATGCACTCTCTCAACCACTGCAGGAAAGTGAGCATTTCAATAAATTTAGGTGTTATGCTCACGGGCTTTCTTATTTGTATAGAAACTAGTTTGGAATGAGGTGATAATTCAGTTAAGCTTTTCTCTACAATAAGTAGCTTGCAAAGTCACGTGGAAATTATTTGGGCAGAGAGTTAACTCTGGTTGGGAAGGGCTGTCTTGAGCTGTAGGACTGGGGGCAACTGGAGCAGGAGCCATGCAGGCTCTGCGTTCTCTGGGTGCCTGCAGTGGGGAGGGATGACTGTGCAGGGCTTCACAGGGATGACTTTTAGAACACATGAAAGACTTCCAGGAATTCTCAGGATGGCCTCAAAGAGCCATTTTTTTTCAGAGGGAACTCCTAAGGCATTTATTTTTTTATTTTTTTTTATGAACCAAAGTTATATTTAGATGACAGTGTCTTAGCAAAACCAGTTTCAAAACATATCTCCAAGACTTAGATTAACCCCTTGGCATATACCATAATGTGAGATAACGTGTCCCTGGAAACCCTATGACTGCATGTTTGTATTTGTGAGGAAGGCTGATGCTTGAAGATAGACACGTGGTAGCCTCAGTTCTCTGAAAAATAGATGATATGTCAAATTGTCTCTGCTCAGTACACATAGAAGCCAAATTGCTACTTCTGCTTGTAGACTCAGTGCTAGTGGTTTGAAAGCTGAAGGTTTTATAGACAAGGTATAAGTTTCTTGTGTGTACTTCTGTAGGGAGCTGGACTCTCAATACACTACAGCGCATCTCCACAGCAAGGGGAGGCTGTTGGAAGAAGTGAACTGGGAAGCTTCCATCAGCTCTGCTGCAGCAGATCTGCACAGCAGCAAGCATCACCTTGCCTGGCTGTTCCTGCTACACACAAAACAGAAACACAAACAGCAATGAGATCAAACTGTTATGAAACATCAACATATTTAGTAATGCTTCTAGCAGCTATCATCTGCAATCCTTTTGACTAAGCCAACAATTGTTTCTCTGTGCGTTGTGCCACAGTTTGTCAGTCATCTGTCGGGGAGGAAGCGCCCTAGCAGAGGTTTCATCTCAGGGATACACTGTGTGTGTGCAAACCTAAAGGTGGTGCAAGACCCGACCATTGTTCATGAATACACACTTTACTTCCCTTGGGTATGTGTCCTCATGCTAAATGGTACACCACTGCAGTGGTGCAATGGACACTAGCTTCTCAGGTTTTTTTCCCCTTGTGCCCCTTCCTTTCTTCATACTGGTTTACTGTTTTTGTCCACTTCCAAAACCTCTGGTATATGAGGCTGTTAGCAGGGAGTGAGGTCAAAACTCTATGAATTTTTCTCTTCTTTCCTGTGTTTCTTGGGAGACCATCCTAATCCTTACATTTTCAATGGGTCCTGGACAAACCTGAATAGTCCCTCTAGCAGCCTCCAGTCTTCCTCTTTCTTACCGTTGGGTTACAGGACTAAGGGGAACGATTTCTTTCTCAGACTCTCAGCTGTGGCTCTAGTGACTTCTGTTAAGCCCCATGGGCAGAGCAGGATGCTTTTATCTGTAGGGTGATGAGGGATCCCAGTGGCTTTCATCAGGAAGCAGCAGTACCACTTGGGGAGGCTGGAGAATGAGCAGGGATACTTCCCACCTGCATTTGGCTCAGTGTAGCCTCGACTGGACAAAAGCCCTCCAAAGAGTACTGCAGGCAGGAGAAAAACATCCTTGGGCACCCCCCAGAAAGTCAAGTTTTCCAGTGCCTTTGGCAGGCAGCCTGAAGCAGATCATTCCTTTCTCCAGCCCTGTAAAGTGCTACCCCTCACAGCTCTCCCTCGTGTTGCAGCACATACCTTACTATTATTAATAGTCTGGAGGTGCCAACAGCATGCTTTGTTCTGGACAGTATGTGGTTGCCCAGAGTGCAGGGAACTGCGTGGCAATTGGTTTTGAATTGGTAGATGGATTTAGTAATGAGCACTGTAGTTTTTCCTGGTTGTTTCTTTTAAATTCACCTTTCTCTGTTCTGCCTCCTCCCTGAGCTGTCCCCACTGTGCTGCAGGTGAAGGATGATGTAATCTTTCCTGCAGAAGAAAGGGAAGAGCTTCCGGGACACGGAGGTACATGGTAGCCACAGGCTCACACAGCATCATAGCACCTATGCTATGTAGATCAGCTATGCCAAGCGGAGGGCACAGTTCCCTAAACAGTGAGCCCTAAAAATCAAAAGAAGAGCAAGTGAGAGAAACAAGTCGGTAGTGAGTTCTTCTTGCTCGTGATGTGAGTGTGCAGAGTCCCACGATGTGGTTTGTTGGTCTGCTATGTAGCGTGTAGGGAAAAGAGCTGCTCCTGTGCGTTTGGCCTAGTGCATCTTGGCCCAAAGTCACGGACTTTTGTGCCATCACTGTGAAATCAGTGAAAGTTTCAAAATCTGCAGCTGCTGTTTGTTGAATCCTTAGTAGGCATATTAACTTTCAAACTGACAAGACTTTTAAATATATCTGTTTTCAGGCTGCAAAACCTTCACACAAAAAAATGCAGATTAACATTTTGCTAATGCAAGCAAACAACACTTTTATTAAAAAACAGTGGATTTGGAAAGCATGCTAATAAAATGTCCAGTCACAGGGATTCCTCTGAATTCAGTGTAGAATAAGAAGAGGCAACATGCACTGAACCTTGTGTCCCCCAGATTAGTAACTGTTTAATGTTATTCCTGTAACCAGTATACTTCCTCCTGTTACACCACCTCCTGTTTTTCCACCCTGTGTACTTCTACTGTTTCACTGAGTATTCGCTCATTGTAGTACATAGTTTGTCTTTTTAACTACTTTGTGAAGTACCTAATGCTCTTTTGGGTGCTATAGAAGTAATAATAATAATAACTTGCCAGGTGTACTATATCAAATTGTTTTTGTATTGTTTGTTGCGCAAACACAAAATAAGGGTGACTGCTGAATGCTGAAAACTCAGCTGTAAGGTAAACCCCTAACACAGGAAGGGAAACTGTCTGGTTTATTTATGAGTACACTCAGAAACACTGTCTGCCTTCCAGTATACTTGTGCTTTTTAAGATAGCACATTTTACTTGGATGCAGTATTGCCAAAGGTCAATAATAATTAGGGCTAAGTTGCTTACAACGCAAGCGTAATGAAACACTGTCATTACACACCAGGCTTCATTTTCATTGTTAATTCAACATTGTTTAACTTTTCACTGGTTTCTCCCTTACAAATGTGGTAGTGCTACAGCCAGGCTGAGCCATCTGCTGCCGGTGCTTGAGAGGTGCAAAAAGGCACTGCAAAGCAAATTGATTGACTGCAGTTGACCGTATAAGGGAGAGACCTTACTTGAACCGACAGTAACTGGGGAGAAGTGTGAACTGGCTTTAATTCTCTAGGAGATCTCTGAATATTAAGGATGTACACAGCAGTTGGGAGGACACATTCAGAGTCTGGTCATGTTCGAGATCACATCCCCTTGGCTTTCTCATTGTCTCTGGTTGTTTGCAGCTGAGAGGAATTCTCTAGCTTTTGGATTTAATGTTAGATATATAATTGGGTAGAAAATTAATGTAAACTTAAAATAATTTGGTTTCACAGTCATTATACTCCTTAGCTTTAAATTATTTAGCTTTGTGTCTCTGTTATGTCCCAAAAGCCCTGCCACTACCAATCGTTTGACTGTCTTTATTAGCTTATATTTTTTCCTAAAAGCAAGGCCTTGTGTACAGTGTAATTATCCAGCAGTGCTGATTAATGGCATAATTCTCTTTTTCTGTAAAACGGCTGGGTAAATTATTTTCATTTCATAAAAATTACTCAGGCAATTTTGTGGAGGGTTTTTGATTTTTTTTTTAAATTTTTTTTTCATTTCCCCTTTCCGAGCCACCCCCTCTATCGCTGTGTCACAGTAGTGTCATTAAATATCACTGTGTATAATCTTGGTACAAGCGCTAAACCCTACAGTGATTTCAATTGAGTAAATTCAGGTAGTTTCCATAGTATTGTTACTTCTACCATCAGACCTGATGAGCAAAAGTAGCTAAGATAGCCAGTTCTTAGAGTAGAGGTGTTTTTGGAGATAACTGTCTTAACAACAAGATCAAGGAGACTGCTTCTGTTGAGCTAGCTTTTGAAATCTCTGCCACTTCTCAAGCTTTCAGATTGCCTGTTGCTGCTTACAGTATGCTTTCAGGAACATAAATGTCCATTTTTTTTTCTGCTCCTCACCCTTCCTCTAGCCTCTTGCAGTGAGACTGAGAAGCCTACTCACCACCTTCCCATGCCCTTAGATATTCCTCCATGCTCCCTACACCTGCCTCCTGGGCTAGATGATACTGGCATGTTCTTTTTGGACTATGAAATATGCTTGAATAGGAAATGGTACTGTGCTCATCAGTTTGTCATCTGGATTTGACCTGCACAAAACAATGAACAGTGTACAGTGAAGAGCCCTGCCTTGTTGGACTGAAGAATAGCCTGAATATTGCAAGTAGAACCTTTTCCTTTCTGTTGAGCATGTGTTTCATTTGGTCTGCCTTTCTTAAAGCTGCCATTTGTTGCATGTGCCATTTGTTTGTAAGCACCCCAAGCAATATAAAGTTGGGAGGTCATCCTGCTGGCATAAGAACCAGCCTTCACTAAAGCTGGCATTCAAGAGCTGGTTTCAAAAGGGCGTATTTCACTAGTGTGTGTATAGAAACAACTGACCAAAGTCTAAAATTCTTCCTACTGAGGCCAAACAAATCCAGTAACCTGCCTAGTGTTTACCAAAAGAGCAGAAAAACAAGGTTGCTGTTGTGATTCTTCCTCTGGAATACCCTATGTCCTTCCCCTCCTCCTATTCATATTTTACTTCATAGCATAGAAAAAAACTAGTTGTTTCTGAACCTCAGCCTCTGAGGCTATTTCTATACCATAATGTGTAATATCCATATATGGCCTTGCCCTTTGTGGACTTGTCTAATCCTCCTTTAAGCTCATTTATGGTCTTGTCCTATGCAGTATGCAGTAGCAGTGAGTTCTAGGTATGTGTTGCATGAAAAAAAAGTTCTTCCCTCTGCTCAGTTTAAGTCCGCAGTTCCTGGAAAAAATAGTGAATAGTCACTTCCTATCGCTACGTTCTTGGCTGTGCAGAGCTCTACTATCTCTCCTCGGTTATCTCACAGATTTGACATTTTCGGGGTAATATGGTTGTGGGTCAGCTGTCAAAGATGTGGCTGAAATAATTTTCACAGGGAACCTTTTCACTCTGCTCTCTCTTCTTGAGACCATATTAATTCTAGATCTGCCATCGTTTGAATCTGTTACTAAGAATAGGATAAATTAAAGAAACTTGCTTACCATGAACTGTTCTGTCACTCTTTACATTCAGAACATCACTACAAATCATTTCTTGTGGCAAAAATAGTTGCAAAGCATAAAACTGCTGAAATACCAGTCATTTAGCTGCTCTCACCATTTGCTTCTAATGAGATGGTAGCTTGTTCAACTCTCTCATTTTTAGGTATGACAAAATTATGCTCGTTGCTGTTCTGTTGCTTGAACTGTTGGCACATCCCTATAGAGCTCCTCATTTCCACAGTGCCGGGAAGAGCTAGGATTACTGTACAAATTGTTACAGTTATTTCCAAATATCTCTTTAGCTTGTATTTTGGGAACTAATTTGTTGTCTTTTTACATTTTGTTTAATCTCATGCACCTGTGCTTTTAAGACTGTACGTCCTTTCGCTGATATTCTGTGTGCTGCTGTGAGCTACAGCAATGACCAGATGAAGTCAGACAAATAAGTATCTTTTACGATTTAAAGTTGATTTCATGTGTTTAAAAATGAAAATATGTATTTTGTGTTACATCTTTTCCTGAGTTTTAGACTTTCACCACTCAAGTTAAAAATTATCCTGATACATTTTTTTCTGTGGTTCTTCTAGTCTCAGTGACCTTAACAACTAGTATTTTTGTTGACACATGGCTTGGCAAATAAAGAGTGAAATAGTAAATGGACTGTCCTCTTTGATGTGTTTCATAACTGGTTTCCATCAGACATTTGCAATACTGATTTTAAATGTGTAATTATACTCAAAGTCATTAGAAACCTGTTATATATGTCTGACTTGGAAGTGAGAGAAGTAACCTCTGCAATACACTTCTCCCTCCTCCCCTAATTCCACTGTAACGTTGTGACCGATAATAATTTCTCATATTAATTGGTTTTATTATCACAGCATAGAGATCATTGTCTTTAAATCTCCATAGGCCTTCGACTAAAGATGGAACAACAGATTTTTGCAGAACATTAGGGAACATTATTGTTCACAGTGCCATAAACCAACCCTGTGTTTCCCCCTACACTGTTTCAGTACACCTCCATACTGCAGAAGGGATTTGCATCAGTACGGGTACTAAAATGTTGCTCTACTTTAGCAGTCTTGTCCTTATAATTGGGGGAAAAAAAACCCCAGAAATGTGTTGCTTTGCAGTAAGGATCTGTTTAATTGTAACAGAGGTAGGGCTGTAAGCCATGCTAAGTCATAAAGGTCACAGCTTCTATGAAAAGTTTCTCTATTAATAGTCTATAAGTATTTTGTTTCTGCCAAGCCAGTGCTTAGAACCAAATTAGTCCCTCATTACAAGTCTAATACATTAAAGTCAAGGGTGTATGAGCATGCTCTGTGTTGCCTCCAGACACCCTCTCCAGTCCCTCACTCAGACTACATTTTCATAAGTACACATATATGGTAAATATGAGTAGACAAATGACTAAGCAATTTGTTGAGCAATGTAACAACTTGTAAAACAAATAAGTCTTTTTTTTTTCCTTCTCTTTTTCTCTGATCTTAAGGACATTTTGCAAACCTCCATACCTGTTGCCTTCAGTGTAGCAGCTAAAGATATAGCCATGGATAAATAAATATTGGTACGACTCCTTTCATCGGTGGAGTTCATTCTGCATTTAATGGAGAGAGGTGGGCTTCTCTATCCCATTTTAAAACATACATGCCTTAAGACACATGAGGTGAATTATCCCAGGAATTACCAGTTTCTCCTTGGGTCTGTCTTTCCTTTGGTCGTCAAAGAAGTCTAAGCAAACCACTTAGTTAGAACAGAGAAAAAGAAGGCGTTTTGAAGAGGATATAACAAATATAGTGGAGATGTAAGGTGAAGATACCATCCTGGAGAAGAAAATCCATCTTTGAAAATTATGTGAATTCTAATCCTAAATACCAAAACTTAGCACCTGGGGAAAGCCAGGAGAATGGAGTTTGAAGGATGAGTTATCTTGAATCACATACACCTTTGCATTCACTAGGTATATGGAACAGTGACTCATGATTTCTTACCTGCCATATGCCATCCTGGTTATCATAGATTTCTTATGCTATGCTTTTTAAGGATGCCTCAATCACCCATATTTAGCATTTCATTCCATTCCATATTTCTGTTTCTATTGTTAAAAAAAAAAAAAAGAAAAAAAGAATTAAAAAATTGGGCAGTTAATTACTCTGTGTGTCATTCCTTTGTCTGAAAAATGGTAGTAACGTTGTCCATCGGACTCACTTGGGTATTGAGAGAATAAATTCATAAATCTGAACTCTGTTCAGATTTTATGTTGATTCTCATAGTAAAACCTATGAATTATAGATAAACCTGATAATAATTGAGAATAAAGGGAAGATGAAGGTTTACTGCTTTGTTTGCTCTCTTTTTGCTCCCTCTAGTAGCATAAAAATTAATTGTTCATTACCGTAGTCCTAAGGTGAGACCCCTGGTGATTTTTGCTGCTCTCATAAATCGTGTTGGACCCAGTTTTTAAAGTGGCCATGGTTCACGTGTCATTTCTGAGTCATAACTGTGTCAGACACAAAAGCAAAGATTTTTATCCCGGGGTGCAAGTGCAGTCATGCAAACAAGCCTTGCACCTTCAGAGAACATCTTTAATTTTCATGGTGTCTCATGTGGACGCAAGTTTGGCCATTTGGATCCACTAGCAGGATTTAACATTTAGATCCACCAATTTCAGGGGTTTTTACCCACACACAACGCAGAACTGTGTATGTCAGTGGGGGGTAGTTGGGACTTTTCTTTAAAAAGCATTGGGATAGTGTGAGCATGGTCTTTTCTTTAGAAGACACTTTGTATCTGGGATGTTTCAGTTATATATGTGGATGGAAGTCTTCATTTGTTAACTTAGGGTTTGAGTCCTTTAGCAGTGATGTAACTTGGTGATGTTAGTTCCTTTTCCACAAGTAGCAGGGATAACTTGATGGCAGAGATGAATGGACAAATCTAATGGTTCAGGTGTAGTCCCTGTTCCTAGTCATGGGTATTCACCACTTCTCTTGTGTGGGTACCCAAGTTCAGCTGAGTTCTGGTCAGTCATACTGAGGACAGCACTGGCACACATTAGCTCCCTAATCTGCTTCTCCTTAGGGGTAGAGGTGTCTGTGGCTTGGAACAGAGAGGGGAGAAAGCAAAACTGTTGCCTTTATTAGATACCTGTGGTTGCATCATTTCAGGTGTGTGGTAAAATCACAATCTGAGAAATATCATGTAATGATCATATAATTGGTAGTGGTGGTCGAGTAACAGGTCTGGTCTGTATTCAGACTCCGTGTAATTGTCTGATCTTGCAGTAGAACTGAGTCGGAGATGAATTCAGAAGTTAAATTTTGTAATTTTTTTTTCTTATGTGTTTATATGTTTCTTTTGGTACTTTGTGTTAGTCTGCTAGTCTAAAATGCTTCTCAGAATCCTTTTTTCTCTTGTTCCTTTCCTATCCTACAGAAAGGTGAGGATGAAGATATCTTTTGTAGTTTTCTATGCTTTTGTAACCTGTATCATTGCACAAGACCATGTGTATATGCCTCATAGCAAGGCAGCTAGGTCCACACTTCAGCCTCACCAGCCTTTGGATTTTTGGGGCCTCAAATTGGCATGTAGAGGACTGAATTGTGTGGTTTCTATACAGAAAACTGAAGTCCATGAGTTGTGAAGATAGCCCGAACGTAACATGTTGATTTGTTAGAGCACCACATTTAAGTACCTCCCAGCTGCAGCTGTTCCAAAAGGCTGTTTCCTGAGTGCTCTCTGATGTCCCTGTATGTCCTGACCAGTAGAGCTAAGACCATGGCAACACATGTATATGGGAATCCTCAAAATGCTGACAGTATGTGTTTTTTAAAACGCATTTATGGGAAACTTCACATCGGGGACTCATCCAGCTGAACTGAAATTGTTTGCCAAATAAAGTGTCTTGTGTGTTTGAGGGCTCACAGAATCAGCCTTCAGTTGCAGCTGTTTACAAATGTTAAGGAATTAGGCAGGCATGGACTTTTAGAAATTTCTGTATAAGGTATTTCTGTATTTCAGTTTTATTCATGTGGATATCAGAGATGTAATCATGACAAAGAACGTATGAGAAATCCTAGAGAGCTGGAGGCAAGACACTAGCAACAGAATGGGGAAAGGACATACTTGCCAAGACTGGTGACTGAGTGGCAAAACTAACTGTAAATATTAGAAGAGAAAAGGAGAGGCATTCAGACAAGGTGTTTTTGCTTGAGCAATAGCTTTCCTTATGTGTTAAGTTTTACGATGCATAAAGTAGCCTCGGCTCATCTAATAGACTCCACCAGCATAGTGTCAGTACACCGTGTCCAAAGAGAGAGATTTGTAAAATTGTTCAATGCTTTAAAGCCATATTCTTTAGGTAGACTTTTTTCCCAGTTCAAATTCATTATGAAATGGCACCTTTTTTTCCCATTTCTTCTGTGTGTCTTCTTTTTTTCTTTGTCCTTTGCCTTTTCCTTTCTGAGGGGCTGTGTTTAGCCAAAAAGAAGCACTATTTTCCAACATTTCTCCAGGTGACTGATAGGGGAAGGAGGAGGGGAAAAATCTTCCTTTCTTTTTTCCCACTTAAGGCCTCCATTGTTCTGTATGCTTTGAAGAACCTTGTAGCTTCACTGCAGGGAGTAGCTTGATTCCTTTTAGTGAAAATGCCTTCTGGTCATCTTCCCCAAACTGTGCAGCTTGGAGCACTGAAGTCTTTATTTGGGGGAAGAGAAGGAAGGGTGGAATTGTTTGGAGGGTTAAGGAACAAAGACCAGGAAACTAAGGAAGGAGAAAACCAAAATCTAAAGGAGGCTGCTGCCATCTAGAGTCGAGACTTAAAGCTGTTAACGTTTTTGGAATGGCATTTAATTAATGTATCTCTGAAAACAATAGTAGAGGAAAATGCCTCAGAGCAATGGTACTGCTTTTTTTGCTTTTCATTTCAGCGGTAATAATGGAAACTTCTAAAAGTATCTTTGATTTTTAGTAAGTGCTTTTTTTTGTGTACATGTAATCTAACTATATTAATTCAGATTAAAATTTTCTCATCACAAGTGAAAATTGAGAATTAACGCAGACACTGCTAAAAGGAGGACAACAGTCCTATGTAAATAAACACTGTTGATGAGACCAGGTACCTCTGCTCTCCTGCTGTGGGACAGGCAGAAGCTCCCACTCTCATGTTTTCGTGAGGACTGGGAAGCAAGCTTCCTCACAGCACAGCCACAGCATAAAGCAGTACATCCCTTTCAGTGCCTGAAGACATTAAAAATCCCACTGCATGCTTGTAGCAGTAGAAGTATGGCATTTCAAGCAGAAAAGGTAACAGACTATCCTGACTTGAATGTATGAGAATGTCCCATCCCTAATCTATGGCTTGCATGGAACGGCCTCATTCTCCTTGGTGGGTTGTAGATGGGAAGAGGAAAGAGGACAGACATTAGGTGGAGCAGAGCAGGGCTGGGCTCAGCGTGGCACCCACAGGCTTGAAATACTGTGCCCTAATATTTGGTTTTGTGTGCTTTCAGAAGAGAGACCTATTGCCATTACAGGATCATTATGTCTTTTCATCTCTGGTGCATCCTACTTCCAGAGCCTTGATATAACTGTTGATTGGCAAAAGTTTATGTATTTCCATTCTCTGTATAAAAGGTTATATTTCAATCAGCCTTCTCTCACTTGTGTCATTCAATACTATTTTAATTTTCATCAATTCAAATTTTGACCTCTTGGTTTTAGTCAATTAAATGTGGAAACACACTTTGTGTTTGAGAACAACATTTTAGCTAGATATATAGAGACACTTGTGCCTATCCGTGCAGCACTCCCTAATTTAAAATCAGAAAGTGCTCTTTGTCCCTTTCTTTGGCTCTGGCAGCATTTCTTTGACCTATGAACAGAAAGGAATATGATTCTGTTTTCATGGAAGTTCAACTTAGGATCAAGGATTTCACCCACTTTGGTGAATCTGCTCAGCTACTTTTTAAAAAGAGGTCTGTCAAAAATTGCTTTATAGTTTTACTCTTCCTTTTTGTTCTCAGTTCTTTGAATGATCTTATTCTGAGTCTTGAAAATAACTTCACATTCGTTAGTAGTTTTGTCTTTTTCCATTTTTGCCTAGTATGCTCTTGTCTTGTTATGGCAGCCTAGACGCAACTATTAAGAAGCTAAAGTCACAAAGTATGTGAACTCTTTTTTCTTTCATCTCCTTTGAACTACTTGATCTCTGTATTTAATTCTGAGGTCTAAAATGAAACCCTGACACTGTATCTTTCTCTCTACCTTGCTCAATTCTCCACAGCCCTGAAAGGAGAATTAGACATATGACGGATTACTCATACTATTTTTCTTTGTAGTTGCTGCAATTAAGAAGATTCACCAAAAACTTTTTGAGGGTTTTGGGGAGATTAAAATTCTCTGCTTGCTGGCCTAACATGATTACCTCCTTCAATCTCCTTTTCTGTCTTCTGGTTTAATAGAGTTTTAAACTAATACAAGACTTCTGTTTACTTTCTTATTTGGGCATAAACATCTCAGAATTTATGATCAGGATCTTGGTTTTAAAAAAATAGGTAAATCAGTTTGCTTGTATTCTCTGACAGATCTATCATTTAGTCATTAATAAATTCATTGCATTCTTTGAAGTAAGAGCTTTACATGAAAAAAAATGTGGAGGGGAAGAATATTCCTCACAGGAGGTATTTACCTGGATTTTAGATTTCTGCATGCTCGCTTTGTTCTTTATGCTGGCAGTTCCACCCATGAGCATTTACAATGGTTTTTCCCATGTAGCATCCACACAGTGTAATATTTTTATATTACACATACAGCATGTGGGGCTCATCCTGCAAATGCTACTGTCATGCATTCACTGAGAACATGGCATTATTTCAAGGAGCTGTGCTGCATTCAGTACACTTACAAAACTGAACAATACCTGAGATGAGCAGCAAACTGCTTAGATTTCTGGAGAGGATAGCTAAGAAGGCAGAGTAAAAGAGTTAAATACATTTGGCTTGGCTAAACAGCAGTTCAGAGTGCAGCATCACATCTCAGAAATGTAGAGAGAAGATGGTACAATAAAGAATCAATTAAGACTGTACAGGAAAGTATTAGTAAAAACAGCGACAGCAGATTAATTTAGTCAATTTGACCTTTAGTTTAAAAACTTTCTGTCAGCATCTTTCTTTTACATCCCAACATGAGCTGAAAAAAAACAAACCAACTTTAGATTATTTAAATGAAGCAAAAAATTACAAGGATCCTTTATGAGTGGGAACCAGAAGAAATTATGACAGTGGGCTCTCAGTTTGTTGGGTGTTAAATTTGAGGAAATCTCCTAGTCCTGTTGAAGGGAGTAGCTTGCATAGCTACTGCTTCTTAGTACATCCCCCTTTTGCCTGTCAACACGTCCTGTAGGGCCATTGTTATTACTGGTGATGTCCCCGTGCAGTTGCCTTCAGGTGTCAGGTGAAGCATATGTAATTCAAAATTCTACTACCTTGCAATTTGTCTTGTCTGTGCAGGGAAAAAGAGCATGACCCATGCTGTGTGCATGCCTTCCTGTATTCCCATCATGTTAATCCATATTTCTATATCAGTTGTCATGCTGATCGTCCGGGCAGTTTTAGTTGTAGGCCTAAACTCAGGCAGAGCTGCAAAGGGAGTAGGGATGGATGGGTGAAATAATGGCTCCATGGAAATCAGTAGGAGGTTGTTAGCCAGTGTGGCTAGAATTTTCCCCCAGGTGTGTTAGTAGAGTTATATTCTTGTAAATTGACTCTTGTGCATTTCATAATTTGAGAGACTTTACTAGTTTATTTCTTTTTTTTTCCTATGATATTCAGTGAACAGTTCTTCACCAAGATGCCCTGTTAGATTTTGGTTAGCTCAAGTAAAAAAAATATTTATATTACTGTGTCTCCATTTAAATAGGCACTACTGTCCTTGAAATGTCAAATAAAATATGACATGTCAATTACTGTATGTCAAGCACATGATGTATTTTCAGCCCCTGTTGATTTAGATGGGTTTTGATGTGTGCTTGACGTATTCTAATGGTGCTTCTTCAGTTCAGCAAATGTCTTGAAAACAACACTGAATGGCACATAAATCACAGCACCACCTTTTTCAGGGACTTCTGCCAGAACATGAAGTAGCAGCTTTGCATTTCTGTGAATATTTGATCAATAATGGCCCTTTTGTCCCAGAGTTGGGAGCCTGCAGTTTCTGGCAAGTTTGCTAGCAGAGCAGAAGCAGTCTGATCACACAATTGTTTTACTCAATTATTTTTTAATCATTACTTTAGAAAAAGAAAATCTAATATTTTCTTAAGACATCTTTTGAAAATCCCATGCCAGTATTCAGCTTACATTTTGTCTGGTGATGTGTAGTAAATTATGAAGTAGGACCATAGGCCTCATCACTGTACAGTGTTAGAACGAATTTCTTCCTAACCATATTCGCCTAAAATACACAAATACGTTAAGGATTAAACACTCAGTTACTGTCATTGCAAAAAGCAAGTTGCATTTGCTGACTTATAGCAGAGTCAGAAAAGGGAACAGGTTGCTTTCTGATCTTTTATACTATGTACTTTCGGCATTTGCTAGTTGTGAGTAGTGCTAACATTTACTCTTCTGCCTCGAGAACATGTGTGTTCATCCAGCCGTGTGATTCAGCCATTTCTCAAAAAGATGATACACCTTGATACTAAGGTGTCAGGAAGAAGAGGGAGAGAGGGAGGAAAGGGTAGTATACCCACACTTTCCAAATCAGGAGCTAAACCACAAAAATAGTAAGGAGCAGGACTAAGGATACCCAAGAAATCATTTGCGGCGTTCTGGGGCCCCAAGCTATGTTCTCCTCCTTTCCCTATCTTCACTCTGTTATAATGTAACACATTGCTTTAATGAGAAGCTGTGCAATCAATTTGACTGTACTTTCAGATGGTATTGCTGAATAATGCAGGCTTTGAAATAATGTGAGACTTCATAACAGAGTTGTCCTTCAAAATGGCTTTTAAATCCGGTGCTTTCAGATGGGTAGAGTTAGGCTTCAGCCCTTCAGAAATACAAGTTCACTCATGGCACATCTATGTAAACCACGTCTCTGCTCTTTGAACTCCAGAGGCTGAAATAAAAGCAACCTGTCACAAACCCACATGAATGCTGGGCCATTTTTTGTTATTGCTCAATATTTTGTCACAGAAATGAGACAGGATTTATCATCCTGGTGTGAAACAGAGAGCAGTGCAGTGTGCATTGCTCTTTTAGCTGATATTCTGTAATTTTACATACCATCTCCCTGCCTGTCTTTTCCAGGAGAAGTTTGGCAGACTTCTGGTATGAAAAAATGCAAGAGGTTCACCTGCTCGGCCACTGGCCACTGAAAAGGTTAAAGATGTTTTGAAAACTACTATAATTTCCTGAACATAAAACACATTGAAATTCAGATGTCTTGTTTTTATAGGAAAGAACCTAACAAGAGCAAGAAATAACTGGCCAGGGAACACAGCTATTTAATGCTACCTTGAGCAAATATGTTGGCAGAAGTGCTACAGCTTTATTCTGTGCCTGCTGCAGGGTGAGTGGCGGAGTGGGTATACCTGTCCACATCCTCCACCTGCTCCCTGTATGGTAGGAGAGGGACTCAATCGGGCCACATGATGCTTCTACATCACACTTAATTAACATTATTAAAATATCAATTCTATCGGTATTAAAGACTTCTCTGCCTACATGTGTGTAACAAACTGTGTTGCATTTGAGTAGCCAAACGTGAGACGTAAATGAGAAATGGATTTTTTGACTGCTGTTACAGCTAATATGAAACTCAGAACAGACCTCCACTTACCCAGGCAGAGGGGGAAGAGGTGGTCTTGGAAATTAGAGTTTCCAAAGAGGATTCAGGGGTGTAATTCAAATGAATGGCTTCACAACAACAATATTTCTGAAAGAAATGCATAAGGGCACATCAAGTTGTATATCCAAGTTGTGGTCTTGTGTCAAACTCCAGTCTGCAACGACAGTCCTCCTCACTCCATCCCTCCTGTGTAAGATTAAGGTGTATAACAGGGGCAAAGAAATTATAACTGTGGTGGCAAGGAAGAGCTCTGCTCTCTCTTGCTCCCTGAAATGTGTTTCTTCACCTCTAAGTGGGTGTCACAAGGTGAGCGAGCAAGATGTCCAAGGACCCTCGTGTCCAAGACAGTGTCGTCAGGGTCACCTGCACAAAGTGGTGGGTGGCTCCACAGGGCGCATGGGATATGGGACCCCATTTCCAGGGTGAGATGTCTAGCTTGTCTTATTCAGACAGTCACTTGCTAGGCCATGGTTTTCTCATCTCACCCTGTGCTGAATGCCACTCTAATGTCTCCCTTTTATCTCTCTTTCTCTTTTTTACTGTAGTTACAGCGATATCATTTTGTTGTGCTGGGAGTTTTGGATTTGGTTGGGGGTTTTTTTGTACCTCTTCCAAATGAATAATTGTGACGGCAAAATGCTTTGATAATTATCCCTTTTTACTGCATGCAAAGGCTCTAAATTTTTTAGGAAATTACGGGTGTTTTTTGATCTTTACAGTTCTGGTATGTTTCATCCATTTAGCAAAACAAAGCAAAACAGCATATGTTCAGGGTTGAGTTTTGCAAGATTTTAACAGACTCTGATTTCTCCGGTAAAAGCTTGAGTGTAAGCACGCTGGTTGTTCTTAATTGCTATATTGGCAATACTAGTTGATGCTTTATTTGGGGACTGATACTGTTTGTAAGATGTCATATAGTAAACAGGCAGAGATTTTAACAGATTAGGAAAGGGAAAATATCCAGATGTGGGCGTGGAAGATTTTTCAGATTTTCTTTTTTCCAAAAAGGAAAATTAAAAGGTAGAATTAAAGAAGTCCTGATGTGAATTTAGGTTATTAAGCCAAACGTCCTGTTAGTGAAGATTTGGGAGACTAAAGCTTTCAGGGAAGCAATAGAAATTCCGGAGACGAATGAACTGGATCCTGGGTCAGCACAACTCACTTTGGGCTAATATATGCAGGAAAACTGTGGCAAATGAAGGGACCACTGGGTCCTAGACGGTGCTCCTGATTGCACATTTAACATACTTGAAATTCAGAGCACTGTGTTCTAGCCACTCAGTTGTGTTGACCTGCGCTAATGAGCAACATGCATAAATTAGCAAGGTGAGTGGAGTGGCCTGTTATTATCATGCCTTGATTCTTAGCATTGTAGGAGATGGAGTTGGGAGGGATACGCCATCTTCAGAGAGAGCAGCTAGGCAGATTCCCTTTGCTTCTTTGCAGGGTTTCCTTTGTAATGTGGGTGTGCTTTCAAGTGTGAAACAAATTAGAGTGATGGTAGTGTAAAAAATAAATACATCAAGTATTAATAACAAGGCCATAAAAATATTCTTTAGCGCTAAATAGGACAAGGAGTATCATGTGGATGAAGGACGTCTGATCTCCATTTCTAAGGTGTCTGCAAGAAATTCTACTGGTGACAGGATGATTTTTCTGCATAGGTGGAAACTTAGTTTCTTCCCTCCTCCCTGAGACAATTTCAAATCAAAGGAAAAAGTGTGCTCATCTGAAAAGAGTGGCTATTTAACCCCCTGTGAAAAAGTGTTCATATAAATACTGTACTATATGACTATGAATTCTCTTTCTTTTGTTGGGCAGCATTGTTTCTAAATACTTAATTCTTATGGGATGAAGCAAAATAAAACTGATTTCATAAAACCTACAAACATACAATTTTTTGCCTGTTACTAGTGTTTAGGGAGGGGCCAGGTCAAAACTCTGACAGTTGCAAAGCTTGTTCAACTTTGTATGTTTTTATGCTTTTTCAAACAGAACATTCAATGTCTGTTGGAAAGAGCAGAATAATTTCTGTCAAATAATAATTGACATCCCAAAGGGATACAGACACCCTTTAACCAGTGGGAAGACATTTCTTGTCAGGAGAATGCATTGTGTTACATTTCAAAAAACCTGAAGAGGCAACTTCTTTTAAATCTCACCCAATTTAAATCCTCCCATAAATTCACATACACTTATAGTGTCCTCAATCCAGTTTTGCCTGAGCGGAGCTAGAGCATTCATAGAGTGAAATCTTGACCCTTTATTTTGATAGCAAAAAGCCATCAGGATTTTGTTCTCTCCTTTTGTAGCGGGTTGGCCCTGGCTGGATGCCAGGTACTCACTACAGCCGCTCACTCTCTCCCCTCTACAACTGGACAGAGGAGAGAGAAAAAAAATACGAAGGATTCATGAGTTGAGATAAGAGCTGGGAGAGGGCACTGATCCACCATCACAGGCAAAACAGACTTGAAATGGGGATATTAATTGAATTTATTACTACCAGGATCAGAGCAAAAGAGTGAGAAGTAAAATAACCTTAAAACACCTTTCCCCCACCCCTCCTTTCTTCCATGTTCTCCCTCCTCCCCCCCAGCGGTGCAGGGGGATGGGGAGTGGGTGTTACGGTCAGTTGCTGTTTCTGCCACTGCTCACGGAGAGGAGTCCTTCCCCTGCTCCCGTGGGGTCCCTCCCATGGGACACAGCCTTTGATGGACCTCTCCAGTGTAAGTCCGTCCTTCATGAAACTGCTGTCCTGTGGGTCACTCCTCCATGGGGTGCAGTCCTTCATGAATTAGCGGTACCAGCATGGGTCCCCCACAGGGGCCACAAGTCTTACCCGGGAAAAACCTGCTCCAGCGTGGATTCTTCTCTCCATGGGCTGCAGGTCCACTGCTCCATCTTGGGCCTCCCATGGGGTCACAGCCTCCTTCATGCATCCACCTGCTCCAGCATGGGCTTCTCCATGGGCTGCAGGTGGGTCTCTGCATCCCGATGGTCCTCCATGGGCTGCAGGGGCACAGCTGCTCCACCATGGTCTGCACCACGGGCTGCAGGGGCCTCAGCTCCGGTGCCTGGAGCACCTCCTGCCCCTCCTTCCACACTGACCTTGGCGTCTACGTTGTTATTCACATGTTTTCACTCCGCTCTTCCTTGGCTGGAATTCTTTCTGTGCAATACCTTCTGTTCTTAAATACATTATCACAGAGGCATTACTATCACTCCTAATTGGCTCGGCCTTGGCCAGCAGCAGGAAGCCCATCCTGGAGCCAGCTGGCATTGGCTCCACCAGACAGGGGAAGCTTCTAGCAGCTTCTAACAGAAGCCAACCCTGTAGCCCCCCCCTGCCACTAAAACCCAGCCACAGAAACCCACTACACCTTTCTATAGAAGAATATTGTCATCCTAAAGATGTCTATAGTTTTTCCTGACCAAGAAATAGCCACAGTGAGGACCACCTAGTTGTTCAAGTGGAAGAGCATGAGAGCAAGCCCATGCAAACACCCTGACCCAGTGGAGTCCAGAGGAGTAGAGTTGCTTGGCTACCAGTTTAATAATGCTCTTGAAAAAGTGTTATTGGGTATTTATCAGGAAGAATAGGCTTTGTGCTCTTGAGTGCAGCTGAAACAATTTATATGACAAGCAGATCGGTTAAAGATGTTTTTCCTTGGATTTCCTAGTACAAAACATATGGCCACGTGCAGTCTGCTTACAGAAGCAATTTTGGTGTTAATCAAATCAAACCCATGAGCACTTGAGAGATTCTAAATGCAGTTCTGCCTTGGTGAGAAAGTGTTAAGAGGACCAGTTCATGAAAATGACAATACTCTGGTTTCCTCTTTCTGTTGAGAAGGTGTATATCTGACTCCACTGAAGACAATGGCAGCTTTGCCAGACTTCACAAGGCTTGCATCCAAGCTGGATATCTTTGTGACTTCTGAACTGGTGTAATGATAAAAAAGGAATTGTTGAAATTTGCCTTTTTGGTATGAGTGAAAAGTAGATTATGCTCTGTTGCACAATTAACTACACATGGAAAGACTCTACTACCCACAGTTAAAAAGAGTGCAGATCGAGTATTTCCTAGGTGCAATTTTAATAGTGGAGAGAGGAAAAGGAATGGTTGCCCACATGATCCAACCAATCTGTGCAAGGCCAGTAAAAAGATAAAGTAACTCTTCCAGCACACAGATGGTAGTCATGAGTTCCTCTCTCTCAGAAGCTACATGCCAGAGTGGTTTCTGCAGCTTTCAGGGACACTTTGCATCCCATTGTGCAGATGAAGCCGCTAGAAATCTTCCAAATACTAGCAAATACAGTGAAACTGCAACTATGTAAATTTCTATCTATGTAAATATCTCACTGAGTGACAAAACCTGCCCCTGTGATTCTCTAGAGAGACAGTTCCCAGCTGGCGAATTGGCAGCAAATCTGGGGGAAGAGGGGAGAAAAATACAGACAGGAAGAGAAAAGAAATGTCAGTCCTTGGGAAAGGAGTATGAGAAGTTGCAACTGGTGAAGCCCATAACATTGCTTCAGGTGAGACTATCTTATAAATAGGTGTGGAAAACCACAGATGCATAGAGAGGTAGTGGGATTTCTTCATACTGCAGTAGTGTATTAATACTCTGTTCATGTATTGGGGCCTCACTGTACTTATTTTGCTTTGCACAAAACAGCCAAAAAGATGTAGCAAGGATCTCGTAATCTAAATGAAGAAATACTTAATTGGCACGCATGACTGTAAAGCCAGGTACAAGCTAGCTTATTGAATATAAAAACTGGCTTCTTATATAACATAAATACATCAGGATTCCTCATTGTAAACAAAAATGCTTAGTAACACAATCCATATGGCCTCTGAGGTGTAGTAACAGTTTTGATTTATGGGATATTTTTCTCATGTTCTTTTATAAAAAAAATTCCTTTCAATAGGAGAGGGTGCTCTGGAAGGAAAAAAAAAAAGCAAAACTATAAATCTCAAAATTTATTGATTAGAAAGTAGTCTTACAGAAAGAAACCCAAACTCCTGAAGTATGATCTTGCGCTCAGTAACTTTTTTTATCCCCAAATGAATTAAATTATTTAGTCGCTTTTTTCCTAGTTAGGTCAAATAAGTATGGTACTTATATTATCTATGCAATAGATGAATTCTTTGCAATATATACTCTCACACAGGAGCTTGTAGGGGGCTGTGGGGCATAAAAAATTGGTATTCTGTTGAGGGTGGCAGGTTGTCTTTACATATATATAAGCACCAAAATGTATGCTTCAGTGGGGTCAACCATTTAGTAGTTAACAAAATTTGCTTGATGACACTGGGTGTGACAGATGACCACCCATAATTGCATTACATATAGGTATGCAGGGTAATCAAATATTTAACTTATCAATAATTAGCCTTCTGAGCAGGAAGAAAGTAAAGGTCATCACATGAGCTTCAGTCCCAGTGGAAGCAATGTCCTCATTTAATATCACTGACTTGGCAAGATGTTAGTGACAATTTTGTCAGCTAAGGATATAGAAGAGGGAATTTTTAATTGCCACTGCAGTGATCAGTTCCACATTTGTTAGTCTGACCAACAAGAGGAGGTGGATGTACAGGTGAGAGTCTGTACAGGCACTGGGACTGACTACTGTGATGTTCAGTATGAAAAATCAGAATCAGAGATAGGAAAAGAAATGAAATCCGGAGAGCAAGGTACAACATGCAGGGAGTCCTGCACTAGAAAGTGGAGCATCTGTGCTCTTTTTACAAGTAACCGGAACAAATATGAAAGACATGAATATATGTACTATATAATAATATAATATAATATATATAATATATATATAAGTATATATACTTATTTCCATTATGAAAATTTCGGCTCAGCCCATTTTCTGCTGAGAATATCGGTATTACCAAGGCTTGTTTGCATATATGTTGCCAGAAAACTGTGAAGAAAAAATATGAATCAAAAAGAAACAGGAGAGGTGAAAAGCAAGGCCCTGTGCTCTCAGAGCTGAGTTGTAGGTGCTCGGTTACCCAATTTTATGCTCTGTTTAGAAGGAGACAAAAAAGAAAGAACAGACTTGGCATTGATGCAGCCTATCTGGAAAGAGGGTTAGGGTGGCTGGTGCTAGAGATTCTGTGAATGATCACTGCTGTTCTGCTAGCTTTGAAAGGAGTGGATGAAATAAGATGCTCTTTCTCTGCTAGACCAGGATCAAGTCTGAACTAGCATGCATCAAACATGTTTGGCATACAGGATTTCAGGAATTATTCCTGCTTTCAGGAGGATGTACAGTGCTTTGTCTTCAGATCCAAAGAACAGACATTTGTTCATGCACTTTATTCGACTTCCAAGTTCATTGTGAAGATATGTTTTTCCCACTGCTTGAAGTTTCCTTGTTTTCATGGATTTTCACTTCAGTTCAGAAAAACATTGGGCTAAAGCAAAGTAAGCTAATTTTTCTTTTTTTAAGAAATTCAGGTTATGTTAGCTCATGGTCACTCAGTTGTCTTTCATTACAATATGTAGATATGTGTATTTATGAATATAAACTTTTTGAAAGAACTATTTAGAAAAAGCAAGCATTCATTAGAAACTCCCTTTCAAACATGAGTATGGCTGAGCAATGGAACACATTGCCAGAGAAATGTCCTTTTTTTTTCCATCTTTGAACATTTTCAGGCTTAACCAGGACAAGACTATGAACAACCTGGTCTAGCTCTGAAGCTAACCCTGCTGAGCAGAAAATTTATAGGTCCCTCTCCAGATGAGGTTTTTCTATTACTCTTTTTTCCATGGTAATACAGCATATTACAAAAAGACGTGTTAACGTGGACTTCAACATGTTTTGATGTTGAGCCATCCTGATGAGCTGGAAGGGTCGATGTTGCAGTTCTACATCTTTTGTATAGCACATGTGTTAGAAAAAAATACTTCTGAAACATACGTTAACATCTGCGGTTGTTTGTTACCTCAAGATCTATGACAAAATCTAAAGACAAGTGTCTTAATGTGAGTCTGTCTGTCCAAACCAAGGGAAATGCAGAGAGCAGTGAAACAGATTTATGTTTTAAATTACTGAAAGGGTTTTGTCTGTGTAAAACATCATAGCCTTCCTGTCAAATGTTTCTAAAACTTTTGCAGGTAGAAACAAGCTCTCTATGTCCTGCCATGGTAGGAGAAATGTGAAATTCGTCTTAGTTAAGCATCATCTCAGTAAATTCAGTAGGGCTGGTCTGGGAATTGGTGTTGCCCATGTTTGGTTACTGCTGGATATAATGGTGCAAGTTGTCTTGCAGCCATGAATCTTCTCAAAGCCAGGAATAAACATTTTAATAATGTAGACAATGCTTATGTGCAAGGTAGTAAACATGTAATTCCTTTACCTTTTTACACAATAGCTTTCTAGGGTAACATTTTCTTGGTTAATAAGGGTAAAACAGACAAAGTTTTTGGTGTGTTTTTCTTTTCAGTGGCATTTCAGAGTTCATCATAGATTTTGTTTGTGGTTTTTCTCTGTCAGAAGTTTGCTTCGTAGTCTTCCAGTTATCAGATCTGGGGGACGTGCTGGAGCATGTCGTAGGTACTGTCTGGCTCAGCTTCCTTTCTTTAGAAGCCTAGCACAGAAGAACAGCGTGAAAGAGAAAACATGGTGTGTATTTGGGTCTCGGCTCAGTGTGGAGCTGGGATACACCTCAGGACAGCACAGCTCTAGGAGATAAAAACTGCTTCTGGATCCCATAGCATGAATACAAATCAGGAGGATCAAGCAAATGTCTCATTCTATGTCTCAGCTTAACACAGCTGATAACAGAGGTGATGAATAATTTTGGTAAGTTGTGCCATGGTTGACATTAGTGTTTTTCCTAGTAGACCCTAAAATTCTTTCCCAGAAGTTTTTTACATGTATAGTTGTGTTTCCAGTTCCACCCAAGCCAGAGCAATGTTGTGACACACTCGGGTTTTGCAAGGAAACTCGACAATTTGAGTACCTTTATCTGGTCTCAGCAGTAAATGCTGCAGATGAAGTCATGGTCAAAGATGTGCAGGGTGTTTTGTTTCCCGAGTGCCCAGGGCAGTTGGGAGCATGGGAATGGCCATATGGAGCTGGAGCAGAGGATCTTCTTTACCAGGATGCTGCCTCTGGCAGCACTCAGCAGTGGACACCTAGAACAGAGCATAACAGGACAAACTTGGGGTGCTCTTACTCCTATCTCCCCATCTGCTCCAAGTGCAATTTTGCTCCATCTTCAGCTCAAGCACTTTCTGAACCAAATATATTCAAGTAATCTTTTATTTCTGTCTTGTTTATCCATGTAATTTTCCCATTTAATGTGTGTGCTGTTTGTGTATGCTGCCAAATTCCTCCTTTCTTTCTTGACAAAAAGTATAATTTCCAGTATAACATCACCTTCAAGTACAGTGATTGAAGTAACTACTGCTAATAAAAGAGTAGCACATATTTTCCTTTTATGATTGCCTTAAGTACTGCTTGATATGTTTTAATGTCTAAAATTCCTAAGGCAGCTGTTTGCCTTTCATGAAACATTAATGAGAATATAAGAATAAAAGAGGGCAAAAAATATATATGTACATATGCGTGTGCATCTGTTTCTGGACAGGAGACAGTAGAAACTTTGTATTTAAAAAGGAAAGCAGTAAGTAAATATTTGAGTGAAAACACTTAGCAGGAGATTACACTGATATTTAAGCATTTTATAGGAAAAAAATCTACTGTGTTTTTATTTAGTAGGATATTGGCATCTCACTCCTAGGAGGATTTTTATAAACTGTAATGAAAAATAATCCATGTCATATTTCTTCATGGTCTAATGTACGGTGTTTACAAGGATACTTTCACCAATATCCTGAGCGAGAAGGTAACATTATATGACCTCATTGTGGCTAGGCTTCGCGAACCAAGATTTGGGAAGGGCAGAACGACACTCAGGATGTCTACTATCCGCCGAATCAAGCATAGTTCTGATGTTCCAGCATGCTAGCATTAATTTGGGAGCACCTTTGGGGGCAGGTGTATATGCTTTTGTCTTTTGATCTTTGTGTGACTGCATTGTAGAAGATGGCCGTTCCGACCCTCATCCGGCTTTGCAAATGTGGGTAAGGCCTTCAAGCCTGCGCAGTGGATTTTTTAGGTGAGACACAGTGTGCGCGGAACTGAACCCACCCTTTAATCCTAAGGTTCATCTGCCAGGGCCGAGCAAGCTTGGACGGTGGCAGCGAGGTCCTCAGGACATAGGTTTGATTAGAGTGTCCTTCTCTTAGATGGATGGCCTTACAGGGCTAAAAGGAGCTCCATCTGCCCAAGTTTAGAGTTGTCCTTCTCCTCTGTGCACTCCGAGGGTCCCCTTCTCATCTTCCACAAGGGCATAGTCCACACCGGCAAGGTTCCTCGCTCTCACTCCTTTCTGCGCCGGGGGCCACCCCGCGCCCGGGGCGCCTGGGAAGGGGGTGGCCCTGCTGCGGGACCGGGGGCGGCCCCGTGCTGCGCGGAAGGGTTCCGGCGGGGGGGGAGGGGGGGGTGGTGGCCCCACACCGCACGGAAGGGTTCTGGCGGGGGGGGCGGTGGATTACATGACCTATCAGAAAATTAAATTATATTATGTGAAAAGCTGCTACAAAAGAAAGTAATTGAGAGCTGGCAAATGTGATTCAATGCCCCTTTTCAAAAAGGCACAGAGTACCCAAATCATGCTTGTTAGCGTCTGACACTTAAGGTCTTAACTGATAGAGGATACTTGTCTTAAATGAAATTAACTCTCTGAATGAGTGGTGTGCTGCTGTGGATGTGTTCGCTCTATTCAGAAATGTGCTGGAGGAGCCAAGCAAAGGTGTTGGGGCTGCGGTCATCTCTGCTTCTGATTGTCCTTGGTGGGGAGCTGCTCTGGGAGCCACACAGCTTCACCCAAAGGAGCATCAGCAGCTGCCAGGGATGTGTGTGCACATGCTGCTCAATGTGCTCAAGGGGTGCCATCCCACCACTGGATCCAAAGGCCAAGATTTTCAAAAATAATGCATAAAGCTTCACTTATGCCTGTAGTTAGTCACTATAAATGTTAAGCAGCCAAAACCCATAATGCTTCTTTCTGCAGCCCAGGTTCCCTTTGAATGCCGAGCAAATGCTAGAAATCTAAAGATTTCCTTCAGTGGCTCATTATCATCTGAATGCAGACATGTTTTCTGCTTTTATTTAATTTGCCTGCATTTTTAGTTACTACAACTTACAGGTTGACCCAGAAGCTTTACATGTCATAAAGATTCACATTGCTAAATTTATACACTATTTATATATTTGAATACTGTATATTGACCTGAGGATGGGATATGAGAGTTTGCTTCTTGGTTCTACCCTGTATTGCCAAAACACATTGTCAACTCCTAAGCATTTAGAATGATTATATCTCCCAGTTTTTGTTTTCAGCCTGTCTATTTATGTGTTTATTTTTCTGTGTATTATATACTCAAGTATCACAAGAGGTAGCTTCTCTGTGCAGCAACAGGTGGATTTTCCAGTTGTTCCTGGTGTTGATTGCTTATGTCCATGTTCTTGATTTCTTTGTACATGTTCTACATTTCCATGGAAGTTTTGGTAACCACAGCTGGTTGCCACTGAAAGGGGTGATGATACTCCCCTGGCTTTCCATCCTCTCCCATGTGTCAGTGCAGGTACTTGATACTACTTAGGGGTTAAACCACCAAAAGCTTCTCAAGTTCTTTTGGCAGAATTGACTTTTTGTCACTGTGGGTCCCTGCACCAGCTTCCTGCAGGTTCAGACAAGTGCCTCTGCCAACAATGTGGAAAGCAACTGGAGTGGGACTGTCCTGATATGCCATCTTAACCAAATCACCTACTTCACAGCCCAGAGGCTGAGGAACACAAAAGGACCACAACTCGTGTTATGTCCACCTTGTGGGACACAGTGTGGCCTGCTGAGCCCCTCATCCAGGCTGAGCAGATGCTGCACAGGGCTGAGCCCAATCTAGTTTTTTTCTCATGGTAGCCAGAGTGGAAGGAACATGCCTGGGTCTCACCCCAAAGAAAAGATGACATCTGTTTTTAGCAGCTGCGGACTGTTGTTAAGGTGCAGCCACAAGTCTCTCAATTAACTATGAGGCCAACTAGGGAGGAAGGTAATGCAGTCTGAGCGCTGTAAAGGAGAGATATGTGGTAAGGTGGCAGGGATATTGAACACAAAGTGGTCTTAAGTTGTTGGCCCTGGGTCAGTGTGTTTTCCATGAGGTCTTTGGAGGCAGGAAGGACGTATAGCTAAAGAGTCTGAGCTCATAGCGGAGGGGCCAAGGAAGAGTAAAGGTGGCAATCACAAAGTCGAAGATGCAACATTGGGTCATTGTTTGGGTTTGTACAGCAAAGAGCAAAGCGTAGCTTGCTGCATGTCACCGACTCCTTGCTGGCTGTGTCAGCCAGCCTTTGACTGGCTCACTGGGATGCCAGCAGCACCCAGAAGCTTGTATTTTGGTGGCCAAAGGTAACCCTGCAAATTGACCACAGAGTGAGTGCACTTGAAGAGACTGTTGGGAGCTGCCAGCATGCAGTGACTTGTGCATGGTGTGTTGGTGGTGTGTCACGAGGCTGAACACAGTTCAAGTCTTTAATAAACATACCATGCTCCCTGGGAAGTTCTCTGGGCAGCTCTGCTCTGCGCATTGCTCAGAAAACACAGGATCGGTATAAAAAGACCCATTACACGTGGTTTTTAAGAGTTACTGCATATGCCAAGGACCATTCACAGTCTGCATAGAACAGAGGCAAATCACCTAGGAAGTCACGGGTGGGCAGCATTTGTAGAATGGAAAAATAATCCTGCATTACCAGGGTGTTAAAATCCCTGTCTCATGCAGTGCAGATCATGTTCAGCAGAACTTGATGGCCATCTACTGGCGAAACCCCAGTCGGTGTTACACTTTGCAGACTTTTTTGCATCCGAGAGACAAACACTTGGCCATGTGTGAGTAGCAAAGATGTATGTTTTCACTTCTAGCTGGAAATAACACAACTGAATTTTTATGAATCACCCTAAAAGCTCGTGTTGGTTTTACTCATTTCACCTTACCAGCCAAACTGACTACAGGTGTTGCAGCTGCTCATGTAGGCAGCCAGCAGCCTCCCAGGATTCCTGTTAAGTGTAACAATTTCTGTGCTAACATAGAAATTACACTGGTTTTAGAAATAATGAACTGCAAATAAATAAATGTCAAGCTGACAGGTCAGAACCCAGTTTTCTTCTTTGTTAAATTCTTTCAAACTTGATGTATCAGCAGTAAGTTGATACATCCTGAAATTTCACTGAGCTATTATGTGTGGGGTCAGTCCTATTGTTAAAGCCCACCTTGAGCCTTAAAGGCTGCCTGAGATCTTGGCCATGAACAGGAGAACTGGCAGCTCTTCCTCTGGGCACCTTAGTAGCTCTTGGCTGATGACAGGTTTCCAGGTCTTCCCTCTGAGCAATCTGCGAGGGACACTTAGATTTGAGAGAGGCCGCTACACTATGGTTTGCTTGGACTTTGATTTAGTGGAGTTTTTTTGGTAGGTTTTTTGGGTAGTGTTTTTTCTTTATTTTATAGAATTTTGAAACATTTTAAACAAGAAGGAAAAAGAAGTCAGTTAAAAAAATAAATACCTATGAGTTCCCTAACACATCCATGCTCAAAGTCTTCATCTACCATGGTGCTGTCAAACAGTAGTTTCTGGAACTCTGTGCTGACCAGAGCCGTCTGGCAAAACCTCCATGGCCTTTAAAAGGCACAAAACATGCTTTTGAGGACTTCTTTTAGGTCTGTGTGGTCAGAGAGAGTGTTTTGTAGAAATTACTTGAAAAAGAAGATGTTCCTTTACTGCTGCATGGCGAAGGGAAAGAACATGAGCAAATCAGCTGGAAGTTACTGTGGGAGGGACTAACCTGAGGAAGCTCATAAAAGCACTTAGTGCTCTTTTTAGGGCTTTTTGTGGTATCTCAATTTTTAAAAAGTTACACAGCTTTTGATAGACTAAAACAAAGCTGGTGCTATCAGGTAGATTCTGGCTCCTTTTCCACCAGGGAGCATGTCTGCACTATGGGGTCCCCCTGTGCCACAGGAGTTAGAGTGGCAGAAGAAAATCGCTTTGGATGTACACTCTCACTTGCCATGTGAGTCTCCTCTGGTGATTAGTTTATCATTTAGTCTGCACTGCTGCAAAGGAAAGACGTGAGGTTGCGTTTGCTGGTTCTGGCTGACAATAGCTTTTCTCCTTGGTGTGCTAAGTAAGCGATGACTCTGAAGCTCTCAGGGGTTAGTGACAATGCACATCACCTTCTGTGGCTTATTCTGTTACTCTTCCTCCTCTGGAATAGGTGGGGTCCTTCACTTTTTATAAAGGGAGCAATCCAGTTAAGAAGCAGCAGCATTGATCATGTGCCTCATTCACGGCACTGCTTTATGCTGCTCTTTCCTGTATAAATACCTGGGAAAGCACAGAGCACTTCCCAGCAGTGAGATCACTTTCTTGTATGTGACAAATAGCTTTTATGAGGTGCTGACTCTTCTCAAGGTTCATTTTGTCTCCAGGCTGGAAATTGCAGCAGAGTTATAAGCTTGATCCTCCTCCCATTTAAATGGGCTGTACTATCCAGGATCTGAACACTCTGTTATAAAACAGGCTTTTAAGACAGGTCATAAATCATGTGCAGTGAAAATTATGCACAAATATTTATTTTTAAAGATAAAGATTTTCTGGTCTTGAGTACTGGATTTTGTATGTTCAGTATTGAGCTTTAACAGTTGATTTACACATTCACTTTTATTTCAGATGATGGGATGTTTAAAAAAACAAACAACTGGAGTAGTGAGACCATTCTCAGTGAATCATCTAACCCAAGACTTTTATTTGCTCTGAGATGCAGATGCTTAAACACAATTCCTAAGCCATTTCTATAAGAGCTAAACATATCTGTATTCCAGTCACATAGTTAAAGTGCTAATGTGTCTTACTCTCTTGCGGACAACTTTTCACTAGTTAATGGTGATATAACATCCCTTTGTCCACTTCTTTCTGCATTTCAGAAATTCTCTGCGCACCCATTTGCACGCATCATATTCTAGGCAAAAATAATTACTCTGAAAAATCTCTTGCCTGAAAGTGAAATATGAATATATATGAAGTGTTAAGAGAGAAAGAGGACTATTGGAAAAAAATACCTTTTTCTTTTTTAATAATGCTTTAAATTAGGGTTGTACTATAAAAATAGTCAAACAAAAAGAAGAATGAGTAATTCAGACTACCATTAATTCAAGGCTTAAAGGTTTGCATGCAGAGAATTAGAACATCTCTGAAATCACATGGTAATTGTGTGAGATGCTTTATGCAAAGTTTTAACCCAATATAAATAGTCCTCAGCAAATTCTGGAAATCTCTAGGAGTTAAATTTATTCTGGAACAGCTATAGCTGTAACAGTAGTGGCTGTTGTAACAGGAGGTTGCTAATTGGTGTTAACACAGGAGCTTCTCAGCGAATGTATCAACATCAGTGCTTCTTTCAAATGCCTTTCTTAGTATGATAGCTTCACCAAAGGCTCATGCTTCTTTTCATTCAAATTGATCTTAAGAGTCTAAAAGAGTTGACTAATGAATCTGTAGCTCATTTAACTTGAATGTCAATAAATCTGGGAAGCCCCAGAAATCTGAGGAAGGCCAGTGTTGTTCCAGTACTTAAAGTAGCTAAACAGGTTAGTATAACTGGGTTAAGGTGATTGTTGTGCGACATAGTCATGGTGAGGCTGATAAGATGATCAGTTAATAAAAATTTATGGCTGGGTAGTATAATTAGTGGAAGTCAATGAGGGTTTGGATCTTGGCCCACCAACTTGGTAATAGTTTATCTAACCAAGCCAAATGCATTGCTGTAGCAGACTTTTACAAGTATTAGACTCAGTATGCACTGTATTTAGAATATCAAGCAACATAACTTCAACATTATATTTTTAATTGCTTAAAATTGGGATAACTGATAGGCCTTAAGACATTGCTGTAAATGGAGTATCTTTGATGAGCATTTGAGTTTCTCTGGGGATTGTTCTCTGGCCCTGTGCTAGTAAACTTCATATATCAGTGATCTGAATGGAAAATAAAATTCTTTGGCTTGCAAGTGGTAGGTAGATTGAGAATTATTAAATAAGAAAATGGAAAAATCACTGCTGCGTGGTGATATGGATCTGTTAGCAGTCTTTATTCAAGCAAATAACAGGTGTTTGGCCTAATGCAAGGATCCATAGTCCAGATCTGGGTATTGGAAACACTTTTTCATAAAAGGTTTCAGGCTTTTTATCTGTTTAAAGTTGTCAAGGAGAAGTTATGGAGGCTATATATAAAGTTGTTTAGAAAACAGAGTTCAGTGAGCTTGTACTTGGACATGTGTCAAATAGAAATAGAGCTCAGATAAAGTCAGGCTACTTCATTATTGGAGCAGTGTTTCAAGGATCGTGATGCTTTTTTTAGGGCAATAAGCACCTCTAAATCAAGACTTAAGTTATTTCATATTGCAAAATATGCTCTAGTTTTAACACTGATTGTTTCAAATACGTGCTGTGAACTACATTATAGAAAGGGAAATAATTAATTGTGTGTGTCACTTTTCTCACAGTCATATGTTACAGCTGATTTTTTGGGGCCCAGGATGTACACTATGCTCTTGCTTCATTTCTTTGTTTCTGTTCTGTTTTTCAGTTCAATTTCACCATTCAGTATTGAGAGCACAAGGCGTCAGAGAAGGTCTGAGTCTCCAGACTCCAGGAAGCGGCGCATCCATCGGTGTGACTTTGAGGGATGCAACAAAGTATACACAAAAAGTTCCCACCTGAAGGCTCACCGGAGAACACACACAGGTAAGACTTTGTTGGCACTGTGCACCATGGTTAAGACAAGCAGGTTCCTCTCTGCCTAATTTAGGACGTATTGAGCTTGTTGTCCTACACTAAGGGCCAAAGGCCTTTAAATAACAGAGATCTTTGCGAGTGAATCAGCACTGGCATTCTGGGGCCGATCAAGAGTGTCCCTGTCATCCCCCCTTTGGCAGTACTAGAGTGGTGTCAGCACAAACCAGACTCCTCTCCAATGAAACTAAACAGAAAAGTAGCCTTCAGGGACATCACCTACTGTGCCTCAACAAACAATGGGTGGTCATTGCTTGGGATCAACCAGAGCTAGTCCAAAGAAAACCCTCCAGAAGAGCATATAATGCAGTCATGAATCTTCAGCAGCATTTTTTCACTCTACAGATCTGCTCAGGTCGAGCTACTACTTGCTTTTACAGATGTAGCCTTTGAATGCCAGGTGCTCCTGAGAGCCTTCAGTTCAGCTCAAGTGTAAACTCAACTCCTCAGTATGTCTTTCTGGAAGGCTTTAGGGAGCATCTACCCCATACTGGAGAGGGAAGTCAGTCACTGTATGAGAATAGGTTGTACTAGGTCCCTACAGCAGAGGTGCAGGAGAGGTGCTTAGAGGCGCTAGGTCCCATTCAGTGATGATAATAGTTAACACTTAGTCAATACCTGGTGTCCTTATTAACTTTGTGGACTGTTAGTAGTCTGTATGACAGGCATGTAAGGGTAGTTGAAGCAGTGATGATGTAATAGTTGTAATTTTATTGTGGATAAACTCAGGAGCAGCAATTTGAAATACTAAAGAACAGTTTAAAAGGGGCTCGATTGGATGGCTGGAAAGGCAGTGGACAGAACACTCTGAGTCTCAGTGCTATTCCTTACTCTGCTACTGATTTGCTTAAATTTATTGATCTCTCTGCTCTTAATGGACTTCAGCATTCTTGTAACTCTTGGAGAAAAGATGGTGTTTATCCAGCATGTAGCACAATGTTGTTCTTTGCTGAGAATCTGCTGGCACTTTTTGTGGTGTGATGTACTCTAAGGAGTATGAGATATTATTTTAAAAAATTAAGTGATGGCTTCTCCATTTCAATTGAGGCCATGTCTCCATCACTCTTTCCAATATGTCTTTTGGTTGGTAGGACTTTTGTTGAGAGGAATTCTGAACAAGGCTCCATCCTAGTACCCCCTACTAAACCAATTTCGGTAAGGTAAGAGTCCCTTCCTTATACAGCAGAAATGTTGTGTTGATCTGGAAATTTCATTACATTTCCCTCCAGGCCAATTTTCCTGGTTTCTCCATATCTTCCCATTAATGCTTGTGCCTTCTGCTCTCTCATGATTTATAATTCTTGTCTTAATTCTTTTTTCTTTTTCCCTATTCTTTCCCATCTTCAATGTGGTTTTTCATCCCTACCCTTCTAATATATTTTATATACCCTTACCCTTTCACTTTGTTCTCTGTCATTCTTGTTTTACTTCTTTTATCCCAGTCTAACCCTACTCCATCCCTTTCCTTCTTCCCTGCCCTGATTTCTATGTTGTTTCCTTTTCTTGCCTGTACAGCCCTTTGAGCATTATAAAGCTGTAGCAGATTCAAAGTCAGAGAGCCCAACAGAGACATAAGAACAGTAGAGTGTTTGGTTTGAACCAAAAATACCGTTTATCTGCTTATACCATTGGGAAGTCACTCTTTTCTAACCTGCAAGACTGGCAACCAGCCCAGGAGTATAAGCAATCGTCGTGTAAGGAGCTGAGTTACAAAACTAGATGTGAACAACCTCAGAAATGTCATACCCAAGTTAACCCAGAAACAGAGAAGGCTCTTCTCTGCCATGCCATTTTAAAACACTGAGAATTATATTTGTTGTGAGTCTAATTCTTTAGTGATTTCATGGGACAGACCAGAGCTTGCAGGTAATGCACCCAAATCAGTGTTAAATAGTCAACACTGCTGAATCCCAGACTGTGCACTTAGAATGCTCAAAACTAGATACTGAAGGCTTGAAAATGGTGTAGGTAATTACAGCTTTAGTGTCTGTAACTCTCCAGGCAGCATGAAGGGAGTTTGTCTACCTGCTGTAATTGTAGGATCTGTCTCGTCAGCCTTGGTTTCCTGGCAGCTGGGTGTCAGGGCTATGCTATCTGTCTGGGATCTCTGGGTAGTCAGAGGAGAGGGATTGGCACCTCTGGGACATGTTATTCCCTCTTCATGTATACCCAGAGATTGGCTTGCAAAGGTGCTTTTCTTCCACTGCTGAGTACAGAGGAAACATGGGTACCTGCCAGGCTGTTAGCTGGCTGAAATGAATCTCCATGCCAAAAGACAGCTGCCTGTTTTGCAGTTATGCTGGAAGTTGGTTTATTACTTCAGAGAAAAAGAGAAGTAACATCAAATAAAAAACCTTGATTAAATGGTCAGCTGACAACTGCTTTATATTGACATTACAACAGGCATGATGAAAGAAGTGTAGTCTAGAAGATGAGAACTGAATTTAGCCAGTGGATCCAGTGAGAAAATCTGTATCATGCTGTTAAAATTAAATGCATTTTACTGAACACTTCTCAGTCTTGGTAAGAAGTTGATATATTCAGACTTACGTGCAGCATCGGCCATGAGTGTACTCCATGTACTAATCTCATCTTACGTTTTTTATCTTGGTCTTTACTTTTGCTTCAGGCAAAAGAAGTCAATTATTCACGTATGACCCACAGTAATTAGTGCAGTTTTGGATAAGTATAAATGAAGTATGACAGCTATGCATGCAAGGGTGAGCAAGTTTCAGTAGGAAACTTTCTGAGAAAAGATCACAGAAACTCAGAATTGCATAATCTGGAGGTGTTTTTTTTTTTTAGGCAGGCTGCTCTTGCTGACAATTGTTTACTTAAGCAGGATGTATTTGAGAACATTTGGGGTTTTTTCATTTACTCAATGATCTCTAAAGGTCTTTTCCAACCTAAACAATTTTCTGGGCATAGCCACTAAAACATTCACAGTAGTTTGGATACAGGAGGAAAAACAACGTGGTATTTTGACAGGATGAACAGCTTTGTTGGTTGAAAGGTATACTTCTTTACACCTTAATTAAAAATGGAAACACAGTAATATAGATGGTAACAGTTGCATTTAATTCTCTTGAAGTAATTCATAGCTTTTTAAGGTATGCCATTGTCTAGTTTCCCAATACTTGTCACCAGTGTCCTCAGATCTTAGTGTACTGGCGTGGGCAGAGAGTCCACTGGGGGGCGAACTTGAATTACGTATCTTCTCTCTGACTAGAAAAACTGCAAGTGAAACCTGTAATAGTTAGACCATTTCATAAATCACAAACACTGGTATTAAATTTCCCATTCTAGTATCAGCTTCTTGTTGGTGTTTTGCCAGATCATCAAATAAAGCTATCAGTAGGTATCGGGTGTGATGGAGAGCCTTCGGGGCTTGCAGGCAATCTCGCAGCTCAGGTTTGTCAACTCTTTCTGCAAGGAGAAACTGTGAGAAATTGACTCACTGGAGTTGTGTTGAGTTAGTTTCTGCTTCAGTGAACTTAAAAGAAAATTACTAATGTGTGACTCCACAAAGGAATAATCTTGAGAAATGGGAAAACCAGCAGCCGTGGATTGCATTCCTGGTTTGCGTACATCTGTGTTGCACTTGGCATAGGTGGTGGTGTCTGCCCCGGGAATGGGGAGAGTGTAACTGCTGTTCATGTGAGGTCTGCACCCATGCAGCCCTGGTGGGACTCACCTTCTTCAGTTTACTGCTTTTACTTGGAAGATGGAGAGGGAAACATCCGTAGCACTATTTTATGATCTCTAGTGGCTATTTCAAGCCTTTTTTAAGCACTACTAAAGTTGGCGTTGACACTTCCAGTAGGACAGCTGAGCATTACAGACTCAGTAATAGTTGTTCCTTCCACTGTGTGAACATCTAAACATCTGAAGATGCTTGAGGTTAAATCCAGTTCTAGCTCATTGTGGCTATCCTCTTACCTGTTATATGGAAAAGCCCAAAGGGTTTAAAATATTGTGTGAATCACCATGAAGAAGTCAACAAAGAAAGAAGATGCCCGCTTTGAGGTTATGTAGAACATAATTTTACCATGTCTGATACACAAGAGATTATTCCCTGTCTCTCACCTCTATAGGATTTTCTTTTACTGTAGTAGTAATCAGCATTCTGTATTTCTATGCAACCTTATTTTAGTCATTAGTTACAAATTTCTGGAAGAATGTGACAGAGTGGCTTTCTGGGGTCAGTGGCAGCAGAAGCCTAGGACTTTCCAGTTGGCATGAAGTGGGAACAGTCCATGAGTGTAGGGCATTGTATATCCACAGACATGGCTTTGCTTCTGCCTCGGAGGAGTGAAGGAGTGGAGGAGGGCAAGGTCTGTAACCACAGCACCTTCTGTGGGAGCTACAACTGCTCCTCTTCATGCATGAGCCCACACTGGCTCTGAATCACCCTTGTCAGTGCTGCTGCTGCAGAAGATGGGTCTGCTTTTTCAGGCTCTTACAGAGGCAGGCTGAATATAGCCCTCAGGCCAAGTGAATTTTTTAGTGTTTGGTGCTTTGTTCCTTGATCAACGCCTATATCATTCCTGAGAGATGAGAGCAAATACCTTTGCCACAGATGTAATGAAGCCTATTTGTCAGTGTCAGGGGGTCTTCAGCAGTGTTATATGGAGACAGTAAACATGTCAGAAGTACAGATTTGTACCTGAGAAAATGACAGCATTCCCTCCTCAAGATGTTCCTTTATAGCTGGTTGAGACACCACCCTAGAAGAAAGAGGGCTAGTGAGTACATGGGTGTTTTATTTAGTCTCTGCTTTTTCAAACATTGCATTCCTCTCACTCACTGTTGCACCATATATTATTTTAATATGAAAGGGCCCCTGTCATTAGCCTTTGTTCACATTTTCCTTTGAGCACTTTCAGAATGGACTTAAGAAGTCGGAGGCACCAAGAAAGTTATTTTTGTTCTGTATGCTTTTAAACTTCATTCATTACCTGTTGTTTTCTTAAGGTCTGTTTAGTGCCTTTTGCTAACTATAAGCTCCAGAGAGATATTTACAGGTTTGTAGTCCCTCCTTTAGACAAATATTGGGAAGAAACAGCATTTTTTAAATAATCCTTCTGGATTTTATTTGAACTGTGTAGATTTTTGGTCTACTTTAAAATCAACACCTCTTTGTCACCTGTCCTCCAGACTCACTCTTCAAAAGCCCAGTTTTTCTTTCTCACGTCTTACGTGCTCCTTATTCCTGAGCTCTCTTTCTGCCATGTAAATCTGTCAGGTGAAAAAAACCTCCAACAGCAGGTTCATATGCTGTTCCAGAAATTGGGAATTTAAATAAACAAAGCCAATTTAAAAATTAATTTGTCTTAAGTAAAATAGAAGATTCTGTTTGTATTGGGTGATGCTTTTATTTTTTAAGAAATACTTTCTTTTAGTGTTTAAAATTTACTGCCAGTTTCAATAAACAGTAGAGCTTTCCAATGTGAAAATGAGTATATTTCACAGAAGTTTTCCTTTCTAGCTTTTCTAGTCTTCCTTCATGAAGTTTCTCTTCGGAAGATAAACAGATTATTTAATATGTGAAGCCTCAGCCTATTCCCATTGATGTGGTGGGGTTCACATTTCAGGACAGAAATATATTTAAAAGCAGATGACTGTTGGTGCAGTATGTACCAGGGTGTAAAGGCAGGCTTACCAGTGTCACTGCAGCCTAGTAAGGTGATGTAGAAGGGGAACCTCTGGATGTAGTCAGATAGTTATCTGAGTCCAGCTAGTTACAGGCAGGTGTCCATACCAGAAGAAGCTTGTACATCCAGTTCTCTTCCAATAGCTACTCTGTGGAAAGATAAATGATTTCATTTCTGGCACATTTTGCAAGCTCTGAATTCACCTTACACACAGGGAGTCATTCCTCTGCATTGTAGGTCTGATGCTGTGCCGATATGGAAGAGTGCCCATATGGTTATTCCAAGATACTTTGATGGGAAAGCAAGTCTAATTGCATCTGTGATTACTTTCAGTCTCTAGATTATGAAAAATGTTTGCAACAGTGCCCCTTGACTTTGTAAATATGGGGTGCATATGTGTTTTGTCTGTGTGTGGCACAAGGGAGTAATGATAATTTCATTATGCAGAACAAAATTTTCTCTAAGCCAGCCATTTAGTACTTAATGTTCTACCTCCAAAGAACTGCAGTTCATCTGAGGTCTCAGGCATGATTGTGGTCTACCATGTGTAGCCCTGAAGTGGCATGAAGGCGAGAAAGACCTCTTTTACTCCCATTACTTCCAAAATGCTTTCCCAGATGTTGCACCCAGACCTGGAGGAATAAAGACACAGTACAGGGTTTCCAAGTACTTTAACTCTTGCAGCCCACTCAGTCTCCGACAGAGGAACAGGATAGCGACTTGCTACTGACATGCCCATTACTGGTGATACCCCATGTCTTTCGGTAACCGTGTCTGAAGTTCTTTGTGCCCATCCTGTCCTTGTCAGGCCAATCTTCCATTGGAAATACAGTCTTTGAGAGTGGAATATGCTCAAAACTGCAAGTAAGCTTCACAAAAGCCTTTGTTTTAGTGTTTTATACAGACTTTCCTTTTTTCATGTGTAAAAGGAAACAAGAGGTAGATCCTGAAAGTTAGCCTTTTCAGTCTTCACATTTTTGCAAATAAGTGATTAGAAACCTGGGTAAATTTTACAAAATCTTCTTGTTTCATGGGAAAGTAAAAAGCTCAGATGACACTTGGGTAGGAGGAGTTATTTTCTGCACTTCAGTGTTTTCTCCATGTAAGATATGAAATAGTGGTATTTTGATCACATTTAATCTAATGAGCTTTTCCCTTTTCATGCATATTTTTGTCAGTTAATATTTTTCTCTAGTATTATATATATTTATTCTGCTTTTTATTGTGATAAAAATTGGTATTTTTTCATTTGGAAAGTTTAATTCCATTCACAACTCACTTAAATGGGAGGTAGGTTTCTCAATGGTCTATTTGTGTAGATAGCCCAGCACAGCAGTGTTTCATCCTTTGCTTGAGCCTGACTTCTAGCACAGTGCTAACAACAAATAATCAGTTGTGCAAAACTATGTGAGACAAAGCTCATCCCTTGGAGCCTTTTTGTTGGTTTTTTTGATGGTTTTTTTTTTCTTAATTTCTTTGGCAGGTTTCTTTTGTTTTGTTTTTTACAGGTAGTGGAAGGTTTAAGTTTGATACTGAGAAACATAAGTATTTCTCTTGATGAACATGGTGGAGCTATGCCTGGAGCATCCAAGAGAAGTGACAGTACCAGTATTTGTAGGCAGATGGAAAGGGAAGTGTTGCTTGTTGGACATCTCCCTTGCAGTTATGGACCACAATGAAGGAAAGTTGTTTCATTTGGAGAGGCTGGACTAAAACCAAGCCTGCAGCACCCCACATAGAGTAAGTGTGCAGGTCTGCTGGTAACCTCCATACAGTTGGCTGCTGAAGTAGGGATCTGTTACATCACCTTTTCCCAATACTTTTGTGAGTGAAGGCTGCTATAAGAGGTAAAATCTCAGCCTTTTCCCACAGCATTGGAAATTCAGTAGTCCCATATATTTGCTGTATCTAGAGGAAAGAAGAAGACTTCATGGCATCTTCTGCTACAGATATGTGTGTAATATATATGTTAAGTGTATATATATATATGCACTTAACATATACCTAAATATTTATCTATGTACCATATTATGCAGGAAACAAATTTCAGGAAAGTTAGTAAAACTTTTAATAAAAACAGTCGTATACTGTTGGGATTTGGTCTAGCTCCTGGATTCAGGTGCACAGGAAGAGACCTTTTACATTTCCAAATATTTTACTTTTTCTGTTTTTACAGGAGTTAAAATTTATCCTTTTACATCAGCAGTGCCTTTGGCAATGTACGTAACTAGTCCTGTCCCAGAGTGTTAATTCATTTGTATGTCATACAGCACTTGGTATGGCCCATTGTGGAGCAAAGTCTCTGCAGAAGCCCAAAAAGAGAAAATGTGGAAGAGAATTGTCTTGGATTCCCTGTTTCTTTTCTTTCTGTGAATGCAGTGACAGACCCAGTGTGATGGATTTGCCTTCTTAAATTACACAGAATTGAATTTTGTGAGTTTGGTCACAAAGGCTGTTTTTCTGGGATTTGTGTTAAAATGGTGTCAAACGGAGTCAGCTGTATACCTAGAGGGGCATGTGGGGCAATAGCAGGAGAAGGAAAGAGGTAGGGTTGCTGAACTAATACTGTACTAGGATGGCAAACAGGACCCCAAGCTCATCGGTGCAGTAAAACAAAAAGGTAGTTGTGTGTTGTGATGTGGGAAAAGGACTCACATCTGAATTATCAGAAGTAGAGCTTGTAAATAACTAGTTCAAGAGCTCCCAAAATGAAGTTCTGTCTCCTCTTCTAAAGTGGAGGTAGCCACTGTATTTTTGAATTAAAGAAATTGTTTTGTTCCCAGTTTTCACATGAAGAAACCATGTCCCTGTGCTTTGCCTAAGTCAAACTGAGAACAAGAAATAAAAAACCTGAATTTCAAGACGTGTTCCAGGCAGCACAATATGTTCCTGTTCTGTTCATAGAAATTGTTTTGCCAGACTTGCTCAACTGATACAAAACTAATCTCTTCCTGGAAAGATATTTTATTTGCATATTTTGACAATACTGAAACACAAAAGTCAAATTACCTGTATTCACCTAAGAGATACAATGAATTAGTAACTAAATAAATAATTGAATTGGATTTTTGCTCAAAATGGTTGAAAATATTTCAAACTTTTAAAGGGATGAAAATAAGGTCTAGCACTTTCATTACAGAAAGCAAGGTGTTCCTAATATGTAAGTCATAGCCTTGCTCTTCACATTCTCTGCAGTTTTGGGAAGGCTGCTGATGCTAGCTGTTTTGGTTTTCATACCTGCAGAATGGACATGATATTTGTTACGCAGTGCTACTATGAAGACAGACTTTTATGAGTGGTTACATTTTCAAAAAACTTTATAAGGCACTTGGAAGTGTAAAGTGCTTTATAAGTGCTCTGGTTTTTTATTAAAATATTATACTAATAAAAATATCACATAAAATGTAAGAATTGTCATTTTTCCCTTTCCCTTGTGTCTAAAAGTTAAGCTCCCCTCTTCCTCTGGGAGTGCCTGAGGATGTTCATTATCAGATAGTGGTTTTGCTGTAAAAAGAATCTCTTTTGCCTGAAATTTCTTGGTTTTGGTAGAAATGCAAAATCAAATTAGCGATTATTTGGGTCTTCAATGTATGATTTCCCCTTCTAGAGTCCTGTCAGTATGGATGAAATGTGACTGTCCCATATGTTTCAGAATGATTCTAGTGTTTACATGGGACCTGAAACCAGCTGACACAAAAACTACACATTACGTATATTGCATAATATCCTGTAGAAGGAACCAAACCAGGAATCACCAGGAGATGTCCTCAACTCTGCAAGCTGCAGATCTTTCACTTTGACTGGAAAATGTAGCATCATCAGACACAGGCAGAGGCATGCTTGCTGGTTAAATATTTTCTTTCCACTTGTTTTGGGCTAAATCCTTAGGATCTTGCTCTGTTTTTATGTGGAGAATACTCCTCCAAGAGTAATGGCAGTAGAAACATGGGGTGTATAGATGTGTCTGTATGTAGCAGACCTGGGCAGGTGCCACCTAATAAACTGTGCAAATTTGACTCAAACTCATTGTATTTTGTGAATGGGGTGAGGGGCGGCATTTCCACTATGCTCCCAGCCACCCAGTCTGGAAATACTACACAAACTTATATGTCAAGTTTTGTTTCCACGTACTTTCAGGCTTTGTTTTTCTCAAAAGTGGATTTTCAGCATATGGCTCTTCCACAGGGTGATGAAAGCTTAAATACAAAAAGAAATCTGACTAGATGGCTAAACCTTTACCCCTGTACAGTCCCTTATAGTTTATTTTTTAGTTGACTCTTATGTGGAGTAAAAGTGTTACCCAGTGTTTCAAAATGCTGAGTACTGTTGCAGGCAGGGCTGCAGAGAAGTGATGTAATAACTCAGTCATGGTGACAGTTCTGACAGTTCTGTGTGCAGAAAAAATGGATAGATAGGGATGTCTGAAAAGGACACAAATATGAAGGGATGAAGGGACGTGGCACTCACCTGTGATACCGGAAAGAGAGGGGAGTTCATGCCAGAGAAAGAGAACAGTTTACAATTTGAGTCCTGGTAGTATACAGTGTTACTTCGTGGTTACTTAACGACATGGTTGCCAAGAGCCTGCTAAACTGCTGAATAAATGAAGCTTAAATAATACCCAAATGAAAGGAACTGCAAGTGCACACAGAGTACACAGGGCATCTGCAGTTGCAGTAAATAAAGTTCCTTGCCTAAGGAACATAAGACCAGCTCTGTTTCCTGGAGTTACAGAGCAGTTTCCTTGCTGGCAGAATAACCCATAACTGTTTACATGGTGGTTTTGTGGTGCCTGTCTTTGAAGCATCTGGCATTAAATACCGTGATACCAGCTAGTTGATGGGCAGAGGATAACCGCTGAGGAGTGTACCATGAGGGAAATTCTGGATGGCATAGAACAGAGCCTGGTCCCTTCATCTGTTACATGGCATGGTCTTATGCTGATACCTAGGTGGACCTTTTTTTGTAAGGAATATGTGAATGTCATTGGGTTGTAAAGTAAAAGTTTGAGAGAGATTTATTCCCTTGGGTGAATGATCTTCAGATTTCTAAGTACATGAATAAAGATATGGGAAGACAGATGTTGGGCTGTGTGAAGGGTGGAAAATTTGGAATCACTGGCTGAACAGTGGTCATTATTCAGCATTATTAATTCAGTATTTGTTGAGTTTTGGAAGATTTAATGAGCAACAGCTGTAACCATGTTCTTAAGTGCTTAAGTGAGAGGAGTCATGGTAGGGTAGGAAAAATTATACAATAAAAGTAATTAAACTAATTTGGATTGTGGCATTGGGACTACAAGAGGCAAGGTTTTGGAGGGCTCTTAGAAATAGATGTTTTGTTAATAGAATATTAAAAAGCCACTAGTTCCATTTGGGGCATTGAGTCATACCTTCAAAACTTCATAATTAACTTCCCCAAACAGTAGAAAATACTCATTTTCTACAGACAACTGTCTAGAAGAACTTCTTCATGTTGTAGGATCTCTCCTGATCTATGTAAATGCCTGTTGTGTTGTACTCTTTACTATCTATATATTGCAAGACAAAGCTGTGGAATAGTATTGGAATACAATTTCTGTGTTTGGGGGTATTTTTGTCAGGTTTCGGGACAAAGAATAGAGCTCTCAACGGCAGGTGCAAAAGTAGTGTCACCTCCTGTGAAAACGTTCACAGCTTCAGGCATCTATTTTTAAATTGTTAGCTTCTTTAAGTCTAAAATTTTACAGATTCAGAAGATTGAACTAACAGGGTTGAATCTTTTTCCAGTTTTCCTTTTCTCCTCCTCTTAATTGCTGCATATTTTTTAGTCTCTTTCTGCAGCTCTCTTTGCTACCATTTTCCAAAACCTGTCTACTGTTTTGACTTCTTCATTCTTCTGTTTCCACCACCCTGTGCAACACTCACACCACCTGCTTTTGCTCCTTAGAGCTGAATGAGAATTTGAGTGTCTGGGTGCGTGAGGAGTCAAAACGTGCTCACACTTTGAGCCCAGAAGTTTCTTAAACACTTAAACTCAAGTGCTTGCACAGAGACGGAAGTGTCTAAGTCAAAAGCATTTAGTATTTGACTTCAACTCCACTGCAATCCAGTCTTGAAATGGAGATGGATATATAGAGAGATATATGCACTGGGGTTAGGTTCTTCCTAGTAACAGACTAGTTTTGTCCACATCCTCACTCATTGCTTTCTAGGTTGCCCTGCTGAGGTCCAGCTCCTCTCTGTTGATTGTACTGAGAATTTCAGCTGTGAGTGCTCAAGCTCATCACCCAAAGCTGTGGTGTGTGATACCTGACACCAGCTTCTGAGCTTCTAGCAATTCTGCTTCTGCTAGTCCTTTTTCCACCCTTTCAACTCCTGGGTCTTCTGGTTTTGACAAAATCAGTGGTTAGTCTTTGTGTCTGGGATGTTTCCAAACAAAGGTTGAGTTAGTATTGTGTTACCTATGAAGAGCATTTTTATTCTAGAACCTGTCCATGCACAGATACTGCAGAAAAGTTTTCAATAGAAAAGTAGTAGTATTATTCTTTCCCTGAAAATGAGGGTTGCATAAAATGTTGATTAATCTTAATGAACAATCATATTTTTCACAGTTTTCTTTACAGTGGCTTTATTAAGGTGCATATGAGTGAATGTCTTCAGAGTAATGCTACTTTGGCTGGTTTTTTCCTTCTTACACTAAATGTATATATTTAATTGAAAATAATGAAAGGTCCTCTTAGGTTGAGCTTATAAGAGTGATTCTCCTTCAGTGGTGTAAATAGCTTGCAAGGAATGTGGTCAGTCCTGTCTCTTACACATAGCTCTATAAGGGCTGGGTAAGCAGGACTCAATGAGGAGGGACGCTGGAAGCAACACGTGGGAACTCCAGCTGAGTGACCTGCACTCACATCCTTCCAGCAGCTGACTTTGATTTCTTACCTGGAGTGATGCTGTTTTAATGGATGAACAAACTATTTCTGGTATTTCTCTTACAAACCATCCCTTCCTGCATTGGGTTATCTGTTTTCTACTAAGGGAAAGAAGATCTGGGATTCTGTGTACTGAGGAGAAAGATTTCATAGATATCTTTAATATCATTATCAGTGATCTGGCAGGGGAGTTGAGTACACTCTCAATAAGTTTGCAGATGACACCAAGTTGGGCGGGAGTGTTGATCTGCTGGAGGGTAGGATGGCTCTGCAGGGGGATGGATGGATGGGCCAAGGCCAACAGTATGAGGTTCAACAAGGCCAAGTGCCAGGTACTGCCCTTGGGTCACAACAACCCCAGGCAGTGCTACAGGCTGGGGGCAGAGTGGCTGGAAAGCTGCCTAGTGGAAAAGGACCTTGGGGTGCTGGTTGACAGCCAGCTGAACATGAGCCAGCAGTGGCCAAGAAGGCCAATGGCATCCTGACTTGTATCAGAAATAGTGTGGCCAGCAGGACTAGGACAGTGATCACCCCCTTGTCCTTAGCACTGGTGAGGCCACACCTCAAATTGCGTGATCAGTTTTGGGCCCCTCACTACAAGAAGGACATTGAGGTGCTGGAGCAGAGAAGGGCAATGAAGCTGGTGAAGGGTCTGGAGCACAAGTCTTGTGAGGAGTGGCTGAGCGACTTCAGGTTTTTTAGCCTGGAGAAAGTGAGGGTCAGGGGGTACCTTATTGCTCTCTACAAATACTTGAAAAGAGGCTGTAGTGAGATAAGGATCGGTCTTTTCTCCCAAGTAATAAGCAATAGGACAAGAGGAAATGGCCTCAAGTTACACCAGGGTTGCACCAGGGTAGGTTTAGATTGGATATTCGGAAAAAATTCTTTACTGTGGTAGTCCAGTGAAATGGTTGAGTTTCCATCTCTGAAGATATTTAAAAGATGAGTAGATGTGGCACTTAGAGCCACAGTTTAGTGGTGGACTTGGCAGTGCTGGGTTAAAGGTTGGACTTCATGATCTTAAAGGTCTTGCCCAATTTAAGCAATTTTATGATTCTGTGTGATTGGAGAGATATAGAATTTCACATGCTTTGAAGTAAGAATTTAAAGCTTAAGAAATATCTCCACACTGTGCTTTGGAGGTCTATGTGATCAAAGAAACCAACAGGAGCAGTATCTGGCCAAAAAGAGAGTTTAGAAGTACATTGAGGATGGACAGGACAAGCGATACACTTGGAAAACTTGATGCAATGTGACAAGAGCATTAGAATCAACCTGCCAAGTTGGATGGGGGTACTGCTATGTTTGTATGGTGCTCTGCACCGTTTGTGGCAAGAATACGTATGTAAGACAGTTTGGTGGTGAATCCAAGCACATTTTGTATCACCGTGTCATTGGCAAGTGTGCAGCCCACCATCTGCCATGTAGCTTGTGTCTAGTCTGCCTGTCCAGCTCACAGCAGCTGCTGGATTTGAGATGCCCAATGCTGCATCCACCCCACTGGCAACAAACACGATTTGGTGCTTTGTGCTTGGCTAAGGAGTATAAAATTATCTAGGCTAAGTCGCTGCTGGTGCAGCTACAGGCTGCGGTCACCTCAGCGCCCTGATTGCTGGGGTCTTCCTGCAGCAACTGTTTCCCACCCCTGTCTGACATCAAAACTGCAGCACAGCCCAGATGGTGCACAGAAGGTACCGACCCAAGGAGCTCAAATGATGCTGACAACCTTGCTGACATGTGCTGATGTCTCTACAGCATTCAATTTCCTGACAGAGGCCTTTTCAGCTGGATTTTTCAGGGCTGTTTGAACTTCGTGATGATATTCATACTTGGAAATTTTCTTTTGGTAAAGCATTTATTGACTTTTGAAGGACGGAGGTTCTGCCTACGACAAAGCAAGTGTTGCATCACTGGTTCATGTAATTGAAATAGTTTCTTGCAAGCTGCTCATGATTCATAAGAGATAATAAATAACTGAGGAATGATTGTGCCTGACAAAGCAAACAGTTGTTGCAGAGATGCTCTTTTGTTGTCCTGGTTATGATTAGCTGATTTCAGAACGGGAACTAAAATTTTTGACACATGAAAGGAAGATACATACGGACCTCACACAGTTTCCTTTCCTCAGTTTTGATTCACACTCAACTGTAGGATCAAGGTAACTGCCCAGGGCATTTAACCTGTTTGAGGGTGGGTGATAGAAATCACGAAGTATAGTCTACAAGCATGGCAACAATGGGATTTTATAATAGTTTGCTTTATGAAAGCACAAAATCCTGTTTGGCTGTATTAATCTTCTCTGACAGAGTACAATGTAGAATGTAGGGCATACATAATTCTTACTTTTAAATATAAAGCAGAGAGTGGGATTTTCCAAAAATCCACACTTAGCCCAAGTCTGAGCTCACTGAAGTAAATGGGTGTTTATGAACAGTATTGTGGAAGTCCCATGGCTGAGTACATTTAAAAATTGTACACCATTCCTAGTAACATCTTATGCAAAATTAATTTTACTGAAAATGAGTGCAATAAATAAGAGGACGTTTTGCAGGTTGAATTTTTATGTTTCATTGGAAAATGGTAGTTCATTTTTACCAGCTTGCTAAGAAATGTCCTGCAGTGCTGTTTACACAAATAATGAGAAACCTTCATAAACTTCATAAAATAATTGGAAGTCTGTGGCAGCCCATGGTAAATTGAAGAAATAACAGGTAATCTGGTTCTTAGGAAAGAAAGTGTAGCCTGACAAGATGAGGGTAACGAACTCATATGGTAATCATGAGAATAATTACACAGCCCTTTGTCCTGATGTTAATCCCCGCATCACCCCTGCAAGGTAGGATCTATATTATTGCCTTAATCCTGTTGATTTTCTTAGTTATGTGAACGCCACAGGAATGAGAAATCTCGAGGCCCTTTTCCTTATATTCAGCAGATCTCGTACCTCGTAATTGTGTAATTTGGCCTAAAGCAACCCCTTGGCAGTGGGTGTTCATGGGAAGCATGCAGAGGGGATTGTGGGGATTAATAGCAACAAGGGGAAAGTCACAACCTGTTTTCCCCCCCCCTTTCCCCTCTTTCTTTTGTTTCTCACAGGAGAAAAACCCTACAAATGTACCTGGGAAGGCTGCACCTGGAAGTTTGCTCGATCCGATGAACTGACGAGGCATTACCGCAAGCACACGGGAGTGAAGCCATTCAAGTGTGCAGACTGTGACCGCAGCTTTTCCCGCTCAGATCACTTGGCGCTCCACCGCCGCAGGCACATGCTGGTTTGAGAAACGCTACCTGTTCCAGCCGAGTTTAAGAGCTGGGTCTCTTAACTACCCAGAGTGAATTCAGCAGGGCTGAATCCCCCTCTACAGTGTTAACAGGCAGGGCTTTCCCTGGTGTCTGTAACAAAAAAGAATAACAGAAATTAAAAAAAAAAAGCAGGAAAAGAAGTGCCACTCTTCTCCTCGCCATCTGAAGTTAACTCCGTCTGCCCCTCAGCATGGCTAACCCTGAAAATGTCATCACAATCACCTGGGAAATAGCAGCCGAAATGCTACAGGAATGGGCATTATTTTACATGCTGCATCCTTTGACAAAAAATGTTTATAGCTTGTATATTTTCTCAGCTGCCAGACATTTTATTCCTGAAAAATCACTGCTGATTGGAGGATTAGATACAACAAATCGATGATGATGATGATGACAACGACGACGACGATGATGATGATGAAAGCAAGACCGCTAGATCCGTATTATCCCATCTTTTCCCTTGTTTTGAATACCTTTTGGCCGGTGTCAGCATTACACCTGAGCTGTGCTACAGACAAGCTGCGTGGGAGTAGGCAAGAAGATTCTGCTGGAGAGATCCTGCTGCTGAAGCTGAAGGGTCACTTAATCAGACTTTTGCAATAACGGTGGTGGCATTTTAATATTGTACCACAATTTGTCATTATGCCCTAGTGGACACCAGCCATTTAAACTTTTATGTTTTTTTTCCCTTTCTTTTCTTTTGTTTTTGTTGTTGAAGTCTGTAAAATAAGCAAAGGGCAGCAGCATCTCTGCTGAAAGTACAATATTAAGTATCTCTATTTTACCATGGACTTATATAGAACCGTTTTCTGATTTATATACAAAGAGCCCATCTAAAAACTACTACTCTATTGTCAATGTGCAGTTTTCTTTCATGCAGGCATCCTCTTCCCCACAACCATTATTTGAACACGAGAAAATAGCCAGATCTTGTACTTGCTGGTACCAAGGTTAGTGGTGTAGCCATTCGTGAAATGGAATTGAATGTATCATCAGAACAAAGCAGAGAAGAAACGGCTGCATCTCTTGCAGAGAAAAAGCAATAATGAGGTAAAATGGCTCTTGAGACAATAATTTACTCCACACCAACATAAGTGGGGGGTATGCAGAAATAGCATGTAAGATTTAAGCATTAATCTTTCTGATGGTTTCACTGACCTGCTAGGTACCACAGTTAAGTACTTTTATTTCCTTTAACATAATACTTGTGTCTGGAAAGCATGAAAGATACAGGAAAGAGCTGATAGTTGAGGAGTTAGTGGATGAATTGTAAGTAGGAAGGAGAAATGTTTCTGCAGTGGTGCTCTGCAAGACATTAGGTTTCTCCGTGGGAGTTAGGGAATAACAAGATTTTGCCAGCTGTCTAGTATGATATAAATGGCCCTTTATATGGGTACCAGTGGCTGCCTCTGGTGGGATTTTCAATCCAAGCCTTTTCAGATTAAATAAAAGGAAATTCTTGATCCTTCCCATACAGCCCTATAATTGCGAACCAATTTATATTAATTGAATTATATAGGAAAGAGAAAAACTCTTAGTCATCAGTTATTCATGCAAACAGAATAGTGTTTTTCTGTTTTCTTTCCTCACAAAGATCTGCCTATTCAGCTAAATTTGACAAAGAGGAGGCTTGGCAAGACTTTTTAAGTGTTGAGGTTTTCATAGCTTAGAGATGAAAGATGAATACGTAAAGGTCTTTTGCAATGCATTTAATTATGAGTATTTGGTTCCAGGAATTGCACAGATTAAAGTTGTGATGCCACTTGTTTGTTTTTAAATGTTTGACTGTCCCAGTTAATATCTGATTCCTGAAATAAACATAGTAATGTTGGGGGGATTCTGAAATCAAGGTAATCTTTAGGAAAAAGCAGCACAGAGTACCCTTACAGATACAAAAGCAATTACAGTTAATTGAGGATTATTGTGACCGCGATAATACTTTATAACAGCATTCACAGGCCCCAGAGTTTGATTGTCTTTAAATATCCTTAGTATTCCCCAATACTGGATAGTTTATCAGCTCTCTGAAAGAAGAACTTAGTACTGTAGAAGCTCAGGCTCCCCACTGAGTGGTCAGCAGAGAAACCCAATACAAACTACTCACAGCCATTGAGGGAAAAATGCCTTGATCAATTCCCATTGACCATGTTGGTAATCAGCTTCCACCAAATTCGACAACATTGTAGAATCCATCTCCAAATCAGAGACAGATCAGGGCTTCAGGATGGACCACGAGGCATTGCAGGGCAGCAGAACTGTGTCTTTACCAGCAGTGTTACTGTTGGTTTAAAAAAGTGGTTGTCAGTGTTGTGCGTGAGGTGCTTCATGGATTACGTCTGAGGTCTGTCTTTTGTGTACTTCAGTATTGTCCTATTCAATGCATCTGTCATTGGTGTTTAGGGAAAGCAGTCAGGTCAGGTAGAAGTCAATTGATAAAATTGTTTTCCTACCCAGGAACATTTTACCAACTAATTATTTGAATAGCAGTAATTCCGCTGAAGAACCGATGGCATACAGAATGCCTTTTGGAACCCATGATTTTTTTTCTCCCATAGATAATTAAATTTATTTGAGCAGCAACTCTAGAGGGCATTTTGCTAGTGTACAAGAGGATGTGATATTACTGAGAGAGATCAGTGTTTCTGATCAGAGATGTGTAACTGGGAGAGATCAGTGTTCCTCTTTAGGCTTCCACTATAGTCAATGAAGAGAGAAAAACTCCTACTAGAGAAATTGAGGCGCCTTAAATTTCAGCATTGAGCTTTGAACTGCCCGGTGGAGGAGCATATGTATCACAGACACTGGAGGGGCTCATCTCCCAAGGCCGAGGTTGGTCTGTGTGAATCCTTGGTTTTTCAGCTTGTTGCCCATTACTTTATGCGTTGGAAACACTGCAACAGAAAGAGGGCCTGATTTTATTCAAGGAACCCTAAAGTGACAGAGGGTTAAAGCAGTACTTATGCCAAGGGACACAGGCACAGAGTATGTAAATAGTAACAGAATGAAGCCAAAAGGTAAAGGAGCGTGTGCTATATTTTATTATTTCACAGGCAAGAAGTAAATCTTCAACCTTTCCAGCACATGTGCAAGGGCTTCTCGTGGTGCTGTTACCTCCAGACAACTTACACAACCAGCAGTAGTCCACCACTGGGTTTCAAGTACCCAGTGTGGTTCTTGACAAGTTTCTTATTCCTACCAGCACCCACAGACTTTGATCCCAAATACTCTGAGAGGTTGTTTTCTGTTTTTCCCCTTCAGAAATATTTTAAGAGAAGTTACTCTGTGGAATGGAGGTGTTTGAATGTGGAGCCGATGTCCCCCAGATCCTCAGGGTGTCCTTGCCTTCAGTGCCTGTGGTTCAGACCTGCCAAACTAATGTGCTTGTGCAAAGACCTAGGGCGATTGCTCCAGGGTAGTTTCCTCAAAAGTCCTGGTATCCCACTGCAGGTCCATGACATTTCATAACCATGGCGAAGGCTTACATCGTATGTAGCATGCAGAAATATGAGATCTCATCTTCACACAATGTAGTAGGTTCATCTTAATTGAGCAGTTGTGAGACACAAGTATATACCAGTGTCCCATTCTTCCAGATAAACAGAGATTTAGGCTTTTGAGTAAAGGATAGGTAATAGCCACTGTGCTGTGACATTGCCCGTTACAGCTTGCAAGGGAAATTGTACCGCAAAGTGTCAGATTTCATATGTTTTCAAAAGATTTAAACGGATTTGACAGGAAATCTCAGTAGCCAGCATTATAGGAAAATGCAATGAGCAGACAGCTTTGTTACAGGACTTTTAAAATTTTTAATTGTCATTATTTTTTGAGCACCTGTTATATTCAGCACTGTAAAATTGGCTCATTGCAACAGCAGTTTTTAACTTGGGGATGAAGATGCAGTATTCCTTGTTCTCTCTCATGCTTACATAACTAATTGAATAGATTTAGACTGACTTGTATGTATGATTATTTGCCGGAGTAACGTATAACAAAATTAACAGTGTTGAAAATTACATCAGTGATGTTGATGATTGGGGTAAACTCAGCGCAGAGCATGGACAAATAGCTGGACAGCCTTTCTCCCCTTTAATAATGGGAATAACAGTAATCATAAATCTCGTTTTCCATTAACCACATTGAAAATGTATTCTAGTTGCCATTTATAAATTTATCTTCTGATAATAAATGTTGTTTAATGTAAAAAAATCTCCTTCTCCTTTATTGAAGATGAGTACCTCAAAATCAGAGTAAGTTTGATTCAATATCCCACTTATTTTTTAGTTTGAATTTTGGTTTGGAAAGGTCAGTGTGTGAAACTGTATCTTCCACAGCAGTCAAGTCTTAAGATCATTCAGTAAATCCACGCTATTCCCACATGCTCATCGTTACACTCATGCATATAAACCCCAACACTTCCATGTGTCTCTACCCATGTGCGGGTAATAAACAAGTTTATTTAAAATTAAAATGAAAAAAAATCAGAAAAGGAAGAATTTTAAATAAACACTGTTACAGAAAATACTACCTTAAGAAACCGGCTCATGTTATTGTGTTGTGCCTTTGTCTGTGATACATAACTGGAGAAGTGCACAGAGAAATTTAAAGATTGTTCTCTTTTCACAGTTTTGCTGTAGCATAACAGTTGCTGTGTAATGTATGCTAATGACGTCATGCCCATTGGTACCTTGAAAAGGCTTAAATTCTCCACAATAAATTAGGTTTTAGCATAAATATGTAACTCTAAGGATACTGCATCTTTAGAAATCAAAATAACTTGAAATTATTTTACTATACTTGTAACAGTTTAAATATTCTGCAATATATGTGATAGTGAAAAGTATTTTCCAACTCACAATTTTACATGGGGTATTAAGTAGATTAAATGAAGTATATTTTTAAAAGATCCTTTAGTTTTCATTGGGAAAACTGGTAAGATAATGCTTTGCAAAGCTTACTGACAAAACACAAGAAGTAAATTGTTCTGTTTTATCAGAGCATGTTTTCTCTGCAAAATGGAGTGGCCACTTCTTTGCTGTTTTGCAGGTGGCGTGAGATATAGCAAAGTCACACTGAGTCATTCAGTGTCAAATAAGTCAACACTCCATGTCTTTGACTGAATAAAGGTAAAAACCACTTAATCAAAATGAAAACCATAGGGAAGGTTTGGGGGTTTTGTGATTTTTTTTTCCTTATGGTATTTTACAGTGAACTCCAGGTACAGTAATGGCAAGTGCTCATAGGATTTTATTTTTTCTTGTATTTCCCTGACTACAATGCATCTTCATTAAAGGTTGCAGAGCTGAAATAGGCAGCTGCTTTTTGCTGATTCGGGGGGAGTTTAGTCTTCTAGGTGCAGTAACATGTCAAGAAAATTAATTGTAGCAAGACGGTTCTGACATTTAAAGTACACATACACTTCAGTGAGATAGCCTAAAATCTATTTTAAAAGGTGAAACAGAAACTGAAAGTGCCTGTAATTAGAACTGATGGGATGTTCCTATACTTTTACACAGCAATAACTTAATGGGATTCTGTTAATAGTAAGGTGAAAATTAAATTTTACTTGGAGAACAATAATGCAGCACAGAAACAAACACAAAGTGCCATTTGTATGTTCACATGTTGAGATACTGTGTTAAAGGTTTTAGTTATTTTCTCAGATAACATCTGTCATATATTTGTAAGAAGAAAATAAATCTTAGTTTACAAATGACTCGTAGCTGTATCGATTCTCAGTAGGTGTGATTGGAGGTCGTTGTCAAGCAGTGTTTTAGGGGATTTCTTCCTATTTTATGTTGGATGTACCCACGTATCCAGGGTATTCTCTAGTGAAGTAATCCAAAAACCAGCAATAAGCCCAATGGAGGTTTTTTTAGGGAATATGATAGAACAGGGATTCTCTTGAAAAATCATTTGCATTGGACTCTGGAAACACAGAGTTCACCTTATGTTACCTTTCTATTCGTCATGTAGTGCTCATAGTATTTAATATCATCTTAGAAATGGTTGACTTCAGGAGTGGACAAAATATATAATTTTTCTTTCTTTTGGGGACAAGTGAGTGAAAAACAGGACTGTCAGTCTAGAGACTATTTGAATAGCAAACAAGAAGTTGATATTCCTAAAATGAAGTGTGGAGATTTTTATATTGGGTGGCCTAAACATTTGCATCACTAGACTAATTGATCTTACCAGTAAATGGCCATTTGTGATTCTTGCACTCTATTTTTTCTCAAAAAAATTTTTTTGTAGATATTAACTACTGCTAATGGATTCTTAAAATGGCAGTGTAATGCCAGCCCTCATGCTTCTTTTATTTCTAAAAATTAATTTATTGAAGATGAAAATGTAACTGATTGTCCTAATGCCTTCGAGAAGGAAGATTGCTTTTTGTCGTCTGAATTTGTACCTGTCATTTATCCAGGCAGAATTTTGTATTTGAAAAATGCAACATTTTATCTGGACTTTCACTGCCATCAGTGGGTTGCTGCTGGAGTCTCACTGAGGCAGAATTGTGTGTGACAAAGATGCTTATATACAGATAAAAGTGCAGGTGCAAAAAAAAAAAATGAAGCACATGAACCCACATGTAAAATAATGACATGTTCATAAGCATTAGTTAATCGCATGTCAAGACTGCTAGTTAAGTAAAAAATTTTACTGTTAACCACTGGCAGAAATAATCCCTTCAGAACATGCATATACTTCCTCTGTTGTCCTGAGTTTAATCTCCAGATATTAAGCACACAAAAGATTACAATTCATGCTGGGGATTTTAGGAGGGCACTGGGGAATGAAGAACAAGAAGGACAAAGAAAACATTAGTTTTGTACCTCGTCCCTGAGCTGTAGCTGTTGTTGGAGAGGAGAGTTTTGTTCTTTGTTCTGGAGCAGCAACACTGCAAAGGGACACCTGTAGAAACCTGCCGTGTTGGACGGTTTGGCGATTCCAGCCTTACATGTGTTAGTTCTTGTGTAGGAAAGGGCACCTTGTCTTCACCAGCCTGAAATGATCCAGGGGTTTTTTCCCTTCATGTTGAGGTTTTTCCCTTTTGGTTTTTTTTTTTTTCTTCCTTAGCTATTATGAAAATAAGAATAGAAAAAAGTTATTTGAGATCCTGTTGTCCATATGTATGACCCGCAACATCTTCCCCAATTCAGTGTCAAAAGTTTCAGTGAGCCAAGATACTGTCAGTTTTAAGAGAAGAAGTGGTTCACACATTGACTTGCTAAACCTTACTCTTTGCTGTGACCTCTGCATTTAAAAAACAATGATTCAGTGTCTGGTAGGGGACCACAGGTGATGGCTTTAAAGGATTGTCATAAGCATGAACCATGAAATACACAAATAGGTTCAGATACCGATTTTCTCCCTCGCCCTGCCTTTCTATATGTGAAAGAGCTTTGTTGGAAAGTCAGCTTGAGCCAAATCTTCATGGCTGAACTAATATTTTTCACAATTCAGACTTCATGTTGTCATTTCTGGTTTCAAACTATTTTTCACTGCTAAATTTGCATCTTAAAGGCACAGTTTATTTCTTTCCTTATTGTCCTATACATGGCTTCTTTGGTAATTTAAGTTTTTTGTTGAACACCTACACAATATGCTGTCTTGACCTACTGTCTGTCCTTGAAAAGTTGTATTTCCCATTTGCACATTTCTAGAATACACACTGAGATAGTAATGAATTACTGAAGTTTCATGCACCATCAGCCTTAAGACCTTCAACCCACACACGGACACATGTATTCATACACTTCAAGGGAAAGAGAGATTTGGACACTGCTGTCAACATGTGGGGTCAAAAATACCATTAAATCAGAAAGTTCTTTCAGCTGTGTTTAGGAAGAAACAACAATAATGAAAAACACCATTATTGGCCAAGTTACTTATGGAAGAAGCAATTTCCCCTAGGGCATTAGTTGAATGAAGTGCTAAGGATGGGGTTGCATTTGGCCCCAAATTGTTCCCTCTGATCAGGTCATTATCGTTGTATGTACCAATGAGTGTTCATTTGATCCTCCTGTGTAAAAATACAAAAACATCCTGTCATTTACCAAGTAATTCATTTGGGACCGAAGCTTCACAGCAATGGAATTAGTATGTACGGCACCTCAGTCTTTTTCCTAGATAAGATGCAAAAGGGAGGGCCATTATCGGTAACCCTATAGAGATAATAGTGTCAATAGAGGTCCTACACTTAAAAGGAATAAAAATACCAGTGCTAGCAAGCAAACATATTCGTTTTTTAAGTCTTTCTTTTGCCTTCTTTTCAAAAGCTTTTAAATACAAAAATTACTTTTCTTCCAAAATTAAACTTCTGAAGATCTAATTTCCCAGTAGTTTCCTCTGCATTTATATACTATGTAGTGTTTAGGCAATGCCTATGTTATAAGTTTATTAATATTATGTAAGTGTTGTTCTTGTATTTATGTATAGTGTATGTATTGTAAATATACTCAGAGCTTTTTTTCCTCTTACTGTAAAAAGGTGATTTTTGCCCTATGATAATGTAAAGGGAGTCCCCTAATGAAGTTCTGTCAGAGGATGATTATTCCGCTCTATTCTCAAAGGTTTAAATGAACAAGTGTTATCGTTTTAAATGGTGTCTCAGACATATTTTGTTGGTGCATTGCTTTTCTGTATTCAACTTTCCTATTAATTGAGCTGTGAATTGAAATAGAATTTAAACCTTTAAATGTATGCATTTGTACAATTATCTGAATGGAGGCATGAAGGTTAAATAAAGCATTTTGTATGGAACAAAACCCCTAATTATTACTGTGGATGACTCAAAGCTTCTGGAATACCCAGTTATTAACTTTTTTAAATTAAACCTTTGTTTTCTATAAACATATAGTGATTTTTAATGGAATTTTTGCTTAAGAAATGGGTTTTACTTTTCTGATTTTTTAAAAGCCATCATAGAGAGTAGACATTCTTTCTCCTTTCATAGCATTTGTGCATCTGTGGAGAAGCTGGAACAAATAAAATAGCACTCAGCAGTATAAACAAGAATGTCCTGGTATGGTATAAAAATATTTTACATTACTGTATAATCTGAGTTCCCTAAGTACTTTAAAATGGAGTTCTGTGTCTGTCTCGCTTTGCTTCTTCCCCTGTCCTTTCCTGGTGTGTAGAGAGGTGGGTACAGTTAATGTGCAGCTTCCTTGAGGTACCTGTGCAGGCAAGAGGGAGTTTGTTCACTGTGTGCCCCTGAAGTGAAGGAACAGCTAGTAGAGAAGGGCAATGGCACACTGGAAACAGCAACTTCATGCCTACTTGAAGAGACTTGGTATTTGGGATTGCTCCTAGGGACATTTTGAGGCCTGTGAGGTTCTCCCTTGTGTCTCACCATTCCACAAAGAAGCTTCCTTCATGTTTGAGCCAGCCTAGGACATCTGTGGATATCAAGTCAGTGACTTGGAGCTGCACTTTGCCCTTAGAGGTGAAATTTCTCCTTAAAATTAATTTTCCCCTTCCCTTGAATTTCCACTTGCTTGCTTTAAACCGATATGATAATTCATCTAATAAAAACCATAGTGTTACATGGTTACAGGCAGGGGAACAAGTAAACAAAGTGATTTGGACACCTCTGAGCCTTATGAAGAGATGTGTCTGAACCAAAGCTGCGCTAGAACAGATCTTCAATTTCTAAAACCGCTGATGAATTTAAAAATCAGATAGTTGTACTGGCCCTTCCAAAGCACTTCTGCTTTCCACACAATAAGTTGTTTGTTGTTCATCAGTGTCCTGTGTGTGCTTAATTTCATTTTTCTCCCAACAGTGCTGTAAGTATAAAATGCATCACTGCCTGTTTAGTCTGACCTCTCCAGTGAACGCCCACACCATCCACTGCCCTGACCCACACTCTGTTCCTGAAAAGTTATTTCTTCCACTTGCACAAACAACTGCTCAGTTGTCATCTAATCCCTACTCCCCTTTTCTTTCCTTTGTTGTTGAACAGTCCACTTGGAGTGAAAAGTTGGCACGTTGTTTTAAGTACATCGTACGGTGCGTGTCTGGCTTTCTGTGAGCATGACAAGGAGTGGCCGCTGGTAACGACCTTCAACTTTGCACATTGAGTTGCTGGATCAGATAAGGACAGTTCCCTCTCTATGGGCAGAAAAGAACTGCATTGGCGTCATCCTTGAACCTGGGGTACCTGCGCCTTCCGGGTGGAGCTCTGGCAGTTCACTTTCACCCATGGATTTACAGTGCTAGTCATCCTGTCCAGCCTGTAATAGGGAAATGTGCCCATATGGGAGGTTTGGGTGAAAGGCCTGCTTGCTGTGCTGTGGCCTGCTGCACTGTGGCCCAGTGGCACAAGATTTTGGTTGGGAATTGAAAAGGGCACCAGATTTTGGTGATCACCAAGTATTTGTCCTTTCCGAAGAGAAGCCATCTCTGTGGGGCAAACTGCCACAGACATAATCAGTCTTTAGCAATGCCTGTGGTGCACAGTGTGGAAACCTGTCCCTGAACAAGCCTCCCATCCTTGCAGATTGGGCAAAGTTATACCCTTTAAATAGACAAAGAATGAAAGGCAATTGACTGAAGCTGCAGTGACTCAGTAGTTAAGCAAAAAATGTCATCACAGAATGGGAAGTGTTGGCAGGGACCTCTGGAGGTCATCTGATCCACCGCCCCTGCTCAAACAGGGACACCTGGAGCCCATTGCCAGGATTGTGTCCAGATGGCTTTTGAGAATCTGCAAGGATGAAGACTCCACAGCCTCTCTGGGCAACTTGTGGCAGGGGTCGGTCACCGTCGCAGTGAGAAAGTGTTTCCTGATCTTCGTAGTAGCATCTAGCCATTTTGAGTACCTCCTCTCTCACTTTAGCCATTAGGCAGAATGGGCTCCCTGATTAGGGTTTTGACCCAGCCCATAACTGGCTACAGTTTTTATACCCATGGGTGTTTTCTGTGAGAAGACCCAAATAGCAGCAGTAGCCGTAGTCTTCCTAGCATACTCCCAAAGGCATTTACTGCCTCACATATTTGTCTTACCAAAAATATATAGCCCATAATAACTAGGACTGCCCCTTACAAAGGAATGAATAACCAGATTTAGCCAGTAAGCTGAAACATGTCAATATATTTTATCCTTTATGTTTTTGTTTGTATCTTTGCACAACCTTGCTCACAAGTGTACTGTGCCCTTTCCTGGTTATCGTTCTCATTTGCTGGGGATATTGATCTATAAAACCTCCTTGTAAAGTATTTCAAACAAATCCTTTGTTTTTTCTGGGGTGACTTCTCTACACCTGTATTTTTGGGCCTATGCAGAGTATTAACAGACAGAAACTAACAATAAAGTCCAGAAACTACTGCAAAAGCAAACAGTGAAACCGAGATGCTTACAAAGCGCTATAAATCTCTGCTGAGCTCGAGTTGCTGTTTAATCTTTATATACAGGTACGTCTCAAGGTTATCTGCTCTTGAGGGTTTCTCTGGAAGCTTTTGTGATTTGTCATCCGCTCAGCTTCTTATCAGTCAAAGGTATTTCCCCTTGTAACATTTATTATGGGCTGCACTCTGTGTTTTTACTAATGCAATGCCCTGAAGAGGCTCTGGTATGCAGTTTGTAAGGAGTTATTAAATCTCCCTCTCCCGTGATCAACGGGATCGTAAACGTGACATATGCAGCATAGCATGTGCGGCAGCATTGATGGCTGAAATGCCATCACTGGGACTGCACAGAAACAAGGAACCCTGCAGCTCTGGAAAGGACTTTTCTGTCTCTATCTAGCAGTCTGGATTGAAAAGTACGGTTAAATACATTTGTTATATATGTCATGTATGTAGAAGAGAAACTACTGCAAACAGCACCATTGTGGTACCTTAGCTAACACACGGGGTTGGATTTTGAGGTGGAAAAAATCTCAACCATTTCCACCAGGATCATGGCCATCCTGCTGTGCCATTCCATTTCAGCAGAGGCAAATCCAGCCCTGGCAGATGCAACCATGTGTCACCGTTTCTGAGGAACTGGCGGACTTGAGAGAGGACCACTGTGAAATTGTTTCATTACCAGGATGACAGGGAGCCTGTCGGTATGTGGCTGAGGCTGGGACAGCAGGGAATTTCCTGGGAAATGGCTTCCTCTCCTGCCTCCACAGTCTCATGGAAATGAGTGGCTGAAAGAGAAGGCTGGCTGCTGCAGGAAGCAGGATGCAACTGTTCCCCACCTAGTGCTTTATCCAGCAGAGAAGGCTGCTTTAATTCCTCATTTGTCCTTAAATATCTGCTGTGTCTACATTGGTGTCTGACTGGTAGCACGTAGAGGCATGCAAGTACATGTATATATCTGCTTAGTACAAAAATATGTGTGTGTATATATATATATTTATACACGCGTGCACTGTATGCATATATGTATGTATGTACTGACTAGCTCTTTCTAAAGGGGTCTGTCTATGAATTCATGCCTGTGGACACCAGGAGCATTACTGGGAATATCTTTGGGAGGCAGGTGTCCATGTAGCTATGCAACAGCTGAATAGCAGTTTTAAAGCTCTTTAATTTAAGATGTTAGAGCCAAAATGGTTGTCACATGCCTAGAAGTATTACAGACAAGGTTGGATGGGGCTTTGAGCAACCTGGTCTAATGGAAATTGCCCCTGCCCATGGCAGGGGGGTTGGAACTAGATGATCTTTAAGGTCCCTTCCAACCCAAACCATTCTATGATTCTATGAAAGGTTAAGGGGAGGAGATGAATGCTCAAATTCCTTCTATGTCTGTTCCCCATGCATGAGCTGGTGCTTCAAGGGGTTCTCCAAAGCCCCATGCGCCCCCCAGACCTGACCTGTTCTCATCTCCCCCACTGGCAGCATGAGTTCAGCCCAAGCCCAGCCTGCAAGGTGCATCTGACAGGAGACTATGGCCTTCCCCATGACAGAGGGGTCCAAGGTCACCTGAACAACCTGGGGTCCTGCTCACAGCACTGCCACCTCAGCACACAGGCACGGACAGAGGCAGAGCCCCAAAGGACAGCAGGGACATGAAGCAGAGGTTTTAGCTTCAGCTGTGTTGGGAGGCTTATCTCACATTCCGACTGGTGGATGGGTCTGCAGGTAAGTAATGCAAGCAGGAAATGGGGGCTGCTCCTTGGGTGCCCTGGGACCCTACCTCAGACAAGCAGAGGTCTGGTATTTCACTGCTTCCAGAAGGAGCCACAGCATGGGGGAAGGAGCGTCATGGAAATTGAAAGCCTGGAATTAGCTGAGACAAAATTGGTCTCCATATGCGCAAATTGATAACATGGCTGTTTCAGTCTGCTGGTGAAGTATGCAAGCTGTTTCTGAGGCATTTTGTAAAAAATTAGAAAAGGCTGGTAGAGGGTTTCTGCAGAGCTTTTTTTGGTTCTGATTATTCATTTATTTACAAACGATCATTTAGACCATCTGGGGCTTTTCAGCGTAACTGAGAGAAAACTCTGAGCTTCCCAGGACTCTGCAAGTGTGCCAAGAAGGCAAGACTGCAAAAGGCTTTTGGAGCTAATAAAACAAAGGCAGAAAAGTGGCTTGTTGTGATGTGGTAGGGGGAGGAGAACAAGGAACAGGACCCTTTTCCTTCCTCAGACTTGCTTTGTGTCCCATTTTGTTTGACATTTGTAATCAAAGCCTCAGCACCTTTGCTTTAGTTATAATAACTTTACTGTAGTTATTACATGAGCCTCCACAGATGTACACACAGCACAAGTTTTTAGCCTCCAGCACTGACCACTCCCCAGACAAGATGCTTGTTACTGTACCACAGTACGTGTGATTCTGCAAGTTTCATTTATCACAAGGCAGCAGTACAGACACAAGAAAAGTACAGCAGGAGCCAGGGGCTCAAGATGAGGTTTGGCGCACAGTACATCAACATCAGAAAAGGCTTGTTCCTTCAGCTTTCATCACTAGCAACATCTGGAGAGATGAATGTAACTCAGTCACGGTTACTGCAAATTAAAATAAATTAATAACCTGCCAAATGTGGGACAGGAGTGCTACATTCATGTGTTTTTGTGGGAAAACTAATGTGGCCCTTTGGGGTTGTCAGCTTTAGTTTGATTCACATGGATGGCCACATACCCATAAACTTCAGGGAGATTTCAGGCCTCAAAATATTTTCCTTGATTATCCTAGCAGGAAGGTTATTGGCAGGAAGTAGGGATGGCATTGACAGCAATTTCATGCTTGAAATTAGCTCAGAGAAGTAGTTCACAGGCCATAACTTGCAGCAGTGGTGGTGATGCCCAGTAGATAGGTAGCCACTTATCAAAGACACAGTGGAAGGTGACACCTTGCTATAGGAATCAGAAATGGCCTAATAAATATATGAGGGAATGTATCTCAGCCTGGAGAAGTCTGCAGGGAGACCTTACAGCAGCCTTCCAGTGCATAAAGGGGGCTTACAAGAAAGCTGGGGTGGGATTTTTTACAAGGTGATACAACAAAGGGTAATGGCTTTCAACTGACAGTAGATTTAGTTTAGATATTAGGAAGAAGTTGTTTAGTGTGAGGGTGGTAAGGCACTGGAACAGGTTTCCCAGAGAGTTTGTGGATGCCCCATCCCTGGAACGTTCAAGGCCAAGTTGGATGTGGTTTTGGTCACCCTGGTCTATTGAAAGGTGTCCCTGCCTATGGCAGGCGGGTTAGAACTGGATGATCTTTAAGGTCCCTTCCAATACAAACCATTCTATGATTCTGTGAAACTCAAGTGCTTTTTTCTGTTTAGTAGCTAGAGTCTGAGATGGTGCTTTTATATGTGGGAGGACCACAGGATGCAGAATTTAGATAAGATATTGGCAGTATCCTTTTGCAAACAGCTGCATTACTCCCAACCACAGAAAACACCACCGGATAACACCAGACACTTGCGGAGGCTTCTTAGCCCAAGTTGACAGATTTTCTGGCCTTTTTGCAGGCCAAGCACAGAGATTTAGCTGTGTCGATTTTGGGGTTATGATCTTCAAATCCTACCTAGCAGATGGTGGTGGGGCTGGGGGGAGGACTGATAACAGCAGTATGAAGAAGTGGTCAGGCACCTGTAGTATGAACCAAGACAAAGACTGAAGTGAGATGTGCAGTCTGGAAAAGGAATGAAAGGATACAGGGAAGTATCAACAATCCTGGGGCTAAGATGAGGGTGAAATATGACTACAAAGTGGTCATAGGTGTCGGGGTTAGGATTAAGAGAATGGCAGCAGTACTGAGATTTAAAAATAATTAGGATACAAAATGCTGAATCAGATGGTGCCAAATATAATCATTTATGCCTTCATTACACCTTTATCTGTATGTGCCACATACAGGTTTTTAGAAATGTCTTTGCAAGCTTTGTAAGAATTATTAATGCTGATGTACTTCTCCTCTTTAACAACATGGTTTCTTACTTACCCTCAAGATTCAAACTAAATGAATACAGAAAGAAGCACTTCAAAAACTTGTACAAAAATATTTGAAGCATTAATTGCATCAGATTTACCTCCAGCTTTGTTAAAGAAAGACCAAGCATTTTGTATCTTCTGTGAAAATTTAGTCCTTCCCATTCTTTTTGTGGTATAAAACCAGTATTTTTAATCATAGTGGGCAACACCATGAGTCATGGGCTTTAAGGTTCAAATCAGTATCAAGTGAAGCAAATACTGCAAGAGCGTCATTTATTTCTTTATGACAGGTGTTATAAGTTTATTAAGAGATTGGAGATTGGGCTGATGCTTGAAAAGTGTTTTTGAAATTACTTTAGGTCCACAAGGAATGTTTTTGTATTTGAAATTACCTTCTAGTCCAGTTAAAACTCAAACCATAAATTTTAGATATTTCTAGTGAACCTTCGGGAAGCTTCCTTTGCATCTGCCTAGAAATACTGAGCTTTTCTTTTTTTCACTGCTAACAAAAAACGGTGAAAGATGACTAGAGAGTGTATTCACTAAGAGGCTGCCAGGGATTCATAGGGTCCAAATAATTGATACTCATTAGAGATCTGAAAACCAGCATGGACTCATTTCATAGGCATTTAAATATCTTGGCTGGATCAGTGAAGCTCAGTGAACCAACACGTTTTCAAAATAAACTCTCTTGTGGTGAAAAACTGTTGGCCCATGTTCATCTAAATGGGATCGAGTAAATTATACAGTCCAAGACTGGCAAATAACGGGAATTAAAGACTAATTTCCTTTTTCTCCTGGGCATACTGTCTGCATAAGAGCAAAAGATGCCACAGATTGAATCCACAAGACTGAGAAGTGTATATATCATGTTTTTATTCTGTTTCCATATAGAAGTACATTATCATATTTTAAATGTGCCTCAACAATAAAGCTCACAAAAAAAAAAAAAAAAAAAAGTGGTGGCCCCAGTGCCTGACTGTAGCACAAGCTCAAACTCTGGTGGGCCTAACTGCAACACCAGTGACATATCAGCAGTTTATGGGCTGGAAAACAAAGCCATTAAGTTCTTTTGGCACTGTGTTTCTTACAACAAAAGAAGGTTTGAAGAAAGGGAGTTACAAAAATGTGTTTTACACTGGAGACCCATTAGCTCTATTGGTCAGAGAAACTGCTTTGCAGCCTCCACCTGCACTATTGTGTGTGAGGGATTTATTTTATGCTCTGTTCTTCACAACAAACAGACCTCCCGAGTAGCAATGTGTGTTCTTATATAAAAGATAATTTGGGGGCTCTGAAGACTTGAAACTCAGATTTGGTCCTGATTATTAGAAGGTCACCTAGGAATTCTGGAGCTGTTTGTTTATCCTTATTCCAGCCTGCTAGGTCCAAGAAAATACATTTAATTCAATCCAGGTGACTCTCCATTAAATATAATCTTGTCTTAATTGGTGCCACCTTGACCTCTACTTGTGAAGTCTGTTTTGTGGTCTACAAGACTAGCTTTAAATGCTCAAACACACATTTTTCTATCTGATTCCCTATGATTTCATTATGACAAGAACACACTTCATACTAGGCTCTCCATGTGTGTGTGAAATGCAGGGAAGGTTTAGTAACAAGACCATGTCCAAGCAGAATAGAGGTCTTCTTCAGGCTGCCGGCCATGATGGGCTCTGTTACTTGAACCCAGATCCGTTATCACAAACTTTAAGATGTCCAAAGTCAAGGGATCAGTGAGCGATTCAAAGGCACTGCTCCCTGGGGCTTCTGCAGCCCATCCCACTCCCACCCCAGCAGAGAGGTTGCGATGTCCAATCATCAAGTAGTCTTCATGCACCCCTTGAATTTCAGTTTACATCTCCACTGGTGTGCTTTCCTCCTTGAAGTAACCTGGCAGCCCTATAGCAGGCTTGAATTTACCCTAGTAGAGTATTCCTAGAAGACGTCTGCCTCTGTCAATGATCTGACATTTCGACACTGCTCTAATGAGGGGAGGAACAGCAAGGCTGAGGTGCTCCTACCAAGTGGTGGACCAAGGAGCATTAAGAACCACAGTTCAAAGCAAATGCCCTCCTCTTGGTATCAGATGCCCTCCTCTTGGCATCAGGATTTTTAATCTGATCTGGCATTTCAAGCTGGTGAAAAGATTACTCTGAATTTCCACTTCTGACAGTGGTAGAGAAACAGAAGCTCCTTTATTTTGCCAAAAGCCACAGTTTCCATTCTGGGAAGGAATACAGAAGTTAAGTAGCCCATATTGCAGGCAATAGCCAAGTGAGAGCTTGTCATGTTTGATCAATTGCTGGTGGAAGGAGATTTTCTGTGAAATGCGGTAAAAAAAAGAACAGACTCAACCACTGACATAGATTAATACACTAATGATATTAAACTTTGGCTCCAATGCTGGCTGCTGCTTCAGAGGGCTTGAAAAACTGAAGTTCTGAATTATGTACCAAACCCAGGCCACCGATTCATCTGGCAACATTTACAAATGTCATATCAATGCTTTGCCAGCAAAGAACAAAGCAGAAACACTGACAGGTCCCAGCAAGCTTGGAAGAGAGAGAAATTAATGTGGAGCGCTTAAAACAGGTATGATCTGGATTGAGCTATAAGGTTAGTGTCTCAGGTAACTTACACAAGTAGGAGGTTTGAAAGCTTTCAGGTAAATTAGATTAAAATCAATGCTACTAATAAAACTGCACCATATGGCATAAGGAAGCCAAGCACTGCTTGATACAATGCACAGACATATTCACTGTCAAGATAATATAAAGTGCATTTTATATGCAGAATTTGAATAGCATCTACATTTTGCACAGCAAAAGGCAGGTGTTTTGGCTTTCATTAAAAGATGCAGCTTCTGAAGTCACGTGGCATCATGAGACGCAGCTCCTGTTTGAGTGGGGGGCAGGAAATGGTGATTCATGGGGTCACAGAGCAAATCTAAAATTGGAATTGTTCAAGAACAGAGAGGGTAAAGAGAAGGAACAGATTTCTACACCATTGTTTTTAAGGCAAGTTCAAAGTGTAAACCCTAACAAAGATTTTTATAATGGTATTGATAATGCTACCCAACACCTTGGACTAACCTGAGAAAAAAGATTGTCATATTGCTGTCCAAGAGCCACATACAGTTCCTGAAGCAAAACCCAGAATCTTCAGCTTCCTGTTGGTGTTGTGGGATTCAGCATGTGCCTCCTTAAGGCATCTAGGTGGGATCTTATTAGAGAAAAGAAAGGCTTGAGTGGCAGAGATGGGTGGGCATAACTGTGAGTCCTGTTAAATATACCTAAAAAAAGAGACTAAAGGAGGTTTCAAGGTCCTGGAACAAAGGTCTCTTGAGCAACGGTGGTGCAGGGAGGCAGCACAGGAGATACTATTTTTAGGGTATATTCAAAGGAATCAGTTTAGAGGACAAACAGTATTTTATGAATGTGTGCTGAATTTCTTTTTGGAGAGCTTAGACAGGATGAAGCCTGATGAGTAAAGTGAAGGAGTAGATTGGTAATGCCATATATCATGTTGACAAGACATGGTCAAACCTCCTCTGTGGCCTGCAGATTGTACCAGTCTACTGCTTTTGTGTATTACACAAATAGATACCCAGAAACTTATTTGTGTCAATGAACCTTACTACAAACCAGGCTTCAGTCCCACCATGACTGTCACTGTTGGTTTGAGTGAAATAGGTCACCACTTCACCTGGGAGTGCTCCCCAAGTTTGTCCCCAAAGACATGCTGGACTCATTGGTTGCAGCTGTGGAGTGTGGTAGCAGTGCTAAACCAGGAACTAGATCCAGAGGAACACGGCATGACTCCTCACTGGGGAAAGGATAGAAAGGGAGTTCAGACAAACTTCAGTTCAAATTTTGTGCTGGGTGCAATTCAGCTACATGCTTATGCCACAGTGAATCCCAAGCTACTCCAGGAGTGCTTTAGCTAAGCTGAAGTAATTAACAAACTATTACTGGATCCCTCAAATACTTTTTTTTTTCCTTTTTGTGTTCAACTGGCCATGGTTTTCAAAGCACATTATGAGCACAGAGAAGCATCATTCATTATGTAGGTGTATTGTTCTCCATTTAACAGATGTATTTCCAAAAGACTTGAATTAGGACAAGAGGGCACAGTCTTAAGCTGTGCCAGGGGAGATTTAGGTTGAATATTAGGAAGAAATTTTTTACAGAGAGAGTAATCAGACATTGGAATGGGCTGCCCCGGGAGGTGGTGGATTCACCGTCCCTGGAGGTTTTCAAGATTAGACTGGATGTGGCACTTAGTGCCATGGTCTAGTAACCACGTCAGTTTTGGAACAAGGGTTGGACTTGATGATCTTGGAGGTCTTTTCCAACCCGGTTGATTCTATGATTCTATGAATTCACCTGGCTGGTGTTTTCTTTCACAGTAGCTTTGGCGTCCATGGTACTGTGCCAAGAAAGTCATCTTTATTTGTGCCCTTAACTCTCAGTGGTGTCAGCAAATTACTGGCAACAGCCTGTATTATTGTCTTCGTCAGAGGGAGAATTTATGATGTCACCAACTAAATCCATCAGGGACATTACGTCCTTATAATTCACAGTTGACTCTTGAACACATGAAAGGAATGGCAGTATGCCAGCTAACAAAGAATAACTGTGCTACTTACTTTAGCCATGATAATTTGATTAAATAATAAAAATATGCTGGTGCAACAAGGAAAAATTAATGCACCAATAAACACAAAGGAGAAAAACAGGGAAGTACTGAGCCATATATTAAATACACATCTTTATGGCAGCACCATTTTCAATTTCTGGTACTTTAAGTTGATGGGAGCTTTGAACAATATTTACACTTCATTCAGTCTAGAGGAACACGACAGCATTATTTAAATTTTATTTGATGATCAAAAGGATGGCAGTACTTCATGGCAAGAAAAAATGGTACAGGCAACAAGTTGCAGTAATTTCATATTTTTAATGCAAAATTGATTGACTATGCCTGAGAAAGGATATTAAGGGAGTATTCCAGAGCCTAGTTAATCTGGGAAAGAAGTGGAGTTCACTAATGAAAGTAATTGCTAAAAACCGACCTCCAGTGTAGATTTCTAGATTCTTCACTGCTCATATCTTTGAACTTTTTCTCAAGGAGAAAAGATACATAAAGATGGGAATAATAGAGCTAACCAGAAAATGGGATTTCTTTTCCCATGAGCACATTATTACTATTATTACCATTATAATTATTAATATTATTATCATTATCATCATTGCTGTTATGAGGATCATTGCAAAAGCAGAGTTTTGTTTCAAAACTGCAAAATGTTGACTAGAAAGTACCATCTTCTGTATGAAAAATGTGTCAAGGTGCCTTACGGGAGCTGTAACCAGAGTGCTTCTATGAGCTGAACCCTGTGGAGAACATCACTCAAGCAGCACTGGTTCTATCTTGCTGAGCTGTGCCATGGGCCTTTCCTCTCTTTCACAACTCTCCATCCTGAAAACTCTCTTTGAAAAAAATGTTTTCATTAAAATTCAGTCTCAGTGGAACGCTTTGAATGAATTCACATTAATGTCGTTTTGGTAAAACAGACTTTGGTAAAGCAAGCTGAAGAGGAGCATATACTGAAGACACTTGCCATATTAAACCATATCTAATTTATTAAATCCTGGAAAGGGCTCTGTAGTCAAATAGATTTGCTTTTCAAAACGTCACACTTAAACTCAGAGGAGTGAGGGAGAGAGGGAAAAAGGAAGGGGAAGTTTGGTGCAAGAAATAATCTATACAAGCTACAAAGGCTGCCAGACAAAATATTAGTCTTCTGTTAAATTATACAGCATGATATGAAACTTGCATTTCTGAAAGGCAACAAAAAACAAAAATGTTGAGAAGGAAATTGAATCTTCAAAGCCAGAGTCAGGGATGTTATTCTATGCTCCATGGTAATCCCCAGTTTACACCAGCTCTGTTTGGTCCCCAGTGCCAAGGGATGGTAAGCTCCAGTGATTTCACCATCACACTATCCTGCAGCCTATGAATCAGAGACGTTGTATTACTGCCAGGAAAAGAGAACCTGTTGAAAGAGATGTGCTCTGTAACCATGGCAGTCATCAAGAGGGTTACAAATTTTAACCACGTTAGTGAATAAAGTAAAGCAAAGCAAACTGTCAGCATAAACCTGTAAAGGGGAAAAATCCAGAGGGAGGCAAACTACTGCACTGATGATATTTCCATGATTATGTGAGTCTGGAGAACAGTGCATGCCTTGTTATACAACTTATGAAAGAAGTTATAATTTATACTCCTTACATTTTGGAAGATGTGTACTGCCATAGATCACATCATTAATGGTAAGAAAAGTTGTCTTATACTTACTGCAGTAAGATCAATATGCAGCCAGACCAGACGTTTCTAGTTTCTTATCCAAAACTTGTGAAGCAGAGTTTCTCCTTCAGCTTCTATTAGCCAGCCAGAAATACTACTATAATTGCTCTACAATATGTCATGGGTTACCTGGGATACTCGAGTCACTTTGTATTCTACACACCTCTAGATCTTTTTAGTGTTCAGTCTGAATGTTGTCATGTTGAGATGGGATTTATTGCTATAAATACTTTTCTTATGACTCTTTCCTGGGGCTTGTTTGACAGTGATAAAAACTAAACTGACATATGTTCATTGTGTGGTAATGCACTTAATCCGTGCCTTGTTTCTGGAGTCTTATAATCTGTAGCTGCATTGCATAAAGGAATGGCTTTTACAGTATTTCACTCTTTATAAAGCAACCATTTGTGGATTAAGAGTACATTTCCATACTGATACATGTTGGCACGCCTACTTCTAATTTCCATTGTATAAGCCAAGAGAGAATTCTGCTTAGTAAGAACATGTAGGTGTATTGATGCAGGTGCACTACATCTCAAAGGTTACCTGAGGCCAACCAAAAGCCAAATCTGCTCTCGAGTGTCTGGGAGGCCACAAGGTTGGTTCAAGGGAAGACTTTCTTTTGGAACATTTTAGTGCTATATGTGCTCAGGCAATGCCAGCATATTTGTAAATTGTCGTCATGCCATGAGAAGGTCAGGGTGCACCTGAGGAGGTCAGGCCAAGCAGACCTGGACAGACTTTTTGCAGGTTGCATAAGAGGACCTAAGGTGGACAGCAAGTGGGATTGTTTATTCACAGCTACAGATGCAGCTGTAGCACGTCTTGGCCAAAGAACGCTGAGCATATGTACATGTGGCTAAGTCAGGGAGGAAGCAAAATCTATGGCACCTTTATTTGAATTAAAATTACCAGTGGAATTGGGACTAAATAACATCTTGCTCCATAAGCATGAACCTACAGAACACAACACGCTCAAGCAGCTGAAGAAAATGCTGTACCAAGGAATCATCTCTAATACAGGTGAGTGCTTTGGAGTGCTAAGGTGTGACACATTACTCTCTTGAACTGCTGTGTCAAAATGTATATATTTATGAGTAATCCACCCCAAAAATGTGGCTTATATCAATCAATCTGTCCTTAAGATGGTATCAGATTCAGTACTGCCATGATCCTGGTTTTTGGATTTGATTCAGATATGGCCAGAAACACGAGTGAATGATTTCTATATTTGGAAGTATGATTTCTAAAGGTCCATGCATCAGCGCTGCTGCACCCAACTGAGCTCCCCCTATCTGTGGGCACATTTTGAACCCCAAAACAAATGCAGCCTACACCTCTCCCATGTCTGCAAGGTAACGTGTTCTTACCTTAAGTACTCTTTTTTTGCGAGTCTTACAAGAAGCCCAATAATTTATGTATGGCATAAAATATATTTATGGTCTCTTACAGGTCAGCTTAAGCAACAAAAAAGGCAGCAACTTCCTCATAATCCACTGTGAGTAAAGAGGGTGGCACCAGTTTAGGAGGTGGAGATGCTTTTGAGAGCCTTTCAGCATCCTATTCAGGAATCATCAAGAGGCAAGATCAAACCTGTTGATTTACAGGCCAAACAGTTCATACCTGTGACACATGCTGCAAGTGGGAGATTATTGCAGCAGAACAGCTGTGATCTCAGGATTGCTGACTAGATCTCATTGCTATCATCCTTGTCCTATATGGACTAGGTCGGCTGCACACATTGTATGGCACAATGGGTCAAGGAGGCTGCAAGGCTTTTGAATAAAATAGTATGATGAGAGAATATCACACTTCATCTCTAGATGAATTATAATGTGGTGATCACCTTGTGAGCCAGAGACCAGTTGATGAGGGTTGTCTTTTTTCTGGCCATCAATGCTCTTTCAGCAAGCTGCAGTGACAAGGGCAGAAAGAAGTCTGGGTGTGGTGTAGCAGAGGACAGATAATTGCTACCTTGCACCTGAGCTTCCCCATGTTCAGCGAGGGACTGAAGATCTATCTCTTTGTTGAGGCTTTTAGCCAACTTCCTTCTCTGATAAAAATAACTTAATAGTGAATGGCAGTTTTGAGGCAAACTGGCAAAAGTTTCTACTTGCTTTTCTTTCAAAACTGAAGTACTCCAAGAGTTCACAACATGTTAGTTTGTGAAATCGGGGACTTTTTTTTAATTGAAGGTCTGGGAGTACCTCAGATACTTGGAGTAAATAAAAAAAAAAAACAAAAAAAACCACAACAAATCAAAGAAGTGAGAATAATGCCACTCTTTCTGTTGAGGAATGCCATTGATCCCCTAGACTGCTTTCAGCACGGTGATGTCTCTCTGCCTGTTGCTGTACCCCTCTCAGCATAGCCAACGGTACCCTGAACCTGCAGCAAGTCTATGCTGCTCTGAGGGCTTCCCAGAGAACCTGGAGAGACTCTATCAGCATGTTACAAACCTTTGTTCTTAAATACAGATGAATTACTTGTGATATTTTCTTACAAGATCTTGATTATCAGTCAAAAGAGTGACACCATGTCTGTCCAGGACTAACACTTTGCTCAGCAAAAATTGTTATGTGGAGGGATGGGAGAGAAAGGAACACCTTTTTTAGTTTTGTTCATTTTAATGAAACAACAAACTCTGCAAAATGACCAGAGGAATACCTGCATTTCTAATTCTCCAGTATCCAGTTTCATTCAAAAAAGCATTATTTCTTTCATGCAGAGAGGCTAGTTTGAAGGTACTTTTGGAGACTGTTTGCTCTGGACCGGAAGTTCAGCACACTGTTAGTTACAAGTTTGGCAACAAAATCCTACTTTGGAGAAGGAATTGCAGCTCACAATGACCACAAGTGCAGTCGCACCTTGCTATTAAAGGGCCCTTCTTTCTTGGTGACCTTCCACAGAATTGAAAATTAGGTGTATCTTTCTTTATGGTGGGGACTCTGCATTGTATAAAGTACTCTCCTTGAGATATTTTCCAGTATCTGCTTGATTATAATGTTCTATTAAAACAAACTAGCAAGCCTGTCAGAAATGGTACTTATTGCAGGCCAAGAGGCTTTTGACCTTCTATGTAATTATTCCCAGCTCACCCTTGGAAGTCTGCATTACTCTAAACTGAATTTGTGGCATTGTGTGGTGCAAAAAGGAACTGAATTGTATCCATTAGTAAATTTGAACTGGAATGCACAGTAAATGTCAAGACTCTTAATTCTGCTTTCTATAATGGCTTCCAAGCTTACTAAGGAACAATCAAAAGCTATTAGTTGTGACTAGGTAAACATTTTAATGATTTTTTTTTCCAGAAGACTCTTTACTTCTATTTGATGAGTCTTTGTACATGACTTAATGTAAAGCTATGAAAGAATAGATGTGTTTGTGATAAAATTAGTCTGAGGACTTTTATGAGAACATTCAGGCCTGAATACTCACAGTTTTAAAGTTTCAACTGTAAATCGTTCTGCATCCGTCTATATTATACCGAAACCTTTCTTTATGCTGAAGTGTCTAACATGAATTCTTACCTATGAGTCTACCTTCTGTGCCAGACTTTCTCATGTTAGACATTATCTCTTCCCTGCTCAGCAGTATTAAGTTGACCATGGAAATGTTCTTCCTTTTTATGTGAAATCAGTGACAGACAATCTAGACAATCTAGATAGACAATCTAGATAGGAAATCTGGTTTCTTTTCTAGAGTAAGATTTTTATTTTTTTCCAAAGCTGTACAACAGTCTTGTGAGAGATCTGATCAAGAACAACATAAAGAAAATTTCTTTCTTTGGAAATCTCTTACCCAATATTTGACTGAAAGCTAGGCAGAAGGCAAAGACTGTAGCTGCTTGCAACAGCTCCTCAAAAGCCAGTGTTATCCGACAAACAGTAACATATCCTTATCCAAGACTGAGAATCTGTTCAAAGACAAAGTAGTTGGCTGCTGCAGCAAGATTGGTTAAGATACAATGCTTCTGCAGCCAGCAGCACAAAAGGGAACAACGTATTTAGCCTTAGATCTAGGTCAGATCTCAGCTCACGTAACCACGTATACATTTAAGTTGCATGGAGTGGAAGCAGCTTTCAGCAGGAGAATGAGTTGAAGTAAGTCCAGAGCAAGACTTGAAATCTTATCAGTGAAGCCCTAGTTCTGCCACCATTACCCACATTCTTATTTAGATATTCAGAAAAAGTGGGCGTGGGGCTATGTCCCATGGCACCTCAGATAACTTCCAAATTCTGACATATAGCAATAAGCAGCAGCAGAAAAACAACAACAAACACCCCCCTCCAGAAAAAAAAAACACCAAAAAAAACCCCCACCAAAAAAACCCAAACAACCCCAAAAAATACCAACAAAAAACCCAAACAAAAAAGACCACTTGCTGAGAAGTAGTTAAATAACTTGAGAGGTGTTGTTCACTGTTACATCTGGACACCAAAGTGCAGGGTCAGACAGCGAAAAGTTAATATATAGCCTCCTGTGCTTCGTGTGTCCTATGTCCCTGCAGACATAGGGATGATCAAAAGGAGACACAAGGTGTAGGGAAGTACATGTAATTTAGACTTCCTGAATCTAGGCTTAAGTGCTTTAATGTTCACCACCCTAAAAATTTCTTCATTCACTGTTCTTAACAACAGCTGCTTCTTAGTAATCATTAAATGAATTTATGCTGATTAACCATTAGAAGATTATGCAGATTTTAGTAGAAGATAAGTGTAAAATCATTAAGAGGTAGCTGCTTGCAACTGGCTCCTTTTGTCCCCCAAATAGAAGCATCTATTAAAGCCATAGAGTTCATCTGAACAGGGATTGCAAAATTAGAGGTGTTGTCTACAGTGACTATGTGTGAAAACAAGGATGCTCTTAAGACTGCAATGAAAGAGACATTAGAAACTTCTGAGAAGCAATCCAGAAAGCAAATTCTTCACAAGCAATTTTTGAAAAGATTACTGAAGATAAAATGTCAAAGGCACCTGACAGTCAATAATATACTTATGCTTTACATCTTGATTTTTAATCTCAAATAATAGTGTCATAGGAAACTGGAACATGTACTCCAGAAGAAGTCATTATACGAAATATTAGTAAAAAACTCATTGTCATATAGTTTCTTCACAAAATTAATTCAGATTGCGGGTTTATTGATATAAAGAGGTAGAGCTTAAGTAGAGAGGAGGAAGGATGAAAGATAACCACAGTAAAGGAGAAGGGATAACCACCTCTATGCCACTAGAAGAGTGAGAAGACAGAGATAAGCAAAAGCAGTGTTAGATTATGCCAGTGATGACCTATTTCTTTTTCCAAAGAGCAATATTGCTCCATTAATCCTTCTGCCAGTGCCCTATCTACATGAAATCAAACTGTCCCAGTGCTTTGCAACACAGCTTGCTTATATCTTATGAGGAAGTGCTGCATTAGAGAGGGATTTGCCTTCCCTTTGTCAGGTAGCTGGGCTGCTTCAGTCACCCAAATGTTTGTCATTGATTCATTTCACCCCCATGCTACCACTGCTGTCCTGGCTTTAAGTCCAGTAAGAGACTAAATTCAGGTACTCGAAAATCCTCATGTATCCCTGGCGGCATTTGCAGCACACACATTCATGACTACAGATTTCCCTAAGCTGTGGGTTAAACTGTCATTATACTACTGTTGGGCAAACGAGGTCTATGGGCAGCCTACAAACAAAGCAGCAGGCCATGCAGGGTGTCCCTCACTTTTAGGCAGCTGTGGAGTGAGACAGCAGATCTACTGAAAGCAGGGTCTTTTTGTGGGTCCTTGATTTCTCATGAGCACAGACTAGCTGAGAGGGACTAGTTGGAGATGAGGGTGGATTTAGCTTTAGCTCAGTGTCTAGTCTAACAAAGCCATAGTCAGAATGAATGAGTAGAAGGAGAGGGGGCTTTTCAGTAAGTGCAAAACACTGGTATCCTACTGCTCTTTGGGTATCTCTCACCTAATGCTTGTCTTCATCTGAACTGCTACGATGTGTGTTGAACAATGCCTCAAAATATCCATTGTTTTGAGTTTTTTTACTTTCTCAGTAGAAGCCAGTACCTACCATCCTTGTCTCTGATACTAGATATGCTTGAAACACATCTAAACCCACTCTGAGGAACAGTGTTATTGTTCCCATGGTAATAGATCTGACCTTTGGTAAACACCTGATGGAGAGATGACACCACCACTTCTGGACTGGAAGTGCACTTCACTACATCCTGGAGAGAGGTGAAATGATGCACAACTTGCTCCTCTACCTCTAGGAGGCATGGTAAAGAGAAACTGGGGTGGGGATGGTGTAAGGAAAGGCTTTATGGAGGCCTGAGGGACGTAAGAGAGGGGAAGAGAAGTTAACTTCAGCAGCCTGAAAAGGAAAGTAGGAAGGCAGTAGCACTGAGTGCGTGGAGAGACCCTGGATACTCTGACTGTGGTGGCAAACAGCCACATCTATAACCAACCACAGCTGATCCTAAAAGGGAGGACATGTGCCCACACTATGTTGTATTTATGAAAAATCCACAGGATTTATTAAGATTTTAAAATGTAGGAAATGTGACAGAAGGATGAAGTGAACATATATTAAAAAAACATTGAATTTACATTGTCTAATGTGTGTCCATGGATCCACTGAGCAGCATTCATCTCTGAATGTGGCTACCCCACCTGATCAGGACCCTTGTTCTGTATGAGATACTGTTTCCCCTGAGCTGCAGCCAAGGGACTAATTAACTCTCCAGGGATGACTGGAGATGCCTACCTCTGCAGTAAACCCTTGGTGTATCAGAGGACTGCTGAAAGCTGGGGAGTGTTGCATGGATGCCTCCTTTTTGGTCCAAAGAACTGACCACCTCCCAGTCAGAAACCTAACCATCAGCATTATGGCCAGGCATCACAGCAGTTCATCTCTCTTACCTGGGTGGACAGTGATTTCCACAGGGCCTGCTAACTGTCACCCATCACACCCGCAGCGATGCCTGAGGCTGCTGAGTAGGTTGCACACACATCGCTTACAGACAAATGTTGGCTGCTGAGTGGCCTTCCTCTTCTGTGCCAGGTCTGTCAGGAGCTTACTACCTTAGGCAACCTGAGGTTTACAGGAACCCAGGGAATCACATGCCCTACAGCGCTCGTGAGACATGAGTATGGCTTGCCAGGGGGAGGTGGGGAAAAAAAAAAGAAAAAAAGAGGTTGCAATTCAGTGGAAGTCAATCAAGCCTGTGAGGAATTTTTGAGTCATATACTGAATTGATCCTCTCTGGAAAGGAAAGAATCCACCCAATGAACCCAAGCACTGAGCTGGGCTGGCTCTCTGGCTACAATTACACCTGTAAGTCAAGGAGTGGTGGGAAGCACTCACGAGCACTGCAGTGCAATTGCCTGTACTTTTGTAACTTTGGAGTGGCCTCTGGCCTGCAATACCGTTCTTCCAAACAACAGCTGAGAATCCTTGAGAAATTAATATGGTCCAAAGACCCTTCCCAACAGGCAACTGGATGCTGCTATCCTATTCTGGAGGCTGAGTTGAACAATGTAGACATGAAATGTCCTGTGCCAGCTGGCATCAATGCAAGAAAATGCTTTCAGGGTAGGTTTTTTTCATGTACTAGTGAGCAATTAGGTAGTAGGGAAACTTATTTGTTCTTGCAACTTGGTGGCCCATGACTTCAGCAGCGAGTTCATCCACATGTTTTTAGAAGTTGAAGCAGTTTCTGTTTTATCCCGCTTTATTGAAATCTAGGGGACTGCTAAGGGCTGGGAGTCAGAGATTTAGGATATCCTAGAATCATAGAATATTCTCAGTTGTAAGGGACTCACAGGGATCATTAAAGTCCAACTCTTGGCCCCAAGAATTACACCATGTGCCTGAGAGCATTGTCCAAATGTTTCTTGAACTCTGTCAGTCTTGGTGCTGTGACCACCTCCCTGGGGATCCCGTTCCAGTGCCGAATCACCCTCTCTGCAAAAACCCATATATAAACCATATATTAAGACACACATGAAAGGTTTTAGACAGCTATGAAGGGAGATAACAGAGCTGAGAGATTTTGTTTTCTTTTCCTGTGCAATTTTGAGTTAAACTCATTAGCTTTTTGTGGTGGGCAGAGAGCTGTGCACAGCTAACCACAGGCTGCGTGAGGTGCAACTTGTCAGCAAGTGATTGTGGGCAGGAGAAGTGATAAGATGTGTAAATTTCAATTCATTTATCTAAATGTGTATATCTAGCATAATCAGAGATGTCCTAGAGTATCATACCTGGCCTCAGCTGCCTCTCCATGGAGACAAGGGTCACCCATAGGCCAGACTTCACAGCTGCTGATTCCATGTGGGTTGTCTGCTTGCCTGTGTTTAAAGTACTGACTTGAATCTTGTAGAAGCCTTTGCCTGGAGTATCTGGAATATCTGCTGTCTTATCTGAGGAAGTCATTGAGGATGAAGACCTTAATGTCTAGGTGGTTAATAGTAGGTCTAGGGAAGAATTAACTGTCTCCTGCAGGCACCTTGTACTGCAGCTAAATGCAAACCTTTAACTGGGAGAGGTGTCTATGTGTGCTTTGGATGCATAGCTTAGGGCAGACAAATTGCAGTGAAGGAGTCTAATAAATTGTTTTGTCACAAGCACAACCAAAGCAGTAATGGGCTCGCATTCGGTGGAGCAGGCAAAGTTCTGGGGAAACCAACCAGTATGGTTTAGTACTGGCTTTAGAAGTTCCTTAATGTTGTTTGCTAATGGTGCAATCGTACTTACTTGGGAAGGACTTTATAGCGAAGAGCAATCACACTGTCTTGCAAAGAAGCTGAAAACCAAACACATTTATAAATGACTCAGTGAAAAACGCAAAATGGCCATACAAAACAGCCCTCATGGCCATCTGCTCTCCTCTCCAACAGAAGTGTAGGAGGGTAGATCAGGCAGACATTGATGCCTCCTTCAGAGTTTAAAAGCCTGGACTAAGGCTTCTCCCTGTTTTCCTATCCTAGTATTTAAAACTCATTTAGGGAACTCTCAGTCCCTATTTAACTTTGAACACAAAGAGTCTTCAGCACAGTAGTGTGTTGGTGGCAAAGAACCGTGGTGGTCCGCGAGGCAAGGATTTCCTGGTGCAGAGTGCTTGAGCATCCAGAGTCACTGAGATGTCCTGGATGAATTGCTGCGGTCCCTGTGATAGACCTCTACCCACCACAGAGGCAGTGAATGCTTCAGGAGGGGAAACCTTTCCTCTCATAAAAATTGACACTCTGGTGATTAAAGGTGTCATCTCAAAAAGTCCTCAGGAGAGCTCAAAATGCTTTCATTAGAGTCAGCTAAACCAAATTAAAGTAACTGTGTAGTATTATATAGCAAACACCATCATCTCCAAACAGTTGGAAGAGAAAGGGACTGACAATTAGTTGAGCACTGGGACAATAGGTTTTGATTTAATTCTATTACCTGGCTAAGCTTATAAATAACAGAAGAAGCTATAAAAAAAATAATAGGTCCTATTCATGTACATAAGAAAATCCCAGAGGATACTGTTCAATGAAACAAAGAGCTAAATAATTTTAAAAAACGGATTTTATTTATTTGGTCATAGCAGGATATACAAGATGGAGAATGTATTGTGCCAATTCTCAAAATTGCATCAGAGGAACAATAATTAGCCTTTTAATAACTTTCTTCTCTAGTCAGTTTAGATCAATAGCAACTTCTCTATTTGTTTTATTTGAATCCCATTATTTTTCTTTTTGGTTTAGGTTTTTTTTTTTTTTTTTTGAGGGAGGACATTGCGTGACTGTGAAGGTACTGGAACAGAGAAAAGATCTTAAGGATTTGGCAGGTGAAAGCTGCTGTAAGTGACACGTATGTGCCTCCCCTTCAGTGTTGCTGAAATAAAGAGGTGATTTGTGGTGTGTATATTTTTGACAGGACAACAAAAAATCAGACCTGAGTAAACAAATCTCTGACTTGTTTCCACTTGTAAAGAAGGCCTCCCCAGACTGAGCACACTGGAAGTGACTCACAGTCACAGTCAAGGAATAATAAGGTTTTTATAAGAATCACCTATTTAATCACCAGGGATCTGGGCTTGACAACCCAGGCCTGCATTCCTAAAATGGGTTTTATATGCTAATGTCAAGAGCATGAAAACAGGGAAAAGAGAACTACCTAAAAGATATTTTAGTGAAGCCTTGTCTCCCTCCTCATCAGCTAATTTCATCTTTCAGCCTGGTGGCAGCAGGCAACAGACCAGAAATTTCTGCTGTGTGCCTCATTTTCCTGAGGATCGAGAACATTTAAGTGGAAGACCAGGTTCTTCTCAGAGGGCCACGCTTAGTATCCCATTCATGTAAGTGATGTTGAATAAGCTCCATAAATTAAAACAAAAAGACAGAGAAATCTAAGAAGGAAAGGGCCGAACTTAAGGTGCATCTCATCCAAAAACAAACAGAAGCCTCACACTTGCTCGGCCTAACCTGACTGAGCTCACTAGACTTGCTGAACTGATTTGCTGTTTGACCTGAGAGTTGCCTTGGTGTTCACATGCCCCAGCATGCTCCAAAACACTGGTCTGAGTAGTTTCGGGGCTTAGCTCCAGTTTAAAACATGCTGAGATTCAGTCTGACAGAGCAGAATGGCTTGATCCAGAGGTTTCAAAGGGTGCTGCCAAGTACAAACCTAAGACGTGGGTTGCAGTCAACAGGCACTCATTTTCTCACAACCTAGATGAGCATCTACAGCTCTGGTGGAATGACTCCTAGACCCTGGCGCCTACAACGGGAGCATTCAAGAGCATCATCTAGAACCTCAGTCATATCTGTTCCACTGTGCCACTTCTAAAATGATTATTTTATTTACAATAAGAATATGCATATAGAAAATATAAATTTTAAGCAGCTGAGACGTTGGCAATTTACTCAGACAGCTACAAGCAAATGAAAAAAAAAAGTCAAGACTGACTTTATCATAGTAAGTTAGCTGCATGGAGGTGTCCCATTTTGCAACATTGTATGCAAAATGATTTCTTATATATGACTTCTGGCTGGAGAACAAGTGCAACAAGAAAAACAGCTATGTAAACAATTCCTTTTAACTACATTTATCTGGGCAAATACACAGAAAAGTCTGAACAAACTTTGGCTCTCGGAGAGATTCTCAAGCTGAGGGCCAGAGTGCCAAGATTTCATTACTTTTACGCTGAAAAAGTTGTTGTTGTGCCCCCCAAAAAAGTTGGAAACCTGCATTGAAATACTGAGAATGAATTTGTGCGTAGTACTATACTTCTCCACTGGCAAAGAGAGAATTAACTGAGTGATGTAATAACTATTTTCCATCTCAAAATTCTACTAGGTGGTACATTTTTTTTGATAATTGTGATTTCTTTTAACAACTTGAAGAGTGCCTCAAGCTTTGGCAGAGTAGTGCCTTTTGTTAATAGCAACATTATTAATTATAATAATTGTATATTTCAATAAATATTTTATACTATGGTATATTTTGCTGTTCCTCCATGAAATTTCCAACAATTCTTATTTTAAGCTTGGTGACAAAATTGCTGAAGCCTGTGTGTTTGTCCAACATTCTGTGGAGACTGGAATGGACAGTAGCACACAAAATGAAAGTTAAATTTTGTTTCAAAACTTGACATATTCTCAAAACACAGGGTGTCCGCTAGTTGAGAAGTTCATTTTTTAAAATTTCTTACAAACTGGAAATTCCAGTAGAATAATTAAGTACATAATAACCAATTAACTAATTAAAAACCTGACAAGAAGTTTGTGGCTTTGTCTACTGTGCTTTTTCTTCCTCAAGGGACAAATGCAGAAGTGTTGACCCAGTCTCCTCAAGTAGCCAGATACAGCTTTAGTGATTGAGTCTTGTTGTAGTGAGTTAAAGGATGAAAGAATACCAGTCTGAAAACAGTCTAATGATATGAAGTATCTGCAATGACAATTAGGTGAGAGAGAAGGAAGAGCTGTCATAACTACTGTAGATAGGGGATACCTCATGCAAGCATCCAAAATCTAGTGGCAGTGCAACTTGCTTTATACAGCTCTGGTAGTATCATTTAGTGCTTTTGATTGTGGATAGATATTTGCTAAACACATAATTTGAATTTAGTAACTCCCTTCTGCTGTTTTATCATGTGAAGTAGAAGGAAGCAGAAACTATGCCATGATTCTGCATTTTCCTTATGAGTAATCATAAGAAGCACAGATTAACAGAGCAGTTATTATTCTGTTTCACTTCTGAACTGTAATACACAATTTAATTAAACTTGTACTTTATATGTCTGTTATGGAGAGATTTGCAACACAACTCAGAAAAACCATATAAAAGATACCGTTCTAAGGGTAAAGTATTCCAGTCCGAGACAAGAGGTTCAAAGATAAGAAAATATATGTTTGTGAAAAGAAGAATCCCTATATCAGATATGACAGCTATATGGAGATGACAAAGCTACAACTCATGAATGAAGCAGGTTGGATGTGCTCAACAAATGTTCTGCATTTGAAAAGAGACTGTAAGTTGAGTCCATTATATACCATGTCGTGGATGGAATAGAGAAATTACTGTAACTGCAGAGGAGGGAAGGCAACATCTGCTGGAGAACTTGCATCCAAAAGTCATAAGGAAATTAGCCAAGATGTTTGAAGACCTATGGTAAATTTTTAGCAAAGCTTGGAAAACTGAAGGAATTCCTGAGGATTTAAAAACTCTTGGTACTGGTTTGGTGTTTGAAAATGATGAAAGGAATGACACAGGTAGCTATCAGATAATTATCCTGACAGCGTTGCTTAGAAAATATAGGGCAATGGGTTTTGGACTGCAGAACAAAGAGTTCGAGGCTGTAAGTATTTTGGTTGGAAGGTAGGTTTTGTTTGTTGTCTTTTGTTCTGAAGTTGGCAGACAATGGTAACTATACTGATGTCACATACTTGGATTTCTCCAAGGCATTTGACTTTATATCAATTGCATTTTGACTAAGAAACAGGAATTATATAAAATTAACACAGCATAACACATAACAAGTGTGTCATAAAGTGACTCCTGGAGAGATCTCAGGCAGTTGTTACAATGGAAGAGAAGATCTGTTTCCAGCACTGACTCTTAAGCTGGCACTGTTCAGTATTTTCATTAACAACATTGATGATCATACAAAGTGTTTTCAAGTGAGGTTTGTAGGCAACATAAAGTTTGTTGGGTTAAAAAAATATAGAAGAGAACACAATACGGACAGCATCAACAAAATTGTCTGCTCAAACATTCACAGTCCCATAAAATGTGTTTCAGTACAGACATCCATGAGACCTCTAGAAACAAAGAAACAATTCCTTTTACAGGATGGTGGGCTTCACTGTGGATAAACTTCATCTTTAACAGAGTCTTACTGTCCTGGCTACTTTCCATGGTCAGTTGGGAGAGACAGGCATCTCCTGAGGCTCTTTCCAAATACAGTCAAGTTCTGACCAGTGTTCATTAACATTTTTAAATCTTTTATTATTTAGTCTTTTATGACCAACGTATATGCAGTCAAGGGGCCATAGTTTGAGAGGGTAAAAAGTTAGATGAGATGTGTGTAGTTCTGGGCCCCAGAATTTAAGAAGGATGTGAAGGTACTCAAGTGCACCCAGAGGAGGACAACTAAAGTGGTGAAAGGGCTGGAAGGCATGTCCTGTGAAGAGTGGTTGAGGACTTTGGGTTTGTCTGCTTTGGAGAAAAGGAAGCTGAGGACTGACCTCATTGCTGATATCTTCTCCCTGTAAACCAGTGACAGAACACGTGGAATTTGTTCAAAGCTGCACCAGAGGAGGATCAGACTGAACATTAGGAAGCATTTCTTTACTGAGAGGGTGGTCAAACCCTGGAACAGGCTTCCTAGTGAGGTGGTCCTAAGCCTATCAGTGGCTAAGATGCATTTCGACAATGACCTTAATAATATGCTTTATCTTTTGGTTAGACCTGAATTGATCAGGCAGTTGGACTAGATGATCGTTGTATGACTCTTCCAACTGAAATTCTATTCTATTCTATTCATGAGCTAAGTGTCTAGTTTCCTTCTTTCCACCATAGCTCATAAAGAAAAGAGAGAAAAAACACAGTCCATGAATGTGCTGGTTCTAGCATCAGGAAGTAAACAGACTAACCCTCACACCTGCATCCAGTTTCTGGATTAGAGCACATCCTTAGCAATATTTCTGACCATATTTAAGAGACTCTAAATCCACTCTCAATCTTTTATAGTTTTCAACTGTCCTATCTGCTAGGAAAGTGCATCTAAGGTCAAGGACAAGTTTGCCTAAATTGAACTTCAAGACATTACCTCTTATTAAGCCTTTGGCAACAAGATTGGAAAGCATACCATTATCAGGTCTCATCATACACACTAGCATATGGGATAAACCACCTCCCCTCTTCAGTGAATGTAGAAAGCTGTACCTGTTAATCCTTAGAAACGGTTTGTCCCCCAACCCTGAGGTCACATTTATAGCCACACTGATATTTTCACATTCTTCTTGAAATGTGGATTTCAGACAGGCTTGGTATCTGTATCACAGTCACGGTGTTGTCAAAGCTGTGTGGACAGCCTTGGCATTTCCCAGTCTGTATGGAATATTCTCCTTTTTATTTTTTAGGATCACTGATGCTGTTTTGTCACTGGAGTATTCTGAGATTAATATTTTCAAAATTATTGAATAGTTCTTACAGCCACTTTTTCTATGGAGAATGGTCAAGACAGTAGAGTAAAACAGAATAGAATCTAATTGAATCAAATTGAATGGAAGAAATTTCAGTTGGAATGGGCCTACAAGGATCGTCTAGTTTGACTGCCTGACCACTTCAGGGCTAACCAAAAGTTAAAAGCATTGTTCAGAATTTGGCCTTGTTAAATTTAATCTCATTAATCATAGCCCGATGCTCCAACTTATCTAGGTCCCTCTGCAAGGAAAATTGTCCCTCAGGAGAGCCATGTGGTGGGGAGCTCCATTCTTGTTAATTTCCACATTGTCATAGAGACCTGGAGTGTATCTCATGTGTTGCATCTTTCATAGCTGGCTGAGGAAGAATTCCCACTCTTTCTTTGTGTTCAATGTCCAGACACATTTGTATGCTTATGTACTTTTTCCACCTTCTGAATCAGTATGGCTTTTTCCCAGGTGGAAGAACACATCAATGTTCCCAACACATCAGTGTTCTCAGGGGGAGCAGTTGCAACCTTGTTTTCTCCTGCTTGCATGCTCAGGAGTCAACTGATCACCAGGTTTGAGTCAGTGCAGGCATCAGTAGGGCTTTCCTGTTCTGAACCTGTTCTGTACCTTTCCTGTTCTGTTCTATACTTATAACCCTGCTTGATTCAACCTTAGCACAATTTAAATATTATTTATTTATTTTTTTCCTTTATTTGGGACAGGACACGAGGACTAGAGTCTTTAACAAAATTGCCAACAAATTGGTACCATCATTCTGTAATCATCTGCCATGCTGACTGCCAGCTACTTCCAATTAGGAATATATCAAAGCCACAAATTAAGATGAAGCACAGTCCACAGCTGTAGTCTGACTCTAATATAGGCCTGTTCTGCTACGCTGTTTCAGCTGTGCAAAGCTGGATGAAGAACAGAGACCCACAGGTGGTAGTGGAAGTGAACTATTTCACGATGTAATTTAGAGGGTAAAATATTCAATGTACTAGCACTGGAGTCCTCTGAATGTTGCTTTAGTAAATATATGCTGCTAATATGAATGATTTTTGGCTCGCTAGTGTTTTGGGAGGTCATGGGCTGTGTAATGCTTATGCATTATGAAGGAAAATACTTAGTACGTCATCTTATATTGCCCAAAATCTAAGGCTGGACATTAACTCATCTCATCCAATCTGATGGACCTGGGACTCTAAATTACTATGAGCTTGAGTATTTTGGAAGCCCCAAAAGATATATTTCTGAACTCATACTGTACTCGAATTCTGTCCTCCACCCATGGCATTGCCCAAACCTGATACAATTTAACTATTATTAGCAAGTCAAACAGATCTTAAATGAAGAACAGCATTTGCATAAAGTAGAGATGAAGAAGTTTAATACATGTCTCTCCTGGCTATCACAAAATATTTACTGCAATTTCAGTAATAATGGGCAAGAAACTAGCAGCAGTGAGAAGGCCAGCAAGGCCAGCTCTGCTTGACCAGATTTCTAAAGTAATGGATTATTATTATTATTAGTTAGTTAGTTAGTTATGTAGTTAGTTTTAAATCTGGGCTTGGGATGTGAAAAAGCAGAGATCTCTTGAAGTTAGCTGAGCTCCTGCAGGCTGCATCAGCAGAACTGGTCAAATGACAATAGGAACAGTCCTTCTGAGAGGCACCAGATGCTACTCAGGTAGCAAGTCCCTCTGCTGCCCAGTGCTCTGAGCATGACAGTAAAAGAGGGACAGGCTTTGTGTTAAAGCCGCTGTGTTCCATACAAGTATGTAACATTTTTATAATGGTGGCTTGAGAAGTTTTATTTCTCATAAACTATATCAACTCAGTTCAATTGCATGGTTTTCCTTTAACTATTTATTAAAGTCATGTCCACCTGCTGGCCTATTTTGCCTGGTATTAACATCAGGATGACATATCGACAATTATCGAGTCACTCCAATTACCTTTCTGAAGTGTTAGCAGAATGCTTGGTTGGGTGGGGAAAAGTGTTATTAATTCTCTTGCTATAAAAATGTGGCAGATGTTTCCGATTGCTCCTCAACTTTTCATTTTACTACTCTATTGTTCAAGAAATGTACTTCTGTAAATTAAGAAATGCCATTTGTTAGGTTTCTTAATTACTGATGTGGTAGAAAGCATTTCATCCTCAATGGGTGATATGATGATATAATAGAAGAAGATTTAATGACTTATTCTGCATTTTTGTGCATTATGAATAAGTTACATGTAGGATGTTCAGATACTTCTGTAAGGTATAGTTGTTGCAAATCTACCGGAAAGCCAGAGACCTTATTTATTATTCTGTATTATCTTATTTTCATTCTGTATTCTCGGTGGTTATCCAAGGTGTGGGGTTTATCAGTGGCCCAAAAGATAGCATGTCATCATTAGATATTGAGTGAGGATGTACAAGGAATACTCTTGACTGATGATAGATCATCTCAGGGCAATTTTAGATAGTGTTAAAATTAATTTGTATTTCACCTTCAGTCTTTGAAAATGGCTGGGTTATAGCTACAATGCTTAACATCTCTTATGTATCATTACCAGTCATTAGCAAATGTCACCTGTCACATTTTCCAGTTACCACATTACAACATGCATTTCTGCTTCTCGATGACTGTGAATTGCCCCTGCTCAATCCTGAACTGTTGAGACAGCTGGTGGGAACATCCAAGATGTCAATTATCTCATATGTTTGGCAAATGGACAAGAGCTTTTCCAAAAGACCTTTCTGACAGACTCTTACTGAAGCTGTCATATCTCCCATCTGACCCTTAACCTTACTACATTTGCTTGTCAGAGGACTTCGCTATGTGTTTTCATAATTACTTTCCACAACTTATCATATAACTCATATTCTTAGCGATGAACTGTGAAATGTAACAGATGGCATTGCAAACCCCCAAAATACCAGCAGACATTTTCCATGGTTGCTATATAATCATGCAGGGATGTTAGTGACATGTGAAATTGCTTGAGACTTGCAAATTTTTCAAGAACACCTGCAAAAAAGGTGCTGATTTTTTTTAAAAAAGTAGCATGAATCTCTGTAACTGTTACCAATATTGCACTGTAAATTCAACCCTTTGACTTTAAAAAATGTCCTGAGAGAGAACTGTCCACCAGAAAACTTCCAAACCATGTAAGGCACAAACTCGAAGCAAAAAAAAATCACAATAAAAGTCATTGATGGTTCTGCATTGCTTTTCATACCCAGTGAGAGGAAACAATCAAGTCTTACCACCCTAGACTATTATACTTGTTCTTGTAGAGGTGCCAGATTTGCACCCTTCCGTTTGGCAAGTCCCAGTAATAAGGAGTATGACTAGTTGCACAGAAATGTCCCCTTTTCGAAAAGCCGTGAGGTCACCTCAAGCTCTCCTTTGCACCAAATATTATTGATGTGCACAGTACCTTTGCCTCACATAATTCTATGTGAAATATTCTGGGCATCTAGAGAAGGTACATAGATTTGAGACTGGTTTTAAAAACCCATTAGAACAATATCCAATTCCTATTTTTAAAAAGAATGTTTACCTGAGGCTCCTGGCCAAATTTCAGTCCCACTAGTTATGTTTTACTGAAATAAGTTATCACCTGCAGTTTTACTTGGACCAAGTATAGCTTTTTGGTTGTTGCTCCTTTTACAGAATTATTTATTTTTAGGTAAGTAGTGTTGCTGTATTTCATTGACTGATATAAATCAGAGCTGATTTGATAGAGAAATACAGACCAAGGTGCTTCAGACCTTTATCATATCTGGATGGGATATTCAGGCTGTTTTACAGGTGAGGAGGTGTAAAAGGTCCCCTGAGACTGAGTCTGGGCACAGTGACTAGTGTGTTCAGCAGGTGAAAGCCCCAGTCCAAAACCATGTTTGGCTTTGCAGATTCTTGGACATACTTAATTTCTGCTTAGGACGCAGTCCTGATGACAGTTACGTGTGGAATCAATTTTATGTACATACTTTCTCCTGTTAACTAAATTGAACTAATCATATGAATAATATGATTATTATGCCTGGGATCAAAGTATGGGCTTCTATGTTTCTAAAGTGACTTGGAATGCATTTTTTGTACTTCTGTTTTTTAGCATAAGTGGTGTAAAAATCATACTACTTCAGGAATACTTTAATGCGTCTTAGAAGTAGTATTTTCTGGGTTTTTTTCAATCGCAGAAAACAGTTTTTATTATGGTCTCTGAAGACCAGACCTAAACATATATTTAATTTCACTTACAAGTTCTCATCCCAAATGCTATAAAACTCTAGAAAATTCACTAAGAAAATTCGGTAAGAAAATATTTATATTCACATTCTGACTGTATAACACAAATATTTTGTCATCATTAACATTCCATGGCAGGTTAAAAATCAAAATGCATACTATATATTTATTCCAAAGTGCTGAATTTATTCCTTTTCAAAATATTTTCAAATACATCATAAATATTAAGATGAATCACAGAATTTCTTTGAGTTGGATTAGCCAGAACCATTATATTTATTCTCTCTTGCTTTTACTGGTAATCAAATTTTTGGCGGTTCTCCAGAAGTGCTCACAAGCCTGAAGGGAGAACAGTGAACAGGACAGCAGAAAACTGGCATCTTGGAGTATTTCTACTTGAAGGGTTGTTAAAACACTGTCATTCAGCTTATGGCCAGATATGACTATGAGCCAGTCCAGAATCTCCGTGGCCCTCTCAGCATAGCTCTGGGCATCATCTAATACAGCCCATACTAACTGTGACCCAGTGTTGTGCTAATGGAGTTCCTATAATGCATGACCTCCAAGGCTGTTTCTCACAGGCTTAGAGCAGATTACAACCATTCTTTCTGCACCTACCTGGAGGGAAGCCCCTCCAGATCTCCTGTAGCCAAAAGGGAGCTTATGCTCATTTATCCAAAAATGCCTCCTTTACCTTAACTTTCAAATGAAATGACGATATGTGAATGCCTTTACTGGAGCAGTCATAAGCTGAAGGTTGGCACATTCTGGACTAGATGTCAGGACATGTTGCCCTCCTGGTCCTGGGCAAGCTATGCCTCATTTCGTGCCTTGGTTTCTTTGGCTTTGCATTGAGGCTAATTATGCTTCATGTTTGTTCTCATTTTTGAGGTCTACAATCTTTGGCCAGCAAGTCAAATAGTGCAATGATAAGCGTGATGAAGTCCTTGGAAAGCCAACCATGGGACACTTTCCTTTCCCACCCTTGTGCCCATGAAGGAGCTCCTCTCCATGCCATGGCTGTATCATTGCCACTTCCGATGAGCTGCGTGCGATTGATTGTTACCCATAATAGATCCAGACCACCTGTTGAGAACTGGTTATCTACCATAATCTGATGCCCAATAGTAAGAATCTAATTGCACTTAGGGGTAGGATAAAATCATCCTAAACTCTAGCTTAGGTCATCATCACCCAAAACCTGGTCTGATCCAAGGTGAAAGTTCAACTTGCCTGCTTTTCAAAACTGCTTAACATTGTATGTTCTAGATTCCTTCCTAACTTACCTGAAAGGTCCCCAGGCATTTAGGTTTAGTCACCCACATGTGGCTGGGAACATCTGTTCCTGGTGAATTACTTCTACCTGTAGGTAAATAGACATCTGAATGCTGATGGTTTTCCATGAAAAAAGTCTCTAGGCTCACTTATGGTAGAAACTATAGTCAGTGTCATTAGTAAGGGTCATTCTTGGGGGTTTGTATAAGTGTCAGGTAGTTCCACCTCTTTACAAGCTTTCTTCCTTCTCTTTACAAGGAGGGGGAGATTTCAGTTTTACCCATACAAGAACATTTGGGGTTATTGGGTAAGTTGCCAAGGCTTGCAGACAATGAGATATTCTTTTTGAGCCCAGTAAACCAATCTGGTTTTCTATTTCTGCACTGAAGCCAGGTCACTGCAAAATGAGACATCCAAGAGTTTAGGAGCTGTGAAAGCAGTAATATCAGAGCCTACTTCTAGTCTAGAGACTCAGTTGCTCAGCTGAAGCCTCTAGAAATTTGTTCTTGAATTTTTTTAGGAGTCATTGTGCATTTCCAGTCAAGACTTTGTTCTTTGTCCAATATATTATGTGACAAGCAGATTCATCCAAGGGACTTGGAATGGAGATCTGGCTCTGCAGCACATACGTTGCTTGTAAACATACGGAGAGCCTTTCTTAGAAAAAGTGTCTGCACAAGCGCTGTGAGCAGGGGTATCTGAGTTCACCACAAGTGATGCTATCATTGTGCTGCTGCTGCTCTTTCTTCCTGGAGTTTTAGGAAAAAATCAGAGCACCGAGAAACTGTCATAAGCAATAAAGACGGCACAGAAGCTCTGGAGGATACAAGCACAAAAGTAATAAATTTCAGGCGACTCTCTATCTGTACATGTTGTATCCAGATTAAGGATTATGTGGGTCAAGACCATAGGGTCATATAAGCTGATTCAAGGTCAAGTCTGCTTTAGTAGCTCAGTATTGGCAGCCCTGAACACAAGTATGTTGCTTCTTAGGGACAGCTCATATACAGAAGTATCATAGCCACTACAGGTGTGTCCTGCAGTCCAGACTAAAAAAACTTGCTGAACACGTACTAATTCGGGGCAGAAGCAGCTCAGCTGCCCCTGCTTCATATCCTTGGGATCTAAACAAGTACAAAATATGACACATGCTACAACACCAGCTTATACCTAGCAGGGTTTATTAGCCTTCTCTGACCTGAGTTACCTTTGTATAGTCATTCTGTAGCCAGTTAAAGAATCTCTCCTGGTCCTCAGGGTGCTGGGAAACATGGATATAGAGGCACTAGAGAGGATTCCCCTGCAGCTCTCTTGGGCTGTGTTAGTGCTTTGGCTAATGCTTTTCTATCCCAATGAACCCAAGCCAACTGAGTTTGGCTGGACATTAATATCATCCATTCAGGCACTGTGCTATCCAAGTTCTTTCATCCTCAGTAGCCCAGATGATGAGGAGCTGCTGGTGCAATTCTTACAAAATCACGTTTGAGTTAATCTTCACATTGATGTTCCTACAGCTGTTATACATCCTGTTGAAAATACAGAACGTAACTTAAAGAACAACTGTTCCCATAACAGGCTGAGACTTGAAGCTTCAAGCCAGAGGGAGCTAGCTGTGGGGGGTTTGTCTGGAGCGCCCCAGGTCTGGATTTCTGACAGCAAGAAAGATTACCAAGTCCTCAGAGCCATTTAAGAGCAGACTGGAAAAACAAAAAACTTAATTTGCACAGTCTCACAGTTGGAAAGCCCTTAGCTGACTTCTTCAGGGCAATTTTCTTTTTCTTTCATTCTTTCTTTCTTTCTTTTTTCTTTTCACGTACATCTCTTTGAAGTGTTTTGCATGAAAGTGTTATTGCATATTTTGGGAAGTGTTATTGTCCCTGTGTATTTTTTTCCAATGTAACTATAAATTTCTATCCAAATATGCTCAGAAGCTCTTCACTGTCAGAACATGAAATCGACTAGTAGATAAGCATACATAAAGGTTATTATTTCCATAGACAAATCAAAGGCACAAAACAAATTAACAACATTCTTTGAGTCTGAAACACAGGTAGCTATATGGGTGGCAGGATAGGTGGTTTGCTTTTTAAAGTGTGTTTCTTTAAGTTTAGATGTCCCCAAAATTAATTTGCATCTGACTTGTTACCTGAAATGTTACCTTTTCTTTCGCTCATGAAACTCCACATCTCAAACTGTAACAAATCATTAATTTTACTTGCCTAAAAGTTAGACAGGCAGTATAAAGTATGATTTGATAGCCCATGGAGGAAGAGAAGAAGCTCCCAAATGTCATCGTCCCATACCTTAAATATGTGATAACCCATATCCCATTTCAATCTTAAAATTCAAAGAATTGAAAACCCTGACCTGATGACTATAGCAAGAGTGGAGACCAACTAGATTGGATGAAGAGCGTGACTTTCAGATGGCTAAAATTAATTACATTAAATCCTGTCCAAAACCATAGAAGATGTCTAGCCAAGACTAAGTTTAGACTAATAAGTAATTCACCACAACAGAGCAGACCAGTGCTTAACAGCAAAGGCCTTACAGCTGTGCTTACTTCAGGCAGTGCTCTGGAACCAAACATCCCTGCAAATCCTGTTGTTCCAAGCTATGTGAAGGGCCAGTCATTGGGTTTAACCTCTACATACTGCCTTGGGCTCAGAGACCATTGACGTACAGCTGGAGCAGAGTTTTTGGTTTACTTTCTTTTTGAAGGAATCTAGTCTATCTTCCCCCCAAAATACCTTGTGATTGTGCCAACACAGGACACCTGGGGAACTGGGCTACCACTACAATCCAAGGTACCTCAGGGTTTTTCTAGTGTCTGCTAACAGAGGCTGCTGTTGGTCATTAAATCTCAGTGAAATCAATGACACTCGGCTGGACTGAAAAGTTTCCATGGGCAGATCACTCTCCCAGTTACGAACCACTACAAGCATATTGATAGGGGTTTTATACCAAAATGAGTCTCTAGGCAAGACTGTGATCTAAATGAGAACTTACAAGTAAATCACAGGTCAATAAATTAACCAAACAATTTAAGCAGACAAGCTAAGGACAGACCAAAATCTTCTTCTCTCTCTTACTGTTTCTCACTCCTAATTTTCTACATACTCATTTATATTTAAAAAGCATTTTCCCCAATTGTTTATTAAATTCAGGTGTTGATAAGCTGCCATTACGATAGTTTTTTTATGCAGAAATTCACAGAATCACAGAATGGGTAAGGTTGGAAGAGACCAGTGGGTCATCTAGTCCAACCTCTCTTCTTATGCCTTATCCTTCCATCCCATGATTTTTGGAAGACACTGTTTTTTTCGGAACTGTAGCAAAAAAGAAGACCAAAAGAAATAGTTTATCTCATTTAAAACAAAAAGGAGAGACTTTTTGGGCTGATGCGTCTACCTGAGGTCTGGAGTTCTTTTCGAATATGATATATCTCAGTTCAATGTCAGGATTTTAATGGTTGGTAGTTGTAATTACCATCTGTTATCAGGTTTTCTTATGCACACCTGTTCCATGTGATGTCAGTTGCTTTGCAGTCAATGTCTATATTACATGAATAGGGGCCTGCTGTTACTTTGACTTGGTATACCAGTAGTTAACAGATTGAATAAAAAGGGTAAACACTACATGAATCAAATACTGAGAAGGCAGCAGAGGAATATTTGATTCCTGTCAGCAGCAAAAGAATCCATCTGGGAGAAGCTCAGAGTGGTCCGGCAGAGGTAAGACCTGTATATAAAAAAAAGTCAATAGAAAATTTTGTTATGGCAAATTTGCTATTGGTTTGGAACCGACTACACCAGTAGAATAATTGGGAAATGTACATTGAATAATATCCAATGAGCTTTTGGGTCATGTTGTGTTTTTCAAACTATCATGAGCTCTTAGAAAAACTGAAGATACATGATTTATTCAACAGTATTTCATGCATGGTTGAAAAGCTAAGGGGGAGATGTGGGGAAACACTGATCGACTCTAGCTCCAGGCAAAGTGGCTGAGATCTCTGAAAGTTTTCTAAAAAAGGTGTATGTACCTCATTACATAGTATATATGTAAAAAAACCATTGCCAGTTTCCTTTAGTGGTACAAGAAGAACAGATTTTTGGCTATTGATTATTAGCCATAAAATTCTTTTACAATTCATTTTGGATTTCAAAATGCACTTTTTATTAACACTCTAAAAATGTACATTTTCAGTGATCTTCCTGCATTGAAATAACTTACTGTTCTTTTGTCACAGGCAAGTGGAGCACTTACAAAATTTACATTTTGTTTTGCACGATGATGGGCTGTTTTTGCAAAATACCCTCAGAGCTAATTCCTTAATTATTAAAATATTAGAAGAACATTATATGAAGTCAGACAGAATATTTCAGTATGTAATTGAACTGTGGTCAATATTTTGGATCACGTTCTCAGCTGCTCTAAAGCACAGGGGGTATGCAATTGTATCTCTGTCTATACCACTGAGCCTGAACCTTTATATTCTTCAGCTATTCTGAGTCACCAGGCACAAAACCGCGTTCTTCTCTCTGCAGAACTGTGCTCCAGACTTTCAGATGTGTCCTGGGCATTTATATACATAAATAAGTGAAAGTTCTGCTGAGCGATTGGTCTGATAACAGCAAGGAATGTTTTAAGAAGAAAATGCTCATAGCTGGAATTGCAATCATTGCAGTTACTCTGAGTTTGTCTTAAAGCAGATAGATTGAACTTTAATCAATCAGTATGTTTTTTCCAGATGGCCATAAGTATGTGTTTTATAATCTGTGTTTTAAGGAGTGTTTGTTTCTTAACTCCTGAGGCACAAGTTAATTAAGACATAACCCTGAAATCAGTTTAAAGAACACCACCAACACTAAAGTCTATTTTCTTTCCAGGATATAAATAAGATACAGGTGAGAGATAGTGATAGTCTGCTTTTCTCTGTTTCTCTGACATGGACATGTATGAAATGCCTTTGAATACTATGCTGCCAGCACCTTCCATTACTTATTCATAAGCACTAGCTCTCAGGTCCAAAGTTAATTAACGTTGCTCCAGACTTTTGCCTCTGAGTCCTGGTTGCTAGACAAGAAAATCCACAATTATGAGAGCTCTGGTAGAGGTCTTGAACTCCAGGGATCTCTGTTGGGCCTGACTCTACCACTAACCCAATTTTTGGTAAATCCTGTCTGTGCCATGGATGGATTTCTTTGATCTGTATTTCCCACTTGATCAATCTAGAAAGTCCCTTGAGATCTGACAAAACCTCTTTTCTTGGGAGTCTTGCTCATTTAGAGGCCAACTGGGCACCTAGCTTCCCTTTCCTCTAGGGTAGAGTACTTCCATGTAGTCTTTCAGGCTCTAAACCTTTGGTGATTCTGGGTTGGCCACAAAACACTGCCGGTAGCCGAGTCTACCTTCCTGGTCCCCATACAGCAGATTGCTCCAGAGGGTGAATCTCAACTGCAAACTTCAGCATCCAAAGTAGGCAGACGGCAGCCCAGGCCTGGCAAAATGCATGCCCCTCTCAGTAACTTTTATTATCTGCCCTTAGGAAGGAGCAGATCCAGAGGGAGCCTCAGTTGTATAACTGAGTATTAGCAGCAGGATCAGAAATGCCCTAATTCCTGGAGTAATTTGGGGTTGTATAATGTGACAAATGAGCTTTGCTATAGCAAATTCTCTGGTGTGGGAAGGAGGCACTTGGGGAAACAGGATGAAATACACTGTGACTCGAATGGATGCAGTGGATTAAGCGGGATTTTAAAACAACACAAGCATTAGTTGTAGTAGCAGCAGAGCCAGAACTCACTGCCTCTCCTTCTCTGCGGGAAAAAGAAACAGGGCAAAAATCCACCACAACGTTGTGGGGCAGCTGGAAGCTTCAGCATGGTGTTCGAGGCTTACAAAGCCTGCAAACTCCCCTTTTACAAGGTTGAGCCTTTCAATATTGCTACCACTATGTGCCTTATCCCCAGTGGCTCCCCCACAAGATCAGTGCACTGCTTAACATTTTAGTATTTAGTATCTTGTTGAGTGAAACTTTTTCCTTTTTGTCCCACTTTTGGGGGAAACGATGGACTCAAAAAGCAGGGAAGCAAAGAAAAGAGTACAAAGGAAAGCTTGAAAAGAAGCATTTTTTCCAATAGGAATTTAGAAAATCTAGCAGAGTGCCCTTTGAAAACCTTTTAGAAAGAAAAAAATGAAACTAGCTTATCCTCAATGTGCCAGAAGCTCTTCCAGGGACTGTTTAGATTCAGACCTTGGTTTGAGTCTTCTTCTGGAAATTCCTCCCTCTCCACTGGCTGTATAGAGAGGGTAAGATAGGTCTGCTCCTCACACAGGCTTTTGTTTAGGGACCTAGAACAAGGTGGGATGTAATCTGCAGCTGGATGATTATGTGTTCACCAGGGTGAACCCTATGCAATTTGCCCCTGAGGACTACAAAATAAAAAGCAGAGAAGCAGGTCAAGATGTAGCTGCAACTGTAACTACAACTCTCCAGAGAGCTCTTTATGTTTCACTTATTTGGCAATAAATGTGTGGGAACAATTTGCTTTCCTTTTCCTTTTACAGTTCCACCTTTCTATTTTGTTTTTTTCAAAGCATAATCAGAAGATGTTCCTCCAGGACAGATCTGTACCACAGACACTACTATGGATGGAAAAATAATAAGATCTATGTGAAATTAAAAATCTAATTTGAAAACAGCCTACTAGACATGTATTTCAAACTCAACTCACTGGATTCTTGCAAGATACATCCTGAGAGTTTCGATGTATACTGAAAGGCTCAGTGTTGTTTTGGAGGTTTTTTGAAGCTCTCTAAGAAATGTATAAAACACTAACTTGTCTACTGGACTGCCAATACACAAAACCATGTACAGCACTTAGGATGGAATCATCCATGTAACATTCATGCAGTATAACTGGTATTGTTTCCTTTCTCTAAATCACTATGGAAAATCTTTGTGAGTGAGCAAATTCTTCCTCAGACCACCACATTCTGAAACCAAATATTGAAAAAATTCAAAGGCCCTGAATGGAAACAAGACTTGTTTGCTGTACTTAATGTCCTGCATCATGTGGCTACTTGCATGCGCTTGTGGGAGAATATTTGTATGCACAGAAATAGTGCCACAAGGAATCTTGGCTGTACTCTTGACGGTTTTTTTTAACACACACACACACACACACACACACACACACACACACACACATATATTCATTATTTGCTTTTTTAAATTGCTGCTGAGTTGAACTAGGAATGACTTTTGTCCACTTTCCTTCTTCTCAACTCTTTCTGGGTGTATTATTACCTCATCTGGCTTATTATTGTACCTTGTGTTCTTTTCCTTTTTTGTTACAGCTCTGTAAAAAGCTTTTGGGCTTATTGTTAATTTTCTCTCTCTTTCTTTTATTTTTTTTGCCCAGTCTTAATTGTATATCTCTGAAAATGTGTTTCTGAGGTTTTAGCTTTGGCTGCAAGCGCAGTAGTTATATTTATGGGTCGACCATCAGCTTGCTACAGTTCAAGTGATTTTCTGCTTTTTGCTTGTTATGTTTTTGCCTGGACTTGATATACTTTATGAGTTTTTCTGCGATATTGGCTTGTATATCTGGCATAGATAATATTTTGCCTTTCTCCTAATATCCTATCAGAGACCCAAAGAGCAATAATTTTTCTTCCTGTGTAATGTTGGGAGATTATTTTTTTAAATGAGCTGGAAAGCTTTATTAGTTTACCAGAAATGAAAGCTTGTAATGAATCCACATGGAATTCTTTAATCATATCTTTGCTATTTTATAACTGTACCTTCAAGTGGAATGTGTTTATATTTGCTGAGGAAAAAAAAAGTTCTCTTGTTTAGTGTGTCGGCATTATGCAGGAATTTTCAGTGCAGGAGGTTGCTCATCATTTTTTCCTAAGTACAAAGTGTACTCAGAAGGGAGAGAAGAGAAAGGTGAGAGGTGTTTTTCCAGCCTGAGAAAGGTGAAAGAGCTGCTCCTCTTTGCCATCAGAGATTATGCTTCTGGCACACTGATTTGTGTGCTGCAATGTAGAGCTGGGTTTTGATGCTATGAACGACACAAACAGCTTCATTTTGTACTGAGGGTTGTGGAGAACAGTTCTCTTTTATTAAACTTTGTCTCTGTGATAAAATTCCAGGAGAATTTTTCAGCTAAAAGGCTTTTACCTGCAAAAATTAGTAAATATCCACACTTTTAAAAGGTGTTTTGACATGCACAAAATTTCAAGCAAATGAACATATATGAACAAATGAAAGAAAGCACACGTATTCATGTTTGTTTGTACCTGAAAGATCTCTTATGGAGATTTTACAAAGCCAAATGTGAACTGAGCCCAGCCATGCTTGGATCTGCAACCTCAGACTGATCTGACTGTAGTCCAGGACATTCTCGTGGTGTGTACCAGGCTGGAAGGTCTGCAGGGTGAATCTGCTCTCTACAGATGGGCTGTAGGTGCTCTCAGGGAAGGATGCTCATCATCTTACTGCTGTGCTGCTGCTTCTTCTGCTTGCCCTCCATGCAAGTTTGCTGACTGCACAGCCTTACTAGAGGCAGGTGGTTTTGAAGACTATGAAGATACTCCGTGCAGTATATAGGAAGAAATATCTTTTAGCTTTTATATCAAAAGCAGCTTAAAATGGCACAACATAAAGGTAAAGAAAAAGGTCCTCTGAGGGGCTAGGGGAATTTAAATTCTAAATGTTAGGCATCATTTTTTAAATACTGGATCCTAACAGATATCCTATCTGGTTACAGCAAAGTGAGTAATAGGCCTGGAGTTTTTCAGCTGATAGCTGCCTTTCATAACAAAGCATTAAAGACTTAGCAAAAGATCTGTGGGCTGTCTGGTTAAAAAATCTAGGCTAAACAACCTGAATCCTACCACTTTCTGATGTGCAGAGGAGGTTCCCCTTCTCCCACACTGCTTTCAGCTGCCTTGCAATTGCTTAACACAGGGAGTATCATTAGAGAATCATATTGTTGTGAATTTCATGCTTAGTGTCACAAAAAAGATACAGTTATTTTCAAAAGCCCCATCAGACCTTCTTTTAGGAGTCCTACTGAATTCCAGATTTCCCGGATTGCTTTCTTAGATTATGGAGAAATTGCCGTGTCTCTTTCTTATGTCAGCTGTCTTTTCCCCAATTGTTATATGGCACTCTTATCATCGCCTTTCAATTATTCTGAATTATTTTCTTCCTTCCCAATGCAGTCATACCTACATTGCCTTGTTTTACAGTTTTCTTTTTACAGTTTAAATAGGGTGGTTTTTCTGTCATTCTCTTTGTTTCTGAAAAACATTTATAAAAAAAATCACAAATTAATAAAAAAAAAGATAGTTAAGACCAAAGGGGGATCAAATCGGAGACAGAAAAGAAGAACCAGCCCCCTGAAAATTCTTATGTATTATTCTGTTTACCCACACTTCATACATCTTACCAGGAAGGCTTGGTGTAGAAAGCATGTAATTGGTAGTAAAGAGAAGGGAGGGTGGGTGGTGTTAAACTGAAACAGCGGCTACACAGTGGAGAGCAAGCCAAGTGCCAGGGGCAGCCCTGCACCTGAACAGTGGCCAGAAGATGATGCCTGCAGTTCAGAGAGATTCTGACGTTCTGTGGTTTGCTTCTGGTGGAGAGCTCTGGTGTGTTTTTTTGTGTGGGAGGAAAGAAACAATGAACAAAACCATTAAAGAGTGCCTGCATGTGAGTGAGGGCATCTTCTGCCAGAGGCAAGTTGTGAGGCTCCTCTCCGAGCAGAGTGCAGGCTTCAAGCCTACAGTCCAGCCAAGTGCCCCAAGATTTTGCAGAGTCACTCTTGCTCCTTAAGCTCCTCAACATTCACCTCTTCCAACAAGCTATACAGAACAGTAGGAGGCAATTGCCATAAGATCCTGATTTAATAAGGCTTCTAATAGGGTTGAGGTTTTGGTTGGTCCAGATTTTAGCTTTTGTCTCCCTGAAAAAGGTATAGAAAGCTTTTAATTTGGGTGCTGTCACATTTCCACATCAGCAGGGCAGGGAAAGTCCCTCCTGTGTCTACTGGAGCTTGAGTAAAGGTGCTGAAAACAGGGTTTGTCATAGGGAAAATGTTTCAACCAGCTCAAATGAGGTCCTCATTTGATACCTCCTAATACATACCCTGGGGTCTATTCAACACGTATTATATACATATGTAAATGTCTCTGCATTTTTCTGACTTATATGTCACATTGCACAAGCTGTCTTGAGAAAAAAACAAGTGCAAGTGTTTAGTAGGAGCTGCTGACACACTTCAGAATTCCAAATAAAATGTTTCTTCAGAGAAGTGTGAGAAGCACTCACAGTGTCTCGGCACTTGGTCAGAGAGTTTTAAAGGACCTTGATTTTCAGGAAGTGCTTTAACACCAAGATCTTTTATGATAGCTACTTGAGCAACCTGAAACAGTTTAAAATCCCTATATGTATTTGAAAATTTAAATCAGGAGTTTATTTTTGATGTCTCTTGTTAATCAAAATGTTTTCTTTACTTCATCTCCTTACAAGAGATTGATAGAGTACTAACACTATATATAAATATTGCATGAATTTTCAGATTGACCTCCCTGTGGATGTTTTTTTTTCACTTATATAGAAGGATTTTATTTATCATGTCATTTGAAGTACCAAGCTCTTTGCACCATGCTAGTCAGGGAGAATTCGGTGTCTTGGTACAAATGGCACACTATGTATGAGGTTTTTCCGTGTGGGAAAAAAAAGTTAGATGATACTTGAATAAAATGAAGCTTGATTTTTTCAGTGAAAATTTAAAAAATGCTATAATTTTTAAAATGTATAATTTCTAGTGCTGTTATTACATATTTGAAAGGAGAAGAGAGCCAGGTCAAGTGATAACACTGTGTGAGAAAGAGAAGGAATCTTCTATTCACTTTTGAAAGTCCACTCAGACCACACTAAGAACTTTTCATTCCCCAGGGTCTCTGCCATTTCCCTATGTATTTTAATAATTGATTAAAAATGAAGAAATGGACATATGCTTGAGAGATGCAAGCATTAGGCTATGAAAATGAGGGAAAACCAAAATGAGATTAACAGATGGCCAGGCATGAGGTCCCATTTTAAGACACACACCGTCACATTAAGCTACTGTCCTTCTGGAAATGTAAATGCATTCAGCAAAGGAATAATGCTCTGTTGTTAATTATTCTTCACTATGTATACGGAAAGACTTTTTATTACCACTTCCACTTCAGTTGTATTTTCGTTGTAAGTGTTGACGATAGGTGGATAATTGTTCTCTGGAGATGCCAATCTATTTCACTGAACCACAGAGTATTCTGAGTTGGAAGGGACCCACAAGGAACATTGAGTCCAACTCTTAAGTGAATAGCCCATATAAGGATCAAAATCATGACTTTGGTGTTATTAGTATCATGCTCTAACCAACTGAACTAATTTCTCTGTACTCATACAGTCTAGAAAATCCTCAAAACTCACTTCTCTATATATTAACTCAACAGAGAGAAAGGGAAAAGGGAGAGAATGATTGTGGCATGAATTTGATACTAAAGCTGGGTGACAAATGGTTTTCACACCTAACTTTTTCTTCTCTTCAACATTCCAGACTTTATGGTTTTCTTCTCTGTTGTTCTGTCTGTGTGGTCCTAAACTTTTCCTTAGAGTTTCTCTCAATGTTTTATTTTCGCCTTTCTCTGCCCACAGCTCCACCTCACTTCTGTATTGTGCTCACTGAACTCCACCTTCCCAACCTTTCTCTTATCTCGAACCAGAACTTTTCCTAATTTTCTCCAAGAATGGAAAATGCAGCTACCCTGATAAGGAAAGTGGAGATACTCTTTGAATCTGAGTGTAGGACTCCACCTTGCCCCCTCCACCTGGGCAGGCCTTGTGCTCTGTTCAAAGATAAGGAAAAGCAGGAAAGAGCATGAAGCAACCCTAGGATTAACCTTCTGACTGGCCATACATTACCAGTCCTTAAGATGCCGTCTTCTTATCCAACAAACTGGCTTTTTCTAACTGCCTTACTTCCCCACTCTCTCTCAGGACAGGGGGGAGCAATGCCACATCTGACGACCTACGGTCTCAAACTGACCTCATCTGTTCTCTATTCAGTGTCCCTTTTCCCTGCTATCACAGAAAGAAAATAGACGGAGGTTGTTACCCTTTAAAAACAACAACTAGAAAGCCAGAAAGGGATATTTTTCTTTTGTCTGCAGCCTTGTGTTAGATGTCACCCACAACAGAGAGGCAGTGCTCAAAGGTTTTACTTGCTCCCTTAAAGACATAAAGGAGAGTTGGACGGAAAGTAGTAAGAGTTCCAAAATCTTTCCATGAAATCCCATCATCATAACAGAAAAGGGTATTTGGAGGGCTGCTTCAGGCTTAGCCGTCCATGCTTCAAAAAACCCCAGCAATCTGACTTGAAAGATGGTTTTGCTCTGAGACGAAGTCTGATTTCTGTACATAAACTGGCTATTACCAGCAGTTATGACAGTAAGTTCCATTGTACATGTGTAGTTTCCCAGTGCTCCTACAATCCTACTGTACTCTTGCTTTGCAAGCAGTCACTAACCTGTGGGTACGCATGCCTGAAAAATGCTGTCTTTTCGCTACTCCTTCAGTGAGGCTCAGTGTGCCTTGGGAATGGGGTACAAGGACGTGTATTGCTGGGTGTGTCTATACCACTAAAGTCCCCACGCCAAACCATGGCCATGTGCCACAGCTTAGTTCCTCTGTGTGCTGCTTAGTGCTGGATCCCAAGAGCAAATTTTCTTGGGAGGAGCTAGCAGGAGTCCTCTGGACCAAACCCAGGAAATAAGCCCTGCGAGGGGGTTGGAACCCTGTCAGGAGACCCATGCTGGAGCTTGGTTCCTGGCCTCCTTGATTTTAGCAGTGTCTACATGCCAAAAACTCAGTCCTGCACAGAATTATTTTTGTGTAAGAGCCATTTAGCCCAGATGAGATCACAGACAGTGTACTCCAGGCAGCCCAAAATGCCACAGTCCCAAAACTGTCTCCCCAGGGATCGGGACTCTGCAGAATCAAATGCCCCACCACTTTGCAATTCTACAATCATTCTCAGTCTGGTAATCAACTTTTTTTTTTTACAGATTTCTCTTCAAATGCACCTCTAATGGTTCTGCATGTATTTGTTTCTTTCTAATTGTCGATTTCTATAAAGCTTAATGTCTCCTCTCTAATTTTTCAGCTAGAAATACGAGGAGAAGATCTGACACGGGTAGGGCTGGTAATTTTATAAACTCAACCTTTAATTTTCACACAGGAATCTGTGAGGTAAGCAATGTCTATTAAAAAAAAAAAAGAAAAGGAAGAAAACCATGATCATCTACTGTTATTTCAGAAATTGTTCTGTACTTACATAGCTATGATGTTGCCACCATAAATTCCTCCTTTCACAGTAATTTCAATAGATTTTGATGTGTTTCAAATGGCAAAAGAAGACACCTGATAATTAATAAGTATAAAAGTAAAAAAAGTCCATTGATATTCAAATGGAATTTAATCATGGAGTTAACCTCAGAGTTGAGGTTACTTGGGCTGTAAGTAAGGTTACAAAGTTTACTTAGGTTGGATGATTCATGAATTTGCTTGCTTTTTTGCTCTATCTATGAACTGGTGAAATGTTTACTGCTAATAATAACTTGGTACAATCAGCCAACAAGATGATTCTTGGACAGTAGATCTTTATGCAATGAGATAAGGTAAAATTCCAATATGTAAAACAATTCTTTGGTTGCTTTATGATTTTTCTTTTTTTTTTTTCAATTGAACTTTTATTAGATGTCCTAAGACATACATTTCCTATTCATAATTACAAAAACTGATTTTCTGTTGTTCTTCTTAAAAAGTGCATTTTAATATAATATCCCTCTGATGTGTACGAAGATCAACATACTCTAAAATGGTACTGAGTGATTATACATTTGATAAGCAATGTAAATATTGTCAAAGTGGAGACTGTATTTAAGAACCCGAATGAAGAAAAACGGTATGGTACAAACACTTCCATGTATTTAGGAAGACCAGAAAAGTCCAGACCCCAGGTACAATATCTGAAACACCCTTCCATACAACAAAGAGTACAGAAAAATAGTTACAAATTCTGGATAAAACTGCAGGGTTTTCAAGGTGGGTGTTAGAAATTCTGAAGTATTTAGAGCACAATAATATGAAAGAAGAAGAAATGGTGAACCTATAACACATTCAGACTGTCTGTAGTAATACAAAAATGCAATACTATGAAGATCTGATCCTCTCTGATAGACCCACACACAGACCAAAGAGATGCTATCTGAAGTAGCGTTTCTTCAGCACTAGCAGTGGCAAGAGATGGAGCAAGCCAAAGGTATACTCTGTAACAAAAAAAAAAAGAAAAAAAAAAAGAGCTGAAGTGACATTATTTCTACTGAAAATAAGAGACCTGGAAAAATGAGACTGTGGTGGGAGTGACTGCTGTCATCTGCCTTCTGCTTAATGGAGATGGTGAGAAAGGAGGGATGAGTTTACGGTTGGACAAGGCTTTTACATTAATTTACAGGGTATGCCTAACACAAGGTGTAATGAAACTTTAATATCACATTACACCTATCCAGTAGGTGGAATCTGGGAATTATAAGTACTGTGTCTCTTCCCACCAAAACCATGCATGTATTTTTCAAGATAGAATAAAGTGTCAAAATTTGATGCAACCTGGTGAATTGTAAAATTTTCTACAGATTCATACAGATTTCCCAAACTTACAGCACATACACAAAATGGTAGCTCAGTACTTCTAATAATATTTCAGGTGCAGATTCAGAACCACTTAAAAGAATATCAGTTGTCCTTGCCTATAGGGTCTGATTCGGAGTAACCAGTTCTCCACTCCCTTTACTGTCTCACTGCTGAAAAGGGACATCTCACACAGCAAACCAATTTTAATTTTAAGCCCCCAACCACATATTTTAGTAAACATTATATGAAGTTAGAAAAAATAAGTCTTTCTAACTGAATTTTATTTTCTACACAGGAATTAGCAAAAGATTCACCTGAAATCAAGGTGTGATTATTCATTCTGTTTCACAGACTAGAAGTAAATTTTAAGCAACTGCGATCTCCTTTTTTTGGTTTCTATAAGCACTGCATTGAGTCATTCTTTGTACTCTATCAGATCACATCAACAGACGTGACATGATGTACTATGCTTGTCAAATGCATTTCATTTTGCCATGCATTCTGTGGGTAGCTGAGAAACAAGCACATTCCAGGACCTTGAAAATCCTTCTTGTTCTGCAGAATGGGAGGGCATGTTTTATTTTTTTTACAAAACTTTTTACAATTATCTTATAGTATTCACCTTGAAGGACAAGAAGAATTTTTAAGGGATGAGAGAGTAAATCAGCCAAATGGTCAGAAGGAAAGAAAATATGTCAGCTCCACCCACTGTTTGAATGAGAAGTTCACCTTATGAGATATATAGAACAGGTTAAAATCAAGAAAGCAGTTATGCTGGCATAGTGCAGAGGCACAAGCATGTTCTAGTCATTACGCTTTTGCTAGCAAAATACCATATAATTCTATAGCTGATGCTTCACATTCAGCTTAATATGCAATACCTTTTTTTAGCTACAGAATCAGCTGCCTTGGTCACACAAGGTTAGGACTATAAGTAGCTTCAATGAACTCCGGAATGTATTTTCCAGTAACAACATCTGGCTATTGAAAACTCCACTGACAGCTGCATTGGTGGCTATGAGAGGCTATCTTCAGGTCAAACTGCTGTAGGGCTGGCTGAGCCCTGCTTTTCACCAATGAGATTTACTCTTTCCATCCCTTTCCCCTTGAATCTGGACAATATCAAGCTTTCAACCTTTCCTTGGACTCAGGGAAAACACTCTCATCATGCTAATCTGTGAAGGATATAGTTGAATAATAACATAATTGTGCTTAAACAGTTGAATTTAGTTGAGCTCACAGAAAATAATTTTTGCAAGCTTTGCCTTGCAAAAGTAAGTCCAACAGCCATGTGTATACTATCTTATGAATCAGGTAAAGCAGCTTGCCCTGCTATCCCACCAGCAGATCCTGTAATAATTCTGCCTCCTGTGAGAATTACAACTTTTTCCTCATTTCTCTCTCTTCCAGGATGTTATCTCAGTGCCTTGAAAAGTGAGGTTTGGCCTCAGTATGTAGGTTCCCAGAACACAAGGAGGGGCTAAGTCACATATTCTCCGAGCTTCCCACCTTCATCCTCTACCTCAATAGTTGTGGTATGGTGCCTTGTGTGTATTGCCCTTGCTCTTCTCCCCACAGTAGACACAGCAGAAGAGAATCCACAAGTGGAGAAGTCAGGCCAACCTCACTCCAAGCCACAGCTGAAGGACGGGATATGACGATGGAGTCTCTGAAGTGATCTCAAAGAAAATGTCTGCTTACTTGTTGGTTTGGTTGGTTGTTTGGTGAGGAGTTTTGTCGCAAACCCTTGACTTTTACTGATTTCAGGTGTCCCTTACTTCAAGAGCTTTAGTCCACTTCTTTAACTGCTGAGTTTTGCTAACCTCAAACCACAAGCAATAAAGCTAATATAAAAAGTGAGAAGACAAGTAAGGGTGTGCAAGTAGATAGAGCCCATACAGTCCAGCTAGTTTTTCAGAAGTGTCAACAGAGACACCAGTTGGCATCTGTGGAATATCCAACTATATCTGAAATAGTTATGTCTCTGATGTCTTTAAAATGAGAATCCTGATCAATAGAAATATGTCAGTCCTTTTCTAAGAGTTTGATTTGCTTTTACTTTGGTGAAGTCAGCCAGGAAGGAGACTTCACATCTTTCTGTTTATTTAGTTGTGTTTATTTCTAAATTTCTAATTGCTCTGAGGTAATCATCTCATTGAAGATGATTTCCAGAGAATGAAAACAGAACTGCTATGTAGCACAGGAAGAGTTCTTTCCAAAAGGAATTAGGAAAGATCATTGGAAATGTTAGCAGTTGTGTTTCTAGGGCTTAGATAACTTCTTTCCAGTTGGCTTTAAGGTATGATTAAACTGTTTTGCATAGCCAAGAACTGCAGGAAGACTGCTGCTTGTGAGTACTTTACTAGGAAATTGTTTTAGCTAGAACATTATTTTTGAAAGTGTTCATTTGCCACTTATTCTGGAAATGTTCACGCCCAGCCCTCAGTGGGTTTTAGTGTTTGCAAAGGGCTCAATCAAACTTCTACTTGAAATTAATGGAAAAATCTGAGTAGTGGAAAGGTCTCTAAACGTAATCAAGTCTACAGTTCTCTTCTTGCTCAGAAGACTTAACTGTCATGATTCATAAATGAACCACAGACAAGGAGAGCAACAGATAAAATCCTGTCCAATTTGAACAAAACTGGACTGTCAGCTAAAAGGCAGAGATGACACTGCCAATGTAGCCTTTACTTCCTTCCTGTTTGTTCTTCTCTATTTCTGTCATACTTCCCAAAACTAATGTGTGTTGCAAATTAGATTTTAACTCTGAATAATAACTCAGCATTAGCAAGGCCTAATTATGATGATTGTATATTTACTATTGATTTTGTGTAATCTTGATATACAGAGAGATAAGAATTAGATCATTGCACCCTAGTTAGATATTGTACTGTTGAAATCAGTGGGAGCAGGACTTGGCCCTAATCCAAAGCCCGTTGAAAGAAATTGGGATCTTTTCATTCATTTGGACAAGTTTCATGTCAGATTCGTGAGGAGAACCAAAGGGAAACTTTCACTGAGGTACAGAAACTTTCTGAATGAACATTAAACACTGTCTGGGTAAAGATTTACTTTTTTTCTTTCTTCCCTTTAAATTCAACAAAGTCTTTTAAAAATAGAGGGCAGTTTAATATTTCCATTGATAATCTCTTTCATACAAATAAAAATAGTCATGTTGTATAAATGATCTTGGGTTATTAAGGAAAGATGACTGCAAATGGAAAAAAACATTCCATTTGCAATACTGAATGTAGGCAGCATTTGTATCTGGCAAAAACATTTTGTATGCTACTATATTGGCTTTGAACTTATTTCCCATGGGAGTAGCTGTTGCTCAAGAAAACAGGTGTTTCAGTATAATACCTGGAGGGCATTATTTAAGTAAGTTAAATATTATTTGTTTAAGGAACCCACTGAAGGTTTCTTGCACTTTGTTTTGACACAGCTTAGCAGAAGATATTTATTAGGATTTAAATAGTCCATGGTTTCTAAATGTAAATGCCCATGACTGCTACATGAATCTGTTTAGACCTGCTAGCAATTTAAAACTGAACCAAAACATCACGTTTTCTAAGCTCTAGTTTTGTCTCAAAACTCTGAAAAAACGGCTTTAACCCTTTGGTTTTTCCTGTCTGGAATGTCAGACTGAGGTTGCTGCAGTTACGTTGGCCAGTGTCCTGCTGCTGGCTCCGGTGAGCTGTGACCCTTCTGCGGAAGGTGCTTGCAATCTCACCCTTGGGGGACCAGATTTCCCTGACCTAATGCCAGCATCTAAAAGTCAGACAGAAGTCTAAGGCAATTGCTGCAGCTCCCTTAGATAACAAAAAAAGAACGTTTTCAAAGGGACATTCATCACCCCATCATCCAGTGTGAGGAATTGCCAGTTGAGCCACCCAACTCTCAGTTGCTGATGGAGAGAACCTCTGCAACAAACAGGCTTTCTGCAGCCAGCTTTTTATGTGGATGGTGTTAAGGGAATTAATCCTAGGCCTGTGACTAATGATTTATGGAGCATGCCTGCACAGGTGGGTACAAACAGCCCTGAGTTCATCCTATCTGCACTCCTGCTCTGTCGGCTAGCTCTGAGGAAAGGCAAAATGAGCTCAGGTCTGCCTGCACCTGCCTAGGTAAATCATGCCCTTGCAAGAAGAGGTGTAAGTGGCCAGTTACTGCTTTCAGCTGCACCCATGAAGATCTGCTGAGGCCACTCCTGGAGAAAAAAATTTAAAAAATCAATAGGAAAAGATAACTGAATGATGTCCAAAAAAGCCCTCTTTCTGACCCTGAGTGTGAAAAGAAGAAATGAAGAAGAGAGGAGCTGTGTCCCAGGAGTTAATGAATATGTGAGACTAGGATTTCTTTTTAAAGTCCATTAAGCTCTAATTGCTCTGAAAGAAGCCAAGTTCCATAACACCAGCTTCTGCACAGCAGCAAGTGCTCTTCTTCCCATGCACAGGCCGCTCTGTTCTCTGTGTAGAGCAGTTTCAGAGGTATCTAGGACATGAGTTTAAATACTTATTTTTGAACCTCTCTTCATCTTTTCTGAGTGTTGGGAGTTCTATTTTTATGATGAAAGTAAGCTCAGTAACATATGAGTGCTACTTTTTAAATGGCATGCTTGATGCACTCTAACAAAATTAAGCATATTGAACGTGTCTTGTAGTGAAATTTGCAAAGAAAAATAGAGAAAATATTTTTGTTTGTGCTTAAACATATGGTTTTAAAGCTGGCATGTGTGCTATTTAAAAATGTTGTGCTTTGCTTCTGAGTAAAGATTTTTTTTTGTATTGGAGATTAAATGAAGATGAATCAATTCTGGAGGCAGATCTCTTATTATCAGACTGTCTACCATTTGACTTCTGATTCTCCTAACAGAGAAAATCATTTTCTAGGTTAAGTAAATCTTGATAACACTATACTTCCTTATTCCCACCTACTTCTTTCAGCGTTGCCACTTGATGGGATGGATAACGCTAATGAAGTCTCATATTCATGAGGAATCTGTTAGGTTGTCTGTTGCAAAACTATGTAGAAATACCGAAGTTGATTCTAAATTATCTGTTGATAAATACAACTTTTTATTTTTAGTCCAGATATGCAGTCTGAAAACGTGTTGTTGATGTCAGTCAAGAACTACAGCATTGTGTGATATTTCCAATGTAGGCTGTGAGAAGGAGTGAAGTTCTGCAAGGAGCAGTGTCCTAGGATGTAGCTGTTATTTACTGCTTGGTTTACAACAGCATTCAGCTGAGGCAAAAACTTCATTTTAAGCATACAGATGATAAGGCATACAGTCACCACAATCTGTGTGACCTGAGAAAGAAGAAGGTAGACAAGGAAACACTGGCATGGAAGCATGGAGGAAGCAATCCAAGAGAAGAGCCTCTCTACCATAACTGCAATATGCCGATCTAATACCCGTATCCCACTGCATTGCTTTGCAGAGTTCTATCAAACTTAGAACCATTAGTATAAATGTTATTATGCAATACCATCTGGCTTTGAATTGTTCTGTTCATCTAGAAAAGACATTCAGAGATCTTATTTGCATTCTAGAGCCAGAAGACTATAGTTGATATTTTCCTCATGTACACTTAGACACATAATATGGCAAGATAGTCTCAATGAACAAAAACTCCTACAATGAAAAATTACTTTGATTAAAAATTGTTTTATTTTGAATTTTTCACCTTTTTCTTTACCTACATATTTTTGGAGTGTTTGGGGTTTGTTATCACATCTATCTTTCTCTTTTCTTTGCATATCTACAGATTTATGTACCTGTGCCTAGGACATACTAGTATGTAGTCAGAAATCAATATATGATTAATCTTGTCTGAGTTCTCTTCACTCACTCTTTTCTCCTACTATGTCAGTCTTCTTGTGTCATCATCAGACAGAGATGTTAGTGAAAAGGTAGTCCTGCTTGTCTAGCTTACACATCCAACATGCTTCTAATTTTAAGTTCTTGGTGAACTTATTTTGTAAAAGTAGGTGCTTATAAAGTCAGTGGAAAAGTGAACATGCTTTCAAAGTCATCCAAGAAGAATTACTGCCCATTAAGTTTTAGGTATCTAAGCCAGGTACCTACTTTTCTTCTTTTGCTATACACAAAACTTGGGTGCTTACTGTAATGATTCCCCAAATCCCTGAAAATTAGTTGCCTAAGCTAGACAGAGGCAATCTGCTTTAGTGGAATTCATGTGACCTGTGCTTAAGTATCCGGATTTTAACAAGTTATATTCTTACACATCTAATCTTTTTCAGAAATCTTCCTCAAGAATTGCATGATAGGATCTTTTCACTGATTACAAAGGATGATTATCTCAGAAGCAGGTACCAACAGTATGGGCACTGAAATTTGGAAAGATGAGTACCACTGTTTGTGAATGTTGACTCTCTATGGAAGAATTCCGAAAAAGTCAGACTGTTCATTAAATTAGGAGTCATCCCATCTCAATATTTGTGAGAGACATTATGCGACAATAAAAAGTACATCTTTACAAGGTACTTAAATATTTGAAATGCACATGCCAAAACCAGCAAATAATTTGAAACAAAACCTTCCACATAGTCCATCATGATGTCCACCTGCATTTGTATCCTTGCTAGTTACAACTATCTTGTTAGATTATTATTTATTGTATATTTGTCTTACTGTTACCTGAAAGGATATGATTTTGTAGAATAAGGAAAAGCTGAAGAACTACTGAATATTCTTCTGTTTTTCTGGAAGATAAAGTTGGATCTCCAAGCAGATTCGGGATCTCACCAGGTAAATTCCACACTGAGAAAGAGAAGCTCTTTGTATCTTTTATAATAAATCACAACAAATACTTGAAACTAAGATAGGAAATCCTCAGCTTCATGTGACTTCAAGTTCAGTGTTGCTAATTATCATTACTGAGAATAAAGACCATGTGAAGAGCAGATCACAACATCATATGAAGTTCCCTGTTATCATGGGCAAATAGACTATAGAATGCCTGCCATAAACTGAGAAAAGCCTTTTCTCAATGGTTAGGCTTTGTCTTCCCATAACTTTTCTTGTAAGACTCACAACTTTATTTCGTGGAATCATGGAATCATAGAATGGCTTGGGTTGGAAGGCACTTTAAAGATCATGTCTTTCCAGCCCCTCTGCCGTGAACAGGGACACCTTCCACTGGACCAAGTTGCTCAAAGCTCCATCCAATCTGGACTTGAATACTTTGAGGAAGGGGGCATTTGTTTCTCAGAATCCTTCTTTTATTTTCTAGTCAGAATTGTGTTTGTTACTAATTTTTAACTATCTGCTCTATTCTAACATGATAATTTAGCTTACAATAATTCTTTTGCCTTCTTATGTTTGTCTCTTGAGTTTAAGGAGAGACTGTCCATTTATCCTCTCAGCCTTCAATCTGCCTAGTTAAGGACTGAAGACCAGTTCCACATTGGGGGACTTAGCATAGTAAGGCCACACAAATTTTTGATCTTTGAACACAAGAGTAGAAATTACAATCCCAAGTGATGCATTTAAATTATTCGACCAAAGATTTGGTACAGCCCAGTGCTCATGAATGATATTCACTCACAAGAGCCAATATGCCAACACCTAAACTAACCCCAAAAGAAATGCCAGAGAAAGGAATGTGTTTGAGATTCTCACCATGGCCTGTACCATGATACTCATATTTCTGGTTTTATTTTTACTTGAAATACCTGGTCTGATACAACCTAAGAATAACATGTTCACCCATTGTCTTCAGAGATCTGAGTTCCTAGTTCAATATAGAATCCAGCCAGGATATACTGCAGCATTTATGCATTTAGCAGAAGTTCAGACTTGAAATAGCAAATATGAATTGATGTGACTGGTAGAGCTATCCCTGAAATTGTTCACAATGGCTGTGGATTATTTTGAGATATGGTGGGATATTCGTGTGGTCTAAACTCTACAGCTTTGACACCAACAAAACAAAAAATGAATACATTAAAAGAGTTAACACTATCAATGGACCATCATTTTAATGGTATTATGTTATTACACTTAGTCGTCTAGGGAAAAGGATTTAGAATTTCTTTATTTTAAAAGAACAAAAACATTAGAGCACATCAAGAAAGAAAGTATACAAAAGTAAAGCAGACAAAAAGTGACATGAAATAAGTCATGCATAGGCATTCTGATATTAGAAAAGTTTAGTTTCATACAGATGAGGTGTTTGCAAAACTTATTTTGTTAATCTATTACAACAGTAAATCTTTCAGCTTCTCTTAAATCTTTCTCTTTCAGTCTGAGTCACATTCCTATAGGCTACTGAGAGAACATACCTAGCTTTTTGCACAAAATGTGAAAGCTGTTGTCATCCTGATTGTGAAATTCTATGAATTCATAATTGCAATTATAAGACCAAATATAACCTTGTTAATAAGTAAATAACTAGTTCAAATGTCCCTGAAATCTCCTCCACCCATCAATGTAAGATATATCAAGTTTTTCCCAGCCTTAGTCAGATTTATTTGGTTGTCAGTTCAGTTACTGATGCAATTAAAAGGTGGCAGAAAAACTCCACTATTTATGAACTTCACTCATTCATCACTGTTTTAAAAACCCTTTTTGGAGTTTAATTCCATAGCAACATTCCATTCAAACTTCCCCATAGGCAAATTTGCTATACTTGCCAGAAATGTATCATTCAGCAGGTGATGGTGGCAGTTAAGTTGGGTATTCTGATGAGATAATTTTGTTTCAGTGAGCTAAATATTCGTGCACACACTAATGCAAAATTTAAGATTTCAGTTACTGGGAAATTAATATAAGACGCCTTTATGTTTGTTAAAAATTGTTCCATTAAAAAGAATTTTTTTTCATTGCAAAGATCCATTTTGCATCTAGGAATGTCCACATAATATTGGTATGATCAGTAGACAGTGCATTTATGTGTGTTAAAATAATTGCATAGGAATGTTGAAAATAGAATGAATCCTTTACAAATTATTCAAGACGTCTTAATTTTTTGTTTTGAAAGCAATGTAAAAGCAAGGTCAATTTATCTTACCTGCCTCCAGGATGTCAATTCAGTATATTTGTCTAGTGACATCTTGGATTCCTTAGGCTTATCATGGCTTCAGCTCTCTGATCAGAAGATTATAAGATGTTTGGATTCTGTTCAATGTCAGGTCAACACAGATTTTTTAGAGCATCTAAGACATCAGTAGTGATGCTGGATGCCTATGTTCATGCAACTGACTTGAGACCCCAGATCATTAAATTGTCTTTTGGGTTGAGATTCGTGCATCAGCATGGAGGTGTCTACACATGAGCAAACTCTCTAACATGTGAAAGTAATTTGAGCTCAGTCAATACAATGAATGGAATATGGAGTATTCAACTGACCAAATCTAAGCATCTACTGTAGGGGGAGTTGAATAACTCTCCAGATTTTATTAGTTCTACTAAGGGTCAGCTCAGCTATGCCAATTTAAAAATTGAGTTCCATATAAACTGTTCTAGGGTATTCTGACTGGCTTCCAGCTGCTAGTCCAGAAGGGTTCTGGGGTTCTCACATACGTGTTCTATCTACCAGCCCCAAACTATGTCCCAGGTACCCAGAATAATCTCCTTGGCACCCCTGAGAAGATATATAAATCAACCCTTGAATCACCATTTACTAAAATGAGAACTTACACATCTGTCTCGCGTGTAGACACTTACATTTATTCACATTAAATGTCTACAACCTGGATTGATTCCTGACATAATCGGCCAAACTTAAGCTTGTCTGATATGTCTCTAGAACAGTAGCAACAGGCACCTCCAATGGGAAATTCAGACCTTTCTAAGATCAGAGATAGTTAGGGTGAGATGACCACTTCTCTCCCTCAAGAATCCTTCACAGTTAATGCAGATTGCTGAAGGTTCATGTTATCCTCTGTATGTTACGGTCACTGTAGATGAACAAAAGGTTATGCTGAAGTAAGGACCTGTGTGAGACCTACGGACATCAGAACTTACCCAGAATTGTCTTTATGATTCCAGGAAAAAGACATCAATAATACATAACACTAGGGCTAAGTGACAAGAACCAGGATTCAGGTGGAAGTCATAAAAAAATCATTACTTTGAGGTCGGTCAAACTTGTGAATGTTTGTACTTCAGATACTATCAATATCAGGGGCGGGCGGAGGGGGTAGTGTGTGGGCATTTGTTGTAAGTTCAAAGGTGTATGAAGCATTTGCCAGATGTTATATTTATTTTTTGTTTTCATGTAGTCAATGAATGAATAAGACACAATTAAAAAAGAACCCATAATCCTAGCATAGAACTGTCTATAGGTGTATATTTTGCAAAGAAAAAAAGAAAGACAGTGGGAATTCACACTTTGAGGTCTTCCTTCTATGTGGGCTGAACAATACAAAACAGTTTCCTTTCATTACTGTGTGGGACTGTCATTTACGGCACAATCTGAATGGATATGGAGCAGCTGTTCTTTAGTTCTCTGGTCTTGAGTCTGGCAGCTTAAATTCAGTAAATCAAGAGCTTCAATGAAGTTAGAAAAAGGCTACTGTGTTTGCTGCTTTTACTAGGTTTAGCAGTTCATAATAGGGTATTATGCCACCACCCAATGTACAATGAAATGCAGAGTCAAAGCCTTGATTTAACATGATGGTTTCATGGGTCTTGGTTTGTACCTCTTGAAAAGCTTAGAAGTTCTTAACCCATTATCTGTAATCTTGTCAAAATTAATCTAACTTTAACTGCGTGGCACAATTAAAATATATTCTTACCTTCTTTTATCAAAAATAGAGAGTCAATGGTAATACACAACTCTTCTGCTGGACATCAGCTGTCACTTTGGATTTTAAAGATAGTGGAAGCCAGGACAGGTCAGAAGATAAACGCTGGAGAATTAGTGACTCTCTAGGATCCACATCTTTGGATCCTTTGGCTCTACAATTTTTTCAGGTTACCCATTTGTTTTCTTCTACAGATCTGAAACCTTTTCTACCCATTCTTTATGTCTTACCCAAAAGTGGAATTAGTAAAATTACTTCTCTACACTTGGCTGTGCTTTAGACTAGTACCAAACAGTCACTCCATCTTCATCCAGATACATTTGACCATTAAATCCTGTCACTATTGTTTTGTCAGTAACAAATATCAGTTATGACTCATATAGTTACCTGATTTTGACATTTAGATTCTTCCTGAAGAAAAAAAGGGTCCAAACAGTTTCAGATGTTAATTGCAGCAAGTGTGACTCTTTAGATCACTGAAAGAATTTCAAAGTGAATACATTTTTAAGTCACAAATACGTTGAATATAACTCTAAGTATATATATTTGTATTTACAAAATGGGAAAGAACTTCTAGCATAATCTGCTAAAAACATAGAAATGGACTTAATTTTTCTATGTAGGTCTATTTGATAAGATATGTAGATACCTATATTCACATGAGCATATAAGCATATCTGGTCAGGCTTTTTAATTAGTAGCTATTTAATTTGCAAAGAATGTTACCATTATTGAAGACATGTTAATACCAATGGATAAACTAGATAATCTGCTTTTATAAACTGCCAACATGTAGTGACATTTTATGGTGGTTTTTTATGAGTTTCATCACAGTAAAGTGCTGGTTCTGTTTTATAATCCAATCTATTTTACTGACTCACAAAGGGTGGAGTAAAATGCGAAAGTCTTTTGGTCCTTCAGTTAGAACTTTTCATAATACTGAGTGATTATATGTTTATCTGCTTATTAACATCAAATACAGCATTATGTGAACCCATGATCCACAATTACCATTGTAAAACTAACTTTAAAGTACAACAGAACCATCTTGACATGTAAAGAGATAAAGTGCTGGGTCTGAGAATATGCAAATAGAACTCTAGCCTGTCATTAAGAAGTGTGTGTGGGGGGAACCCCAAACATCATGTCATGAAGACTAGAGTTTGGCTAGAGGTCAAGGGTTCTGTGTAGCAGGTATTAAATCTTGCTTGTCTGCCATAATAGAGGAGTACCTGTATTAACTGTTTTGGGGCAGAGAAGAAAGTAATCACATGTGTGTTCAAGTCTGCTTGAAAGTCTGCTTTCTACCCTGATCATTCATGGAAGTGAGGAATTTCAGTCTAAACAATAAAACTGGGTTAATTGGATTAATAATCCACTCTTATTTGCTGTTAAAAAAGGGTGTATATAATATATATAATCTATATAATACATCATATTTCATGTTTTTTAGACATTCATGTCATGTAGGGAGGAGTCAAAGGTTTTGTGAAAGAGCCTCTCTTGGAAGTTTATGGTGTGTGCCTAAGACTGCAAGAAAACCCCAAAGCTCCTATACACAGTTTTCCTGAGATTTAAGAAAGTGTTCTTAGTTTGTGTAGGAATGAAATAGAAGAATTTCACAATCAATAAATAAAAAATGAGAAAGCCCCCTTCCAAAAAGATTGGTTATCACAGCTTTGAAGTGCTTTCCCGTCCTGTCATTTCACATATCCCTGGTAAGGACCCTTACCACCAAGTTACTACTCAGTTTTTTGAGATGAACCTTCTCTATTATTCCTTATGCAATTCATAGTAGTAAACTTACTTTAGCATCTAATTATTAATTGAAGAAGAGACCTTAAGGAGGGACTTATTCATCTGAGATAACTACTAAGCATTGGACCAAAACTACAATAATATTTTATTTTAATTTTCTCACTAGAACCAAGTGAATTAAAAATCTCAATTGCAGCAGGATAGGGAGGAAAAGAAGACAACAAGAAAGAAAAAAAGAAATTCAGACTTGATCCTGTGATATTCCAAATTTTGGCAAGAAAAAACTATCATAAACATTTCTAAGTGACTTAGAAACCCAAACCTTGTATTTCAAAGAAGCAGATTTTTAAGGTCAGCTAGACAGCTAAAGATTTAAAAAGAGACATCAGGGAAAGTTTTTTTAAAGCGTGGGGCAGCCAGCAGAATATGACTGTTGAAATCAATAGGAGTTTGTTCTGGCAATAATGCATTGTTTAGAAATCAACCAGAGCTGGGATGTCCAAGTTCACGGAGCTTTTTTCATTGTCCATGTTCTGACTGATCAACACAATATAGCAACAAGCTCCGATGACTTGTGCCCAACCATTTTTGAGGTGCAATCCTCATACCTAGAGTAATAACTTTCCTCTATCCCATTTTGTAATTATTCCAGAGAAACTGAAACAGCCCAAATGGGAAATAAGGAAAGACATATCCTGTCAGAATAGCTGTTATCTTGCACTATTTTGGGAGGTCAAAGTGAGTTAAATATTGATGGTGAAACCCAAATCTAAATCTTTCTGAGTGGTCAGGCAATTTAACCACTGTACTATGGCCTGAAACTGCAAAATCTTTCTGACTTTCTCAGATTTCTTGGTCTTCTTTACTCCTTATGCATGGGGCTTGATGCTGTGAAAAGGCCTTGTGACCTGAAGCTGCCAGATGTGATAAGTTGGGAAGGATGTAGGCTGTCCCAGCTTTTGTTGCCTAATGTGCCCAGTTGCATACTACGGATCTAAATTTCTAACAGGCAAAAATTTAATGGAGTTTTGGAAACAATTCGGCTAACCATATGTGCATTGTTTTCTTAAGAGTGACCTGAACTGACTAGGTCTCAGTTGATTTCAGCAAGATTGTAGAATCACTCATATAGACTCCTAGACTCTACATAACTTATTTTAGGCCATGTGCTTTGAGAAGAGCAGTCCTGTTTTGTCTCAAATAAATGTAAATGTGCCCTATATTCAGCAAATCTAAAGTGTTTCTGTGAGCATGTAACACTTTGAATACCTAGGCCTGCCTTCAGTGAAAAGAACAAACACCATCAGAGAACAGCTTAATTCTGGAGTGAGACAAATCACCCTCGGGAGATATGTGTCTCCTTTGACAAGAAGGGACACTATGTTGCATAGGTGCTTCACTTAAGTAGTATGAAACCAGCCTTTCCAGTTTGGAGCTTTTGTGTTGTGGCATGCTTTTGACAAACTCTTCTTAATGGTTACCTTTGACTCAAATGATCTGTGCTTATGGGTCTGTGTTGCTGTGTATACACAGTATGTACGCATGTGTGTACAGCTACAAAATATGAATGTGTTGCTGGTGAATCTATTGGCTTCAGAAAGCATAACTACCAAGAAAACTGAAACTTATTATCCGAATTGCATAGTTTTAAAAAATATACGTATTGGGACTGGAGCCATTCTAGCCATTGTCATTAGCAATTACGAAGGCCTAGATTTATTGTCATGATGTGTCAATTGTGAAAGGGACATCAACTCAAACACCTACTTGATTTCTAACTACTCTGTTATCCTGACTTCCATAATAAACTCTGTAGCATGTTTAGCTCAAGCTCTTGCTCTTAAGAGCTTCATATAGTCACCACAGAAGCAGAGTTAAACAGTATAAATTATTCAAGACTGTAAGAATACAGAATAAAACCTTTAATGAAGAGGTCAAAACTTCTAACAATACCAGTTTGAAAAGGGTAAGCCTACTATGGGTAAGCCTACATAGTAATTTACAGCAGTCTTGAAAAGCCAGGGTCTGAGATCCTTCCATTTATATTATTCCCTCAAGGACTGAATGAACTGGCCCTGCCTGAATCCCTAATGTATTGGAACCTGGGTGAAAGGAGAGAGAAGTCAACACAGCAGGCATGGGGAGGCATACTTGCCCTGGCAGATACACGAGGTCATGGTTTGTCCAAGCCTCAGGCTACTATTACATGCCTGAAAAATGGACAGAAGATGCACCTGGTTTTCATAGTGACTGCATGGAGATAGACACCTTGCTGTAAATAAATTTAAAGAGGTTTCTTGGAAGACTTTAAAACCAGGGTTGAGACCTAATATTAGGATCACAGCATTGCTATTTTGCATGACAAGTTGCATATTTGGTGTTTCATTAAAGTCCAAGTTCCTGAGACAAATGGTTATCTAAAGATCTCAGGTTTTTTTTTAAATGAGAAATTAAGTCTAAGCAAGACACATTGCCCTTTCTGTATACAGTAGATGTGGAGAAAGAGACACCTCCAGAACATGATTCATCTCATCATAAGATAGGCATCCAAGATAGGTCATATAATTTGCCTCTGGTGGTGTTTATTTTCTCCTACACTAACTATAAAAGGAGCCTTGGTTGACTAGCTCACACTTAGATGTTCAATTTTCAGACATCTGGAAGCCATCTAAAGGCACTGTTTGAGAGCCCCAGTAATAAGACCAGTTAGCCTGAGCTTCACATTGTGTTAACGGGATGCACATGGTTTTTGACTTTCTTGAAGACTGGGCAGAGCACTCAGTGCCTGAAAAAGACTATATAGACATGCCCTGTGAGAGATTAACTGAGGCAATTCCCTGAAGAAAGAATTTTTTATCCTACCTGCAGCAAACCTTCGAGCAAGAGTGGCAAAAATGCTGTAAAGTGCTGGGGAGAAGTGATGAACACATGAAAAAAACTAGAAAGGTATCTCGAAAGGAACAGAATTTCTTTATCTGTCCTGACCTCAGTATGAGGAATACCCACAGGGAACAGGAATTCCTCCATACATCTACCACCCTGAATAATGTGAAACCAATGACAGTGAAATATCTGCAATTTCCAGGCACATTTGGCCTAGGGGGTTCAAGTGGTCACAGCAGGTTTCCTTCATCCTGCCATTTTTTACAACATGCATAACAGACCTTTATTCTTCCACTTCAGTTTATAGCTTCTTGTACATGACAATGGATAGTAATCGTTGGCCATGTTTATGACAACAGTGTCCCTAGCAATTCAACAGATGAATAGACTATCATCTCAGACTTCACAAGCCACTTTTAAGTTCCTTGATTTTTACAGCTAGGATTTATGATCTTCAGGATTAACTGGGAGATGCACCTGCTTTCCCAGGCTTTGACTGAGCAGAGAAACAGTGGATGGACTAAATGAATGATGGCCTTTGAGTGGACTCATGCGGAGATGTCAAAAGATTCTCTAACGGAGTCTGCGCAGCATAACTCGAGTGGTCATCATGTTATGCAGAAAGAATTGGTCTGGATGGTCCAATGGACTTTAATTCACTGTTTTCATATTTCAGTCCATAAATTCTTCAATATGTGCAGACTAAGAGATAAATAACAAGAAAAAAGTAGACAAATATATACTGTGAAATAGACTTGTAATCATCAGTCTGAAAAAGATGATCATCCTTGAGTTGTCAAACATGAGTGGGATAAATGGTCTGGAATTTCCGTTCAGCTGCTCATTTGGAAGCTCAAAAACCAACTTGATAGTGCTGTCATATGAAGTAAGGAAAGACACACACCACATAATTAGCTAAACTGTTGAACCTGGGTGCAGCAGAAGGAAGTGAATGCCTTGTACATTTCCCTCATGTACAGGGAAAACATGCCCAGTTTTTTGCATAACCATTCAACACAGTTTCACTCAGTCATTTACTTAATGCAGACCAGAAATGCTGAGTTCTGCACGCACCATGAAGTATGTCTGGATGCAAACCATGCACTGTCACTCTGGTAGGTCTGATATATTGAATTTATTACTCCATAGCAATGTGCACACTTAGTACCTAGATGTCCAAAACCCTTCAAAGAGTCCTGTCTAATCTTAGTTGGAGCTATTATGAAATTTTCTTCACAATGCTATTTGACTAGTTGCAACCCAAATTAACCCTTAGTAATTTTAAAGGTATCCACACATGGAGTAAACAGCTCCACTACATGTATATGTGACCTAAACAGTCAATAGGGAGAACCAGGCACTTCTCAGGGTGCTGAATCACCTTCCAGAGGTGTCTTGCTTTCTTCGTTGACTTCCCAGGGGCCTGGAGCAGTGAAGTTTCTGGCTTGCATGCTTCAGCTGAATGTGTTTGGGGGAGGAATTCAGGCCATGTGATCTCTGGCAGAAGAGGACAGAACAGGCCAGACTGCATTCCATTGAGTGGCTTTCTCATGGAGCCCCACAGGGCCTGGCTACGTGGTCTCCACCAACAAACATCAGAGACCTGGGACCTGGTCCCAAGTCAAGTGATGCTAATTGCCTTGTGCCCCCACTGCTTTGGGCTTGCTGCCTCTACAGCAGGTTTCCTCTCAGCAGAAGCAACTGGAGCAGCCCAAGCGAGACCAGTAGCAATTAAATTGTGTGAACCATTAATGCTCAAGCTTGGTCTATGGCCCTGGATGACTTTTCCAGTCTTATTATTGCTTTATGCACTAGTATTTAGATTTTTGAAAAGTTCTAAAAATAGCAATCCATTAGGTACCCAGTCTCTGACAATATTAGTCAAAGATGCACTTTCACCAACAAGGATTTAAGCTTCAGATTCTTTAGCAGAATACCTATCAAAACTTCCTGTTCACCCCTCAGTTACCAGCTCCAGATAATTAGTCTAATTTTGAAAATTATTTTATATTTGGACAACATGCTTTTACATGCCTCCAGATGGACATCTGAACCACTCTAGCACAGGAAGGTACTCAACTCTCCCTGCAACTATTTTTGACCCTTTTAGTTAGCATTTTGGCTGTATATATCTCTGCATTAATTGTAAATATTAGAATATTTTTAGAATTCTTTGGCAAATGGCATATTTGGCATAAAAAGGTGTCCAAGAAACTGTTTTGAAAAATCCTACCCTTATGCTCTAGCCCAGTGTTACTCATTCTGCAGTCACTGGCAGATGGTTCATGAAATATTTATTGAGAAATTAAAAACAATAACAACAACATTGACAACAACAGTGACAACAACAGCTTACATATACACCTCTTCCCACAAGTTATTGAATGAAAACCTTTTCCCCTGTGAGGACAGTCAGATAGGGTGCAGGCTGTCCAGAGATTTTGTGCAGTGTCTGTCCTTGGAAGTCTTCGAGACCCAACTGACTATGGGCCTGAGCAACCTGGTCTGGTCAAAGAGTTGCCTCTGCTTTGAGCATTATGTTGAGCTGGAGGGGTCCTCCAGTCCTGTGATCCCACAATCCTATAAAACCAGTGTGAGTGAGAATATATAGCAAAAAATATGTCTCCTGACATTTATTCCAATATTGATTTTGTTGTAAATGACAATTACTGCAGCAACCCAGCACAAGGTGATTCTTGTGTCTAGTTGAAGAGATGAGTTGGTTAGTGAAAGAAAAAAGGTTTTATAGATAATCTAATCTTAGTAGTTAATCTATTGGATTTTTTTTCAGTCTAACTCATGATTTGCATACTTTGAGTTCTGTTTGTGAATCTGTAAGAATTGTTGTCAGAATCTTCCAAAAAAGTAAAGCAGCTTCATCTGAATATGTAAGCTTGCTGCAGTTTTCAGTAACTCCATTACAGCAAGGTTCAGCCAACTTCAGTTTATTTCCACATCAGATGTGTTATCTATATTTCTTTATTTTCAACACAAGAGCATGGTCTGTATACCATAAATGTTTGTATTTTACTGTTTACTTATAGACTTGTTGTACTTAAGTGGTTCTGTGTTTTGTTTCATAGTTCAGTGCTTGAGTCATTAGAAATGGTCCATTTGCTTCAGATTTTTACACCAATTATTTAACTAGAAATAACTCTGACACCTTTTACCATATTTTTTCTGAGAATACAAAAATATTTAAAAGGGAATAATAAAAAGACTGCTCTGTACTCATTTGCTTAGTCTCTACACATAGATAAGAATCACACGTTTAAAATGCTACAGGTAGCAAACATGACTGTTATAGCTAAACATGCTGTTTTGAGATCAAAGGTGAAGTATATATTTCACCTGGAAGAGACTGTTTGATAATTGTGTGGATAAAGACTCTTGAGAGGAATCCTGCTTACACTGGTGTACTGTTATTGATCTCTTTTATTGTAAATGTGTCCTTTGGGGATAGGCAAATTACCCAGGAACATGGGGGAAGAATCTTGCTTCCTTTATCTCTTTGTCTTTATGTCTTTTACTTGTGCAACTGATAAAAATTAATCCCTGATCCATGAAGCCTGGTGAATCAAGCAATCTACAACAAGAGCAGAATCAGCTGCTCAATTCCCTGAGCACAGCACAGGGAGATACTCTGAATGCCAAGATTTTGTTAACAGCAGGAAAAATTAAAAGTTGCTTAATCACATGCTACCTTCCTGTATTCACTAATGTCAGTGATGGAAATCTCTGTCCTTTTTCTTAATGTCCTGAGCTTTTTCTTGGTGCTGCTATATGCATACCAGAAGTATTTCAACCCAGAGTCATTTCCAAGTGGTTTGATGTCAGAAGTGGAATGTCTGAAACTCACACAAAGCTTTGTGACTGTTATGTTCAGTCGCAAATCTGTTTTTATGGGGATACTGTCAATCATCTTACCATACTAGCTCAGATCATCAAATTCACAGAGGCTAAGGAGAGAGCAGAAACTCTCAGTATCCTACTACATCTGTAAAATGTCTCGCATCAGGACCTTGGTCTTTAGTGGCCCTTCAGTGTGCAACCCATGTAGGATTAGGAGGATTAGTATAACGGAAAATTATACCACAGCAATTGAGATGTTTTCATATAATTTCAAGTATTTTCCATGGCATGTGAGATTCAGAGAAATCTTGAATGAAGGCTGACAATGGCATCAAAGAGATCCAGTCAGCATTTTCTACTATCTTCTCAATTCAATAAAAATCATCATTGTTCAGTCTGAGTGAAGAAGAAGCCCTGCAGTATTAGCCATCAAACCATCAACGAAGTATTTCAGTCTGTGCCTCTGGTTCTTAAACACTTACAAACTAACAGTTCAAATACTTCTTTTATTTTTCATGGGCCAATTCTCCTCATCCTTTCCCTATGGTCTTGTTGGGAAAAAAAATAGTGAAAAGGAGTTTTAACTTGTACAATCAAGATGGTTTTGCATTACAAGTAGGCCAGAGTGACTTGTACTTAAGGAGAAGTGTAACAAATAGTCACTCTGCTGGTGTGCAGTTCAAGAATGATTTAGAAAATACCTTTTCTTCTAAAACTAAGAAAAAAACTTTCAAAGTAAAAAAAAAAATAAGGGTACTCACTTGATCTCTATATAGTTGAGGTAAAAATGAAGAGGCAAGAATATAAGAAGTGCTGAAGAGAAAATAAATTATATTTCAAGAGTCTACTTGTGACCTCAGTGTGTGGTTCTCCTTTGAAAAGTGATTCTCTAAAGTTTTTCCAGTTCCCATCCTGTACTCCAAGCTCTGTCCTTCTCTTCACTCATTATTCCCAGTTTTAAAGATTGTGTGGGCTAACTTAAAAAATTAAAGAAATCTTTTTAAAATGGGCAATTTTTTTTTCCTGATCATAGTCCAGTAGAAAACAACTATAGCCCTCTCCCATTGGTTTCACAGCTCCAGAAACACATTTGCCAAATTGCAGTTTATGTAATTTGCACTTCAAAATGTGGGCACATAACCTCAATGCTCTCGGAGTTGTGGGAATAAACAGAATTTCTCCGCAAATCTTCAGGGGAACTTTTAATCAAAAGTCTGCCTGGGGCCGGATGTTATCATGCAAGATGAAGAAGCAGGATTGTGATAGATCTACTCCCAGAAAAGTTTAATCAAATCTGTTCAGTCAGAGTGCTCTACCCTTGAGTCACTGATGGGCATAGACAGTGCAGAAATGATGCAAGAATGTCCTTAAGGGAGCACGGCACTCTCTTGTCCCTTGCATTAAGCATAGACAGCATAGAGCACTAAGCCCTGCCTGCTTCTCACTCTCCTTGGGTAATGGGTGACGTGTGCTCACTCCCCTTTCTAGCTCCAGAAAAAGCAAGGTGGAGTGAATTCAATATCCTTTAAAGCCACATGCATTTGCATGTGCCTTTGGACAGTGTTTTTAAAACTCATTAATCCACAAATGAAGAATAATAAAAGTATTTATCATCATCAAAAGAGTAACCCAGAGGAAAAATCCACCAGAAATTAGGCACCAACAGTACAATTTATTTATTTGTAAGTTTATCTAAAAGTGCATATGAATTTGATATTTTGAGTATTTAACTAAACATTTATTACTATTATAGAGATCTAATTTGAATCTCAATTATGCTGATGTAATTCTGAAATAACTCCACCAAGTTAATGTTTTCGAATCCAGCAATACATTAACACCTTCGGTCTGGAATTTCCTCAAGCTTACGCTTTTTTATCTGAGACTGTGGAATGAAGGCATAGGTCTGGAAAGAGGCTAAAACAACCATGAACAATTTGCTTAGGATGCCAAGGCATCAGAAAGAGATCGCCGTTGAAAAGTGGCTTAAGGATTTACTCCTCAAAGTAAAGAGAGTGGAGCAACTTACCTGTGGTACTGAAAAACACAGATATTGGTTTTCTTCCTCCATGTATCTGGGTTCAGAAATGAAGGAGCATTTTATACAAGGTGCTAAGTCACAGGAGTGAGGCACGAAATCTCCATGACCAGTGTCACCGTGAGTTGTATTAGCCCTGTGTAATAGGACCCGTGGTATTGATCACACCCTTGTTCAGCAGGGCCAAATAGCCCTAAAATTAATAGGAAGTTAATTTTCACTACCTGCTTGTAAAATTAATAAACTGCACTGGTTGGGCAATGATTGGAACAATATTTATTTTAACATTTTCCACTATTTCTTAAACCAAAACATCTTCTGCTTAAAATACATGGGACATTGAACTTTTAATAAATATGACTGTGTTGGAATGTGGTTACACTACTTCATGTGTATAAAGTAAGGAATTATTTTGAAGAAATGAGAGGACTCAAGGTATTACAAATGATTTCTCAGTTCAGTAAAAGAAAACATAACTTTTAGGAAAATGATTCGCAGTAACTCAGGTTTTGGTTTTCCTCCTACAGGAAAAGTACAGGATAAGTAGGGATAGAGCTGAGTAGGAATTTTCAACAATTCAGACTTTCAGTTGAAAATAATGATTCAGTCAAGGGAAACCTTAGCTTAGAAAAGATTTGGTTTTCACAGGTTTTTTTCTACCTACAGACTTTTAGAAATTATTTTCAAAATTGTTTTTCTGTTGCTAATAACAGTGGAAAGAGCAGTAAAGAAAAAATTTGTTTTTAAAAGAAGAAAAAGGAAATCCACAACAATTTCTAGAAGAAAGCTGCTCTATAGGAAAGTTGCTAAGAATTGAGTATCTTCGTCTTGTTGAAACCCTATATGTATGTCTTTTTAAACAGTTATTTAGACATATACAAGTAATTTTAAAGAGCCCTTTGGAATACAAGGATTGTTGGTACCATCCCTGGTGCCCCCTTAGTACAAAAAGCCTCACTAACAGTAGGAAACACTCGGCACAGGAAAAAAGGAGCTATCCCAAGCTGTACAGTGCAACCACCAGACTGTTTGGGTCATGACTTTACCCCTCTGTGCTCAGACATGGAGCCTGTGCAGAGAGGCTGTGAGAAGGCAGAGGGGAGACAGTTTCACCTGCAGCATTTTAAATCATTCTGAGAGAGATAGATTTACAGTACCCCTTCAGGAGGTGTCCAATCCTGCAAAGAGGGACTAGAAATGTTTTACAAATCGTAAAAGCAGGGAGACAAAGACAGAGCAAAACCAGGAGTGAAATCTAGCCAGTCTTGTGAACTGCTTGATTATTCAGGCTCTGAATAGAAGCTGAGACTTCATCCCCCGAGTGAGCAACCTTTGCACTTATCTTATGCTAAGTTTCAGACTGCATTGATGGCGGCTGTAAGTGTAAGGAGCACAGGTTCCATGAAAGGTCTGAGAGCACACATGAAAGCAGAGCAATTACAGAGGACAGGAATGAAGGGAAAAGCATTGACTCGCTGTGTGAATGTGAAACAGACCTCGTATCTTTCATAAATATTTACAAAGTAATTAGAAAAAAGGAAAGAAAATACACATCAACAAATGAGGCACACCAAAACACTGTCACTAAAGCTTGCATTTCAAAAAAGGTTGGGAGGAAGAGAAGCACAGCTGTAGTCTATAGAAAACTTCATTAATGTTTTCAAATCACTCGTAGGATTTAGGTGCTGAAAGGCATGCTAAATTGGGATTTATACATAATCAGATCATTGAAAAACATACAAATGGCTGCCAGAGAAAAGTACAATGTTCACTTTTGAAATTACAAAAAATCCTTTGTTTCAAAGAGTGAATTAACTGAAGTTTAGTTTCAGTGAAGCATGTTTTTGCTTTGGGTGTCATTATTTAGTTTGGCCTCCTTGCCAGAGAAACCTTTTTACTGACTGCAGTTCCTTCAACTTGTTGTTTTTATTCTCCAGCAACCAAAAAGAAAAAAAAAAGAAAATTCAAGGCTGCATGAGATGCTTCAAATTTAAATGAGAACTACTCAGTGTTTACCTTTAATTTTGAGATGGCAGTGGGGGTGAATTGCATGGGGCTTGATTGCTTGCCAGTATTTCTCAAACAGATGTATTTGAGCCTCCTCACTTAAATAATCTGGAAAATCAGGTCGGACTGGTTGAATAAAAATCCTGGCAGTGGGTAAAGAAAACATCCATCCAGCTATCCATCTAGGCACCTATATCACTCCAATCACCATGGTATCTGCGCACCTTCAACACCAACGTCATGCAGCAGCTTCAGATTCCACACACCACCAAACATGCCCTTGGCAAAAGCCCAGCAGCCAGCAGCTTTGCCAGAGATAAGGGATTATGGATGTTATGCCTGTGCATACTAAAGAAAGGATTTTTGCACTTTAACAGGAGTTTCTGAGGTTTCTATGGCTAAGATATTCAAGCACACGGGTATCCTAAATGTTAGGGCTTAGTAATGATGAATAGCTCTGAATGTGCTCTTACAGTACATTAATTAAAACCCTGTGATTAGAGAAGAAATAAAACACATATTTCCTTTTATTTATAGTTAGATGGAGGTAGGAGGTAGTTTTTCCAAATAGTTACTAGGTAAATTCGTTTGTCATCATTTTGTTTTCTTTTCTTACTTTTCTCTCTCTCTCTTTTTTTTTTTTTTCTGTGAATGCTGCCTGTCTCAACACCTGTAGAGACAGGAATTATTTAAGTCTGATTACACTCCAAGGAGGGGGGAGGAAATGGGAGCAGAGCTAAACTGTCTGTTTGGACATCCACCCTTGCCGAAGGTGGTTCCCATGGATACAACAGGAAAAATATTTCTCTGCAAAGAACGAAGTTCCAGTAGATAAGGGGCACAATGTGTCCTGTGCAATGAGAATAAACTCTGATCCTCCTGAGGTGCACAGTTCATACAGAATATTTGAGAACAATACAGAGGGTAAATGCAACCTGTGTCCAAGAGTAGCGTGATATGGAAAGGTCTGAATAAGGACCTTGAATCATTTCTTCCCCTCCCCAGCCCAAAGCTAGCATATTGTACTGGCATTAATCTAGTTTACTGGGATACTTCATGGGATTTTGTATTGCATTAACTTTGTGATGATTTAAGAGTCAATTTGTTGCCAAGAATCAGAGTAGAAAAAAAGAACGTGTATCAAGCTTTTCAGTATCACATGTTTATAGAGAAGTACATGGTATGAAGGGTGGGTCCTTTGCATCAGGGCACTGCTTTCTAAGCAACCACTATTGGTATCACAGTTCCCATCTTCCTCAGTGTTCTACCAGGTCAAGAGACTACTTTTTTCTATTCTATACACTTAAGCTGTGGAAGTCCTTCCCAAAGATGCTACAGATGTAGGATCTTTAATTTGTTCACACAACATTGATTGAACACATGATATACAAACACTCTGAGGGTAATTAAACACAAAGCCTCCACCTCTGGCTCAGGAAGCATCACCTGACTGCATGAGGAGGGCAGGAACAGTCCTTGTAGCCACTGGTGGAGGCAAGGTATGGGGAGAAGGACTTTGGTCGCTGACTGCTACAGAAGTTCCTGCCCTCTACGCTGTTTCATGGCTTCACAGAGCCATAACACACAACAGCTCTCCTAAATTTACACACTTAACTGAGATTCTTCAGTGAGGAAATGAAATGCACCAAGGTGCACCCACATAGCCCCTGGAGAGGGGTTGAGAGAAAACTGTCTACAATAATCAATGTGTACCATAGAGGAACTGGGCTCGTTCCAAAATGTAGAATCCAATCCTGCAAATATAGCTGGAAAATTCTGATTTCTGAGCATTTTATTTTAATGTTTTTGAAACGTTTTTCATTTGTGTGTTTCTTCAAGGAAATTTAAAGCTGAAAAGTGTTTTCAAAAAAGCATTTCAAGAGAAAATAGTAACTTTTTTTCTTTTTAAAATCCCCAAAGGTCACTAGGGAACAGCTCTTGTTTGCAGATTTCCCATTAAAAAAAAAAAAGGAATAGAAATTTCAGACAGAACACTCTGTCTAAAAATTGTTATTATGGTCAAAAGCCACTTTTCAATTAAAAAATGCCAATGACACAATGTCTTCGAGTTTTAATCTCCAGTTTAGAAGTGCTTACTGATATAAGTGGTATCACCAACTTCATTAAAACTACTCGTAAATAAAAACAACGGTCACTTAAAGGTGCATATAATATACCCTAAAATTACAATTTTGAAAATTATAACAGTGTATCTCATTCATGTTGATACAATTTGAAGTCTTTCAACATCTTGCAAAACTCAGGTCCCTGTGCTGTTATTGGCAGCAATGTTTCATACATTGTTGTTATGCTGTTATTGTTTTATAATGAAATAATACCTAGACCCCAAGCCTAGACAGAGCATTGGTCTAATGCATATAGGTACAAGGGAAAGACAGTTTGTAAAAGGTTTCAGAGAAATCACCATAACATTTTGCAATGCAAATGTAAACAGTTTTCAGTTTGGCTCAGTATTGACACAGCTATGTGGCCAGGATTGGGGCACTAGAGTCTTGTGCATGCTTATTTAATTTAGGTTGGATTATGTTAGCTTTATTTATACGGAGCAGTAGTAGTGGAACTCCTGTCTGAATCAATGAAATATTTATAGAGCATGAGGCTGACCATGACTAAGGACGTGTTTACTATAAGAATGAAAGTAATGCAGAGAACCAACGCCAAGCCAGTTCTGAGACTGGTATTATTTCTGAAAAATTATACAATAAAGTCAGACCAGTGTGACACTGTAAATACAGTTGTGTAGAACAGCAGAAATGGAGATTTGCAATCCCTAACCCTGAGAAAAGCCCCTGCTCCTTATCAGACAGGAAGATCACCTCTGGGAGGATCCCCTGCCTGGTTCTAGCCTCCCCCTCTACCCAGCAAGCTCTAAAGACACCTGACTTGAGGCACTATACAACTGTCAGTCTGATGGGGACACAAAGCAGAGAGCTCAGCATGCCACACTCCACTGTGAGGCAGACGAGAGGCCTAAACTGACACACACACTGGTCCCTAAAGAGTTAAACAACTTGCTTTCCCCTCCACCTTTTTTCTGTTGCTTCTGTGTGGACTGCTATGTCTACACAGTTCCCAACCATCGTGTTACTAAGATTTAGATCACAAATCTTGAAACTAAACTGAGAAAAGCTATAAATGGTTAGTTTGAAATTGAATGTATTTCCTTACTTATTCTCAATTTTTTCTGGAAAAAGGTGTATGATTTAATGTCCCTCTTTACAGACTATAATGTGGTTTTGTAATTCAGATACTGTGTCAAAATATGTATTTGTGTCTCCTTTCTATTAGACACAAAATAGCCAAGAAAACAAAAAATTCTATCTGAAAAACAAAATATTCAGCTTCCAAAGTGCCATTGTTACAGGAAGAATAACAACCCCATAAAGGAAGGAAGGATGATTTTACCCAGTGCCAGGTGTGATCCAGTCACTAAAAGTTTTCTTATGCTCAATACAGTAGAATAAGTAATGAATAGGATGTTCTTCATGTCATGCTGGTGTATATGTGAAAGAGAATATATGAAGAGGCTGGCCTTTGCTTGTTTCTTTACCCTGGCAATAAAGGGAGTATAGAGCAATGCAGATGTCTATATTATAACGTTTGAAGTTAGGTGTAAACAAAACATTTACTTCTGGACTAGGATGTATTGGTGCTATAAATGCTCAAAACTCTTCTTTCATACTTTCATGCTAATAATTAGGGACTTGGCCCTAATATCAAAGATATTTAGAGATGAAACATATTTTAGACTTTTTTTCCCTAATTTACCTTCTGTGTTGTGGGGGGAGGTTCAGCCTTCAAGGCACATTTTGGTCACGTATTTAAACTCTCCCCTATAATGAAGGCTAAAGCTGAAGTTTAAAAGTCTTATGTAAGAAAATTATTCTGGAAAGTCGGGTTTCAATACTCCTCTTACCTTTGCTAAAAGTTATGACTGGGTTTATAATGTAAGAATTTGAAGTAAGAGTTTTCTAGAAAAAAATATATGTGGCTTCTCTGAAAAGATTAAAAATCATGTGGTTTTTTTTCATAGCGAGTGCTGAGAGATGAATAATCCCAGAAGAGTTGTGATTGCACAGCCACAAACACACAACATAATGCTTTTGAATGATACATAGTCACTGTGGATCCTGTCTGAAGAAAATGTTGCTAGGTGGCTGATAAATAAAAACAAAGTGAGTTGGATACGTAGCTGAGTCTAAACATGAATTTTCAGAACGAGCAAATGAATATGCCATGAACAAAGGAGTCAGCAAGGAAACAAGGAAGAGTTTCACAGTAAAGCTGGAGTTACTTGCATTGCTTTCCAGATGTAATTAGGCACAGTCAGGTGCAGCAGTTGTGCTGTTATGTGACTGCAAAAATTAAGACAATCAAGAAAAAAGCAAGTTAAATTTAAGGTGGAACTAAGACAATGCAAATGGTGGCCTTGGAACAGGCAGAAGAGTTAACTTCCTTAAAGGGATGAAACCAAGTGCTAACAAATCAAGGCTACACAGCAAGAAAAAACATTTTAAATTATTTATTCTGAGAATTATTTAAGTGCAGTCTAATTCTATCTAGTTATTTGACACAAAAAATACATAAATACTCTTTTTAAGTGATAACCTACAAAATTCACTGAATTTGTGAGATCTTACTGATTTAAAGCTTGAACTGACAAGTTTAGCAAACTGAGGCAGGTTTTGATTTTTTCATAGAAAATAATTAAAAGTTGGTAACTATCACATCAAAGTTATTATTTTGTTACTCTAACCACAAGTCCATATTAATTTCCTGTAGTGGGACCCTAAAAGTGGAATCAGGCCATGCCTCCAATATAATGACTTCCAATTTATTTTTTTCAACCATTGTTTTGCACAATGTACCTAGAGACCTCAAGATTAAAATACAGACAAATTTTCCCTCTTAAAATGGAAAGCATTTTGAATTTCACTGTTCTAACAGTACAGCTGTATCCATTTTAAAGCAGGTGAAAAACATTTTCTTCTTTCCCTTGAAACTGAAATTTCGCCTCAAAGATGGCAGAGAAAAAGGAAGGTTCAGAATAGGTGACATTCAGCCATATGGAGGGGTGAATTTAAAAGGCACCTTATACCAAATGCATGTTCAATAGCTATTTCTTTAAACATGTTCAGCTCTGCTGGGCTAGGAACAAGAACTTCACATTAATGCTTTTAGCTGAAAAGGTCCTTCAACAAATATTTGCCCCCAGAATTCTGACATTTTTATACTTGGGAGTAGAGATTCCTGAAGATTTTTATGATTCTTCTTGACCCCTGAAAGACTGGATTCATGGCAAGTAGGGCATGTGGCTTTTCAAGGCTACATAGCATAGACTCAGTAAAAACAGGCAAAACTTCCTCACTGCTCTGATGGTTGCAAACCTCCTTATAATTTCCAGCTTCAATTTATTCATGGTGAGTTTGTACCATTTGTTCTTGTGCCAACCTTATCCTTTACTTTTAATAGCTTTTCAACCTCCCTGTATTTACCTCTCTGATATATTTACAGAGAATGATCACAAGTCCTCTCAGATCTTTGCTAACTTTTTCAGTGTCCTCTGGTAAAATACATGTAAAAGATTCTGCTCTAACATATATAGCACATGCAGAATACATATTATAGTAAAATTTTTTTCTGCCACTTAGAATGATCTCCACAGTTTACCCACAGGTTTCTGCTGCTAAATACAGCAGTTGCCCTAGTTTGGGTGTTTATTTCCTTCTTAATATAGTCTCCTTTTCCTGCTTTATGGTGAACTTGCCACCGGCTGCCGCAAGAGAGGAGCCCCAAAGAAAAGATACAAGGACTCCCTGAAACAACATCTCAGCCTCGGGCATATTGATCACCATAACTGGTCTACTCTGGCCTCCAATCGGGACACCTGGAGACAGACCATCTATAACGCTGCTGATGCTTTTGAGAAAGCACGCAGGATCACCCTGGAGGAGAAAAGACAACGCAGAAAGAATCGTGCCTTGCAGAATATGCCATCTAAGGAGTCTTTCTGCTGTGCCTTTTGCAACTGGACATGCCTTTCTCGTATTGGCCTTTTTAGCCACCAACGCGCTTGCAAGAAATGTGGGTAGAGCCCTTCCCAAATCTTCATTCGTGAAGCCTAGCCATGATGAATATAGTCTCCTTTACATCTATATACATGTATACTATGCATCTTATTCTTGAAAAAATTACACTTTGCTCAGGCTGTAGATGAGTGACTATATGAAAATACAGTTTATTATTTTTAATTAATCACCTACACTGCCTCTGACCTGAAAGTAATGCACATTTCAAGGGCTAAGCACAAAGTAGACTGATGTAACAAGGAGTCACCTCATGAGAATGAGTAGAATGTTGATGAGACTGTATGAACATTCAAAAATTATAAACCAGACCCCCAAATTAGCCATAAAGTCCATGAAATTTAAAAAATTTCTTGAAGTTTTAATGCAGATCTTGACTTTTTAAATTTTCATGATCCTGACCTTTCTCTGCAACTTGTAAGAATTATGTATCAGTGTCATAAAAAAGTGAGATAGATTTTCTTGTAATTAACTGACTTCAGCGGAAGCTTACATAAAAAATACAAAATATTATGAGACTTGTGATAAAATCTTAATTGTCATTACTGCTGAGTTATAGAAACAGAAAACTGTAGGTGGCAGGATCCAAGGGAGCAAAACAGGCATTACTTGGCTGTTGATGGAGTACCAGGAGGTCCAGAGAAGAACACAACTTTTGGAAAAAACAGGGGCTTTAGAAGGAAAAATTGAAAATCTTAACAATGTTTACGTTGGAGTTTTGAGAATTGCTGTGAAGAGGATCCCTTCTCATGAAAAATTGCTTCACACAGCACCTATCGAAGCTCTGCGTCATGAAAGAGTCTTTTGGCTTCTTAACATGCCATCTTCTGCATACTTAGAAGTCCTGCGGCTGTTTAAAAGTGTGCTGTAGAGCAACCTCTTTCAAATGGGAATTGCACAGCAGAGATCACTGGAGAACAGTTTGCTCTGGTCACAACTCCTCCAGCTGTAAGAGTTGTCAGCTGTATATTTTGGGCAGTTTTTCAGCTTTTGTGTAGCCAGGAGTGGATCCAGGCCAAGATGTTTGAGGTACAATAGGTTACAGCAAGTGTCTGAAAAGTCCATAAAGCCAAGGGAGTTATTTTGAACTGAATCTTGAAATCAAAAAGGAGCTATTACAGTTGCTGCAATGTGGGGGTGATGTGTCTGCACTTCTTTGTACTTGTGAAAAGGTGCCAATAGCACTCCACACCAGTTCTAGTCTGGAGGTCTGGGACTTCTGGAGGCCAAAGAGAAGTAGTTGCACTGATGCCAATAAAAAGTATATGGTATGCTGAATTTTAGTTCAAAAGCAACACGACTAGCACACCTTCCAAGGGAACAAATAACCACAAAAAAGAAAATCAAGCCATGGAAATTGTTTAAAGACAAAAACTCACATTTAATTGTGAATTGCTTCATGTGAGGCAAGGGAGCCAAACCCACTGAGTGTTTCAGCTATGCTTGATTTATTGAGCACAGTGGGCTTGTCTCTATCACCTGACATAGTAATTTTGAACTATCTTTAAATTATCTTTTTAATTAAATTTCTGAGGGATGATTGGATTTTCTGTTTGAATGATTACTTGTTTGCTTAAAAAACACACTAGACGTCTTTCTGTTTGACCTTTCTCTTACTTAGACGAGGGCTTAGAAACACTGAAGAGCTGGTCACTTTGTTAACAGCCAGTCAATTGTAGCTCCAAAGCTGGAACATCCTTCCCTAGCACCTAGGAACATCCTTCCCTCCCCTACACTAGAATTATCTGGTAACAGCTTCCCACCAGCATTTGCTGCTGATTTACGCTATTTTGTATCCGTCTGTTCCCTGTCAGCCACCTAGAACAGCCCTGTAGTCTTTTCTGTGGCTACAACTTGGCCACAGCTGAGAGCTCTGAGGAAGGTGTAGAAGAAACTTTAATGTGTTATGTGTACCTGTGACAGGTGCAAAAGAGGAGAAGACAAGTGGAGGGGTATGAGGCTGTAGATGAAGCTCAACCTTAACCAGTGTTTTTGTATCACTACAGAAATAGTAACTGTTACACCTAGAAATAAATAGAAGTAGTTAACTTTCTACAAATCACAATACAGCCAGAAATGGGCATTTCACTGTAGGTAAGAAGAGTTAAGCAAAGCTGAATGTTTCTGACTAGTCTCCTTCCCATCTCTCATATCGCAGAATCAGAGGCACAATATCACCAGTGGTTTTTGGTTGGTAAAAACTAGAGAGGGGATTAAGCTACTTGGCTACATTATCACTAGAAAAGCATGTCCTAATAGGGACTGAACAGACAGCAATCATTCTAATGTGAATGCTGGAATAAACCCAGAAACAAATTTTTTAAAAATGACCTTTTCAACCACTCATAGCCACAATCAACCCTGGAATTAAGGCACTGCTCAGATTAACACTGATCTATGGAGTCCTTAGATTTTATCCCAAACAATGCATGAATTATCAAAACAGTGACCATTGCAATGTTCCATTGTGGTTTTGGGTGGTTATTTTTGTTTGGTTGATTTGGGGTTTTTTGATTGGTTGGGTTGTTTTGGGTTTTTTTCCTCTTCTTTTGAGCGAAAGATAAGCATTATTACTATAAGGAATTTTAATAAAACCGATCACAGGCAGACCTGGCTCCTCTGACTGTTAAGTTCCACACTTAGTTCCCTCTTTTGTTAAAAAATCCTAAGCAAATTTCTCAAGAGTTGGTTAGGGATCTGATGAGCCATTTGGAGAAGATGTCTTCTCATTTAATTTTGCACTTGTGCTATGTAGACATCTACATCTGATCTAGTCATGCTGGTTATTGTTAATGAAAGGAATAAGCACACAGGACACATTTCATCTGAACTGGCTTAGATGTCTCTGTTATGATAGACATGCATCACACACTACAAACACCTTTTGACTCCAGTGACTGTTAAGGAGAACCAGGTTGATTAACTCAGATGTGAACATCTCTCTATGGGTTATGTGTAGACATCTACACGCAGTTAATATACTCCACCCTTTCTTACTCTTATGACATAACATTACATATGATTCTAAGTCTTTCTGTTTTGCCTACTTAATTGTTGTTTGCTTGTTTGTTTATAATGTATGGAATATTTCTGCGTTATCACCTTTGCACGTAATGTAACTTTTTCATATAAGTATACCCAATTTCTGACCACAGAAGGTCTGAACCATTCTTTCATTTTGGCACATACAAACACAAAAGTGCTTGCTCATGTCCAAGTAAAAATCATATTATGAGAGTTGATCTCATAATACCCGCAAAAAATAGTGATTGTTCTGTGCTAAATGACCTCAGTCATGACCTGCAGATTATCTGCAGATGATCTGTCCTCTGTGACTCTCTGACTGTTTCTCAGGCTGTTCTGCTTCACAGTTTATGACTGGCTGTGATGAACTGAGCCAAATTACTCAATTTCTTAGTACCTCTGATTAAAATATTATGCTTTCAAAACCAGTTAAACAGTTTTCATTCAATTCTAAAATGGGGGTTTGTTTCTGATGTGAAGAAAAATATTTGTTTTATTTAGGATTTTCCTTTTTAATGTTTCTGTCTCTCCCTGTTGTTTTGGGGGTGGATTATTTTATGCTCTTATTTCACTGGAAAGTCATCCAGATTTTTTTTTAATAATTGGAAAGCATATTTCTCAACTTTTGAATCCTTTTAAACTTTATATTAGAAAAACTCTTGTTACAAGTACACTATTCATTCTGTTCAGTCCCTTTCCCCTTGCATTTTTGATGTTTTCAATGAGAGAAAATGGAGGGAAAGAGGAAAAGACAATGAATGAAATCTGATACATTATTGAAGGAACATATTCTTTGTTTTGACATCCTTTGAAACATTAAACATCTGACCAAATGATTTTTTTTCGCAACTTTTTTTTGCAACTTTTCTTTTTTATGCAAACACAACCTATCCTCAGGAAAATTACAATAAATTATAATGAGTAACTCAGAGTCTTTTAAGATGGACTTGTATTTCCTTATAATGCTGAAGCAAAAAAAAAGATGCAGATCTTTACTGCTTTAAAAAAATGGCTTATTTCTTGAGCACTTTTGGCCAGTCAACATAGATCTCATCCAACTCTTGTGTCTTTCTATTTTCAAGCAACCTAAATTTGCATTCACACTTTAAAAGTTTTTAACATTAATACTGTGCCCAGAAGAGGTGAGTTTCAACTGCTACACCCAACCAACCAGACAATATTGTTTCAGAGGAAAGAAAGGCAAAAAGTCTCTGCAGGTAATTATACTCCACCAGACTTCTTAAGTTCTCCATGCATGAAGTTTTAACTAGATTTATACAGAAAGCACCCTTCCCTCCTGTTTCTCCATCCCAACATTATCTTACTACTATATCATTGCATCTGAAAAAACTGAGGACACAGAGACAAAGGAGCCGATGTAGACTTCTTGAAAGTTTCTGAAAGTTTCAGCCAGCTCCTGACTACTCCCATGACCCCCAACAGATATACAACTGAGCATAATGAGAGGGAATGATGAGCTGCTCTTTGTCAGGAGCCACCTTACAGGTCTGTCTGCAGAAAAAGTGCTTAGCAGCAGATAACCTTTGCATTGTCCATTCTGCTCCGAATGGACAGATGAGAAGAAAATAGCTCTGAGTAGACATAAAGCTAGAGATAGTAGAATAGAAAAGAAAGAAACTAGAGCTCTGGAAAATCTCTGCAAGTGTAGTGAGGAGTTTGGGGTGTTTGTGCAGTGAGGAAAGGCACATAGCGTTGGTGAATTTTTTGTCTACGTGATTTGATTTTTGAGATCCACTTTCATGTGGCTTTAACATGATTGTAAAATGGTCCTCATCATTTTTAGTCTCCTCTGCCATGATGTGAAGCAACAGGGCACAAACCAGAGCCAAGCAATGTCAGCTCAAGTGCTGAAAGCCAAGCTTTTAGCAAACTACACACTTTTACAGTAGTACACAAGTTGTGGTACATACACAACATTTCAGAATTTAGACTGAGACATAGTCTAGGTATAGTGAAGACAATAGAAGTGGGAGCATAAAGAGTCAAGTTTTTTTTCCAGCATTCATTGAATAAAACATCCACTTTCATATATGTTTTTAAATATTTATCGTAGAGATGAAAACAAGCTATTGTTTTCTCTTTATTTTTGTTATGAAATGTCAAAGTAGTGTTAATGTACTGTTATTTGGCATAACAAGACAATTGCTGAGAAGCAAAAGTCTCCAGCCCTTGATTCTAAAGGTGTTAAAAGGTATGAATTAATGGATTTTTCAAAGGTAAGTATTTAAGTGCTTACCCATTTAAGTGCTTACCCATTTTTAATCCCATTAAAGAGCTCTCTGCATCTTACATTTCTTACAGGCAGTTTTAAGGATTGACCATCTGTTTTAAAGAACAGTTTTTGGACAGTCATCTTGAAATCATTTGTATTCCTCTTGTTTTATAAAAATGTCAGTAATCTTATGAGGTAGCAACTATTGATGTACCACACAACAAACACCATAGTTTCTGACAAAGAGTTTGAGGTGTGTAGAGTTCAAGTAGCTTATGAATAGCCTATATGCTTATACCTCACAGAGAGAGAAAAAGACTTCTTTTTATTATTTTCTAGGAGTTTTTTTCTGAGCTCTACTAGACAATTATTAGAGTTCCCACAATTAGGGTTGTTTGGGTTTTTTTTGGTTGGTTTGGTTTTGGTTTATTTGTTTGCTTTTTTAACATTAAGTATGCTTTCTCCTCCCCAAAGTTACCTTCTGTATTTTGCAAAAATAAAGCATGTAAATGCCTACTTTAGAAACTGGAACAGGGAATTAAAATGATATTCAAAAGAAGCTGAATTCATCTAAAACTAAAGTACATTGTCAACCACCTCCACTTGCTCCAGGCACTGATGCCATGATTAGCTATGCAAGAAGCTACCTGCTGGTTTAGAATTGTATGAAGTCACCTCAGGGTATCTACAAGCTTCTCACGCACAAGATACTGACAGTTTCTTTACTTGGCTTGAAACACAGTCGTTGCTACATCCAAGTACTATATCATAGATTGTTATTTCACAAGCTGTCATTAAAGTAGCTTGCATTATTCTCACCAAACAATTAGTCTGCAAACAGTAATGGTTTGTTCCAAATACCCTCAAAGACTACAAGACCTCTAGCATTTTTCAGGTAACAAGTTCTCATCTGAAGTATGAACATGCACTGTTTTTTTAATAATAGAGAATTAGGGGGGGTAAGAGTATTATAATCTACCTTTACAAAGCAACTTAAACTGGGGAGTGGTGGCAGGAAAGAGGAGACTTATCCTGGCACAAAGATGCCTGGTAACAAAGGTATCTGTAAACCTGAACAATAACACGTATGTACAGGAGTTTGGAGCTGAAAGTGTTTTTACCTGAACTGGCCAACTTGCTTTGGAGAACCAATATTTTATTTTAATTGTTTATTGTCAGTTACTGTGTACATGAAAAGCAAATCCAGACAGCTCTGTGGATTAGATGTAAGAACACATATAGTTCAACTCTCTCAACATAAGCAGCATAAATGTTGTTTATTCTGTTTAAAGTCAGTGAGAATACTTCAGTCAGAAGGGGCGTCACCTGCATTGGCTGGGGATTTTTGCACACTTTGCCCGACGATTCTTAGTTATCACCAACTCACACTACACAAGGAAAGGATGAGCAGTTCCAATTAGATCAGATGTTTTGTACCCATCCTTACACAAATGCATCAATAAAACTCGATGCGGACAATCAGTTCTTTGTCCTTCATGTTAAGGTTTCTTCTAGGCTGAAGCCAACAAAACTGATTGTTTTGTATTTTGCAGCTCATTTCTGACATAAACATTTCCTTAAATAGGTGCTTCAGTAATTTCACAGTTCATTATTCAAGATTTGGTTAGGATCAACTAATTCATTTTTACTGGTTGTCTAACCAGATCTTCATTGCTTTAAAAAAAATCTAACAATCAGTCTTTGCTCTGATCTTCCCAGCTTCTGTGCTTAGTTATTCATTCCCCTGAAGTGCATCCATACAACCTTCCTCATCCAGGTCCTTTTACATTTGTCAGATGGGACGCATGATATTTACATGTGTTTGCATGTCAGGAATCCCTGCTTGGCACAGCAGGGCACAAAGGTGCCTGCTAATAATTCTAGCAGGGAAGATGGGAATAGATGCTGTCAGCACCAGTCAGGAGTAATCTGGACCTTTGAAAATGAAACCATTTATATTTAGATACATAAATATAGACTGAAGAATCTAAATTTAAGTCTTAGGTTGAAAATGTTGACCCCAATGAACAAGCCCCTCTGGTAAAAGCTGCAAGGGAATGGCATTACTAAACAGTTGAAGAGAATGATTTGAACTCCTCACTGCATTCATCTCCTGGTATAACTCTGTGGTCCTTAAGCAAACACTTCCTAGAAACTTATCTTGATCTTAACTAGCACAAAGGATTCACAATTTAATGTAAGTGGCATTAAAACAAAATACAGCTGCTGAGCAATAAAAAAAGCTACTTTTAAAGCTGATGAACAGTAAGACATAATGTCACCAGGACCATATACCTGCGCTTTGAGAAATTCGTGCATAGGAGTGTGCAAAGGGCTCAGAGCAAATGAGATGTTACATGCAGAAACACAGGCACACAGGCACACAGACACACATATATATGTGATCTTACTCTCAAAGAGTTTATTGTAATCACAGACAAGACATAACATCAGAAAACCACAAAAATAGGAAGTAGAGCGAAAGAGGAAGAATGGAAAATAGTCACCCTAATGCTAATGCATTTACTGCTTCAGCCGAGATTTCACACTGTATGTTATTCAAAAACATGCTCATTAGTGACTTCAAAGCACACGGAAGTCAACATAAAGGCTCCTATTTGTCTGCCATAAACGTTTAAGCAGGCGTTTGAAAACACATGGCTACCTGCTTTCTGTCAGATGGTGTTAACCAATGCAGAATGTCACTCACCAAAACAAACGATCCGCATGAATAGCTTTTCTATTTCTTCCATATTTTGCTGTCAGCTTGTCATACACAAGTTGCTTCACAATAATAAACAGACCATGGCAGGTTGGATTAATATCAGCTTTTATTACAGTGGTTGCAACCATTAATTATCTGGCTGACTAGTGATGAGATGCGGTTCTTATCTAATAGGTAAGGGTATCAAGTTCATTAAAGTTCAACAAATATAAACTAAAAAAATTGGATGCTGCAACTTTAGAAGTCTCATAATAGAAAAATTCTCAAACATGCACATTGATATGACTTTTACTTTTCCTGTTGTAGTACAAAACTAAAGCTGTATTAAACAGGAAGAGCAAATGAAAATTAGTTGGAAGAGTATTTCAAATCTCTCCCATCTTAAAATCATTTCTTCTTCCCAAAAAAATATTTAGTAGCTTCCTTAGTGGGTGTTTTCTGTTATGATTTAGAATTATATCTTATAAATCCCTTGAAGAATTATCCTAAAAATACAGGATGAAACTCAGGCCTCTTGAAGTCAATGCCAAAACTCCCATTTACTGCAACAGAGCCAGAATTCCACCCACAAGAAGATTCAAAACAAGAAATTACAAAATGTCCTTTCTGTAAATGCTTAATGTAATTTTTCAATGCCCAATTCTTCAGTGGTTTTAGTCTTCATTTTTACCTTGTCTTTGACTGAGGTTTTAAATCCTAACTCAGCCTACAAACCACTTTTGAGCAGGTTTCTCATGCATTTATGCTGATACTTATAAAAATATTCACTGCACATGGTGTGACTCTTAGGGATAGTCCTGTGCAGAGTTAAGGGTTGGACTCAATGATCCTTTTAGGTCCCTTCCAACTCAGCATTTTCTGTCATCCTGTGATTCTATAATATCTAGAGAGAAATACATTATGTGCACTTATTTCTTGCTTTAGTGTATTCAAACATTTTGCTGTTTCAATTTGCATGTATATTAAAAAACTTGATTAAGGTAACTCAAAATATCTACTTGTAAATTACTTCAGGGATAACCGTTTGCCTTAGAGAAAAAGTAAGATTTCTGTAACACGAGATAAGAGTCTTTCTTAAACACACTATATCTTAAATTTAAAGTGTTTGGCATCCAGATGAGATTTTAAGAATTTAATGTTAATATCCAGGAAATAATAAAGTTGTTATAATTTATACACAGAAATCTTGTTTGTGAAGCTCACAGGGCTGCTACATATGCAGTGTATCCAAATCAAGGCTAAGCAAGGAAATGAAACCGTAAGCTACATGAAAGTATGCAGATTCTACTTTTCCTTTCAAAACTTGCTTATTATTTTCAGAGCACCAGGTGCTACACTCACAATGAAATTTCCTTAAGAGCTGGTGACTCTTTTAACCACTTTTCCCAAATAGACATTTAACTAGATTTTGCTCTCAAAATCTAAAAGCCACAGGATGAATATAGAGAGTCACTCGCATTGAGAGACAATCATCTGGCAAACACAAAACCAGACCATGAGGGAGAAGGACTCTCCTTCAAACTGAGCAGATGCCTGGGCACAGCATGGGCACAGCCATGTGCATATCCATCTCCAGCAGTGCCCCACACAAAGCAGTCCGGGCAGACTGAGATAGTCGGTGCCTCCCTCTAGAGACATTGGGAGTCGAGGGTCTGACCTCTGTTAATGAGAAATAAATAACCAGTGCTGCCATACAATTCAGTCCCATCTGCAACAGTTTTAATGAGATTGAGAATCTCACTGAAAAATATAATTAATTCACTGTTTTCATTCTAGATCTTTGCATTTGCTTGCCAGATGAAAATTATATAAAAGGATGATATGGTGTCTCAAGCAAGAACCTAACTGCCTCTAGCCTCCGGGTATTAGATGACTTATTCTCAAAAAAGGAGATATTAATAATACTCATTAAAAACAGACTGACTTTCTTTCTCAGAAAGGTAAGAAGTGTCCGTTTTACTGGGACTTGGGCAGTGTTTATTCAGCACACTCAGAACATGTGTCCATGAGGCTGAGTTTTTCAGATAGAAAAAGGAACCTGTTACACTGAAGAGCTCTTGCGTAGTTCTGGGAATTTGGGAAAGCATGGCAGACAAGTGAAGCAGCTTGTCATCATCTTCAACTAAACATTCATCCCAGCAAAATAAGACTTGATGTCACCCAGGAGTACATCACCTGCCGCTGGTTTGAATTTTGCAAGAAACAAAGGTTGGATAACTCCTTTCAGTTCTAGATGACATCATGTTCTGAGTTAATATAGGACCTGAAATCTACTTTTGACCAATGTTCACTCTTCCAGATGCATTCGAGAAGGTGGTGACTTTCTAGAGAGCTTCGAGAGCTCTTTACCCTTTCTAGCTGTCTCACCCACCATGTCCCATACTGACTTTCTCTGATCAATTATGAGAATCACCATTGGTCTTTGTCCTCAAGGTGAGAAAGAGGAAACAACACATTCTTCGCAGAAGCTTCACAGGATTAGAAATAACTTATTCCTGTGACCTCTCAGAGCTAAGACACTTGATTTTTTCAAAGGTAAAGCAGACTCCTTATTAATCGTACCATTTCCTCTATGTAGACCTGTAATCACAACTTCCCTGTTTCAGACTGACAGTGTTGTTTCTGATCTATAAACTCCTGAAGGGCTTGACGTATGTTTACTTTGAGAATTATCTCTTTCCCTGCTCTGTGCTGCTGCAGCTGAGAAAAGGCAGCTGAAACACTACTCCCAGAAAACAAGAAGGTCTTGGTGTACCATGAAGATTAAATAAGTCTGGTTGGATATCTGGAGGATAAAGGTTATTACTTTGCTGTTAATGTGAACTGTACTGCATTTTTAAGGATCTTTATGGGGTACCTGAACCCCATTATAGTGAAGTGATACATTTATGATAATGCTGGTGGACTCATTAACTCCAGTGCAATGCAGAATGGGGAGCACAGAAAACAAGCAGTAAAGATGACATGGACCCCACGTGCTGTTAACTCCTCAGGAGGACATTACAGAGCCTTCCAGTAGGATTCACACTTGGTCCCTGCTGCTACTCTCTCCTAGGAGCAAAGTATATTATTCTCTTTTTATGCAGCCCAGCATTTCCAACTCTATGCCTACAGGCTTGGAGTCACAGCAAATTTCTTGCTGATCCACAAATGTTTTTGGGGGTCTAAATATTTTTTGTCAGGCAACTCTGACTCACTTGTGCCTGTAAGGAAGCATTGCCTAGACTGCCTCAGTCCCGTCTTTCCTCCTTGGGTTCTTCTCTTTTCTTCTCTGCATATCTGGTCACATGAAACCATGGCAGCCAGCATGAAGGCAGCTACAGGTACATGTATGATAGCTTCAGGCTCTCTCTCTGTAGGAGACAATTTAACTCACTCCTCTCTGCTAGGAGTAGTCTAGACCCTTTCCCCAGAACTATTTGAAGCAGGTGTTATGGAGTTTGCACTGGCACTTCCAGTAATGTTTGGAGAATCTCACAAGTATTTCAAGCATCCCTACACTCACTAATCTGTAGGTATGTAAGATCCTACAAACCTTGTCATGGTAAGATAGTACCTTCTCTCATTTGAAATTGTTTAAAGGATTAATGGTTAAGAATATGCTTTCATGTCAAAGCTGCAATTGTTCCTTCTCAGCACATGAGACTGTCAAAATAAACAGGGTGTAGTAAAGGATTGTTTCAGGTAAAGCTATGAAGGCTGCATAGTATCTAGTGAGGGGAATGTTGCACAGGGACATAAAAGCAGTACACAGAGGCTAATTTTAGTCTAATGAGATTCACCACTCCTCCAGAACAGGTTCAGCACACTTAAAGCTAGGCTTCTGCTCTGCTTTATCAACAAAGGCAGACTGTCAAGACTGTACTCCCCATCCTGATGTCCGCCTTTGAAAGCACAAACCAGAAACCAGTTTGGGTTTGAGTGACTTTTCAGAGTAAGTGCTTATAGCAGCCATAGTCCCAGCATAGGGGAACAGAGAAGGCTACTAGGGACAGGGTCGGGGTCTGTCAGCAACTATCTGAGCTGCCTGTCTGCCCAGGGACCCTGCACATTACACATAAAGCAAGGAAGAGACACACAGAGGATAACTCTCAAGGGCTAAAGCTCAGGTAAACATACCAGAGCTGCTCATTAGTTCAGGTAAAGCTAGCAATGAAGCTGTAACAACAGAGAACTTTGGGCAAGGTGCAAAGGCTGATCAAAAAGCTGACAAAATACTTGGGTAGTTAGCTCATGCATGTGTTATGTGCTTTAAGGGCATGGTTGCTGTCAGTACCTCGGGAAGGAGGCACAGATTGAAGCTGACAGAGGGACACCTGTATAAGCTGGAGTTATTACAGAAGGCAATGCAAGGTAACAAGCTCCTTGTTGGAGGTGTGTGGTGGAGATGGAGTAGTTCAGTTACCAGATGGTATTTTTACTTTATTCACTGTACTCAGTGAATTCACAAAGTCCTCCATACTCAGCAGAAGAGTGTCTAATAGATAGCAATATCATACAAGTGCTTGCATGTTAAATCTGCTTGTGTCCTTTGACTAGGGACTTTGTTCCACTAAACTTTTCCTCTTGGCCTTCTGGAAGGCCAGAAAAGGTCCTCATTTTGTCTGCCACTATTACCTACAGGGCTCAGAAACCCCCCTACGTCATCTTAGACGCTCATTGCCTTCAGAGGAATGCTCCTGTCTCTGAGGAAAGCTCAGCTGTGTAGACCATGACCAGACTGATTGTGTTTCACAACACAGAGTTCAAGTTGTAAGGAAAACAAAGCAAAGTACATTTGCTCCCATCGTACCCACTGCCTCTGACAGAGGTGGTGTTTTAGAAACCAAGTAAAAATACCAACATTTCCAAACAGTGATAAGTGCAGTTGGGCCCTAGAGCTGTATTCTGGCATCCACAAGGTGTAATTGGTTTTAAGATCAGAGCTGGTGAGGACTCACAGTCCCTGTTAAGAGAGAGGCATGCAGACTGTTAAGGCGCTATCTGTAAATCAGGATAGTGGCCTCAGGCCTACCTTTGGAATAAAATGCTCCACTTTTATAGTACCAAAGCCCAGATCCTCAAAGACATTCAGATGCTAAATTCCCATTGACCTCTCTTTAAGGTTTCAGGCTTCAAATTTCAGCATTTTGGAAGCAAGTACATAAACATGTTTCTCAGGTCTCTCTAAAATCAACATTAACCCTCCATTTGTTTCCAGCTTATAATTTATATCAAACAGTGATGACAGAATTCAAGGCAGAGTATTTGACAGGTAATAATAACTTTGTGTCTGCTTTGTGTTTCTGGGTGAAAATCCAACAGGGACAACTAGCAACAAATTCTTTCACTGTATTGCAGCCTTTGGTCATGCTCCTATGACTGCTGAAACAAATTGTACTTACAAATACTAAAGGCATATGTGGACTACATGACACAAGTAAATTTAAATTGGAACTGACAGGGTGCCCCATGAATTACACTTCCACAATGTGGACATGTTGAACAGTCAAAAAAAGGTTAAAAAATAATTTATTTTGGTAACTTGTAAAATTTAACAATAAATCATAGAATTATAGAGTGTATGCTATTAAAACAAAAAGTGGTATAATGTTCTGAACAATAAGTTGCATGTATTTCATATTACAAATAATCTATAATTCATTTTTAAAGGGATTTCAAAATCAGTGAAGATATTTAATTGCAAAAGTTTGTAAAAATACCTCAGAACTTAAAATGTCTTGTTATGGTGATCTTGTCAGTTCATATACACCGATCACGTGGATAGGTATAATATTACATGTAATGGAGAATAAGAAATTTGCTGAAATCCAAAATTTGAGGAGGGAAGGAATACCAATTTTCAAGTATCTGCTAAATACTGAATATGAATGTCTGAAATAGTATTTTTAAAGGAAGAAATGTTATGAAATGAAAAAAAAACAACTTGATTCTGACTGAACCAAAACTATAGCTCACCAAAAACTTTTTTCTTGCCCACTGGCCAACACGTTGTCCAAGAATATTTTTGGCATTAAGTAGTTTAAATTAAAACCACAGTGCTCTATTTCATCACGATTTTTTTGATACCCAATGCCAGACACTATACGGTTTGAATGACAGAGCCACATCGTAGTTTTTAATTCCAAATGTAACCTGTGGAGAGGCGCGAGCATTCCAACTGTGTCTAGAGTATCTGGATTGCCAGACTTCAAATCCCCTGTAAACAGCCTGTTGCAAACCTAAAAATAGCTGGACATGTGCAGGACCTGATGCAGCAGATTTTAGAAGGAAGATTCCCCAGCAGAGAGACAAGCAGAAGGCATTAGGAGTTCAATGAATTATTATAATTGATTTTCCTTTTAGGTTTTTCTTCATTTCTGTCTACCTCTTTATCATGCTATAAATAATACTCCAAGTCAGGATATAATTTAGAGGACACTGGAACATGTTTTTTAGCCTTTTTGAGATGCAAGGTGCAATTTAATTTTAAATGTTCTTTATTCCCACCTAAATATTAGCAAAACTGCCATTATAGAGAAGGTTTACATGTATGTACCTTGCTCTTTGACGGCCAAACTCTAGTTATTTCAGGATTTAGTCTTCTACCCCTCACTCTTATGAATGGATCTTTTGGCTTCTAAGAATACCTCAGTGTCAGAGTTTCCAGAAATTTTCCCCTGAATTTTCAAGAATTTTCTTATCATTTACAGAATTCATTTATGCTAGTGACGTGTCTTGGATTGCATGAAAGTCTTCAAGAAAAAAGCAAATTGCCACAGGCCATCTTAACTATTCTCTTGCAACAGCTGGCCTACACGTATGGAATATATGGCTTCCATCAGACATGGAAGTAAAATGAGCGTTCTTTAGTCATGACCTGACATGCAAGGGAAATGTTGAGAACACTGCTTGCAGTATCCACAAAGGATCCATGAAGGGTGTACACCTTTAAGCAACCATCTGTAAAATGTTGGAGGCCCCCTTAAGAAATGCTTTTCTGTAGCACCACATTTCCTTGGTAAAGGTCTCAGTATCAGCATGTCTTTCCCTGTAGTACTGCAACACAATGTAATAATTAGCACAAAGTGATAAAATGTGGGATAGCAAAATACTCATTCATTGGCCCAGGAGCCAAGTGCAAACAACTGCGGTTCTGTCAAACTTACATGCAGGTATGGTTTATCAAATAAGTGCATTTGAAATATGATTTATGTATAAAACTCATGATGTGCTTTTCTGATGATTACTTTGCCGGAATGACTATGTAAACATGTTATATAAAATGTTTTGAAGTCTTAAAATGAAAAAGGCCTGGCACTTGTTATGTATTGCAAATACACATACATGCTGAAATAGGCATATTTCAGCATCTTATAGCACCTTACATATGCAGATCATCCTTTCTAAAGAATTTCATTGCACAGATGTTTTGAGCACTGCTCTAATTATATTCATCCTTCAGCAAAATACATTCAGAAACTAATTCCATGACTTCAATACCTATTTTGAAAGAACTCTGTTCTGGTACATTTATGTCCTACATACTTAAATCTGGTATAATGACTGCAGGCGGTTACCAAAAGGGTATTGATACCAGAGACATTATGAAAAATTGGCAGACTCCATCACTCATTTCACCCTACACAGAGCCAGAGGAGCTTTACTATTACTGTATCTATCACTGAATCATAGAATGATAGAATCATAGAATGGCTTGGGTTAGAAGGGACCTTAAAGATCATCTAGTTCCAAACCCCCCTACCATGAGCAAAGGATGCCAACTACTACAGCAGGTTGCTATGGGGTCCATCCAAATTGGCCTTGAACACTTCCAGGGATGGAAGTAATTTTTATGTCATAGAAATTTTAATATGTTCAGGTGCCAGTAACAAGCGTAAAAGTTCACACTGAATTTTCAAACATGCAAAATCTCAAACCAAAATAGAAGTAATATTCTTTTATTTCTTGTAAGGGGAAGTAAACAAGTATTACTTCTTTGTACTGAAGAAAATCAAGCTGTTACGAACAGCATAGCCTACGTTTTCACAATGGCTCATTCCTACATGATAATCCATTATTTAACATTTACATATGTGAATATTTTTTCTTTTAAGTTTATGCTACTGTAAAGACAATAAACAAATTTCAGTCCCCTCTGATACTATCATTTCCTCTTCATAAGTCACAAATACTCCATTTTGAATTGAAATGTGGCCTGAAGCATGAAATCGGTATCGATGCTCAGAGTGGGTCAAAGGCAAAGACTCAAATACGGGCTCACTGAAATTTGCAAGAACTTCAATGGATTACAAAACCAAACTGGGATTGAAAGCCAAGCTCCCATTCAGATGGATATCAAATCTCATCAGAATGAGTATCTCCGAACTTCTTGTTAGATTTTCCATAATGCTTATCCTTGAAACTTCACCATAATTGGATTAAGAACATAATCTATCCCATATGGGTTTGACAGTAACGTTATGGGTTGTTTTGTGTTTGTTTTTTTTTCCACTCATTTGCTTTACTGAGGGTAAGTACAGGAAAGAAGCACACTAGGAAGTTAATGTTTAGTAAAGCTTAGGATGCGATTAAAGGAAGTCATCATGAAAATAAATACAGGGAAGTTGTGAAATATAGCATAGAACCGTGCTATTAATTAGCAAATAGCACTTTCTTCAGCAACAACAAAAAAAATTAAACAAATGGAATGCCTCCTCCCTTTTGCCTCTCCATATATATCTCTGCCTTCTAGCAACTTGCCATCTGACATTCAAACCATGCTACGCCTGGAATTACATAGTGCCCATACTGAACATATATTCCATGCACCGACAGACACAAGTGACATGGGAGCCACAGCCCCCACAGGGGCAGGGAAGTCCAGAAGTAAGGGGCAACAGACCTCCTCTCAAGTGACTCTGGGATAGACAAAAAACCAAACATCTCTAGGCATTCACCTAGGAGGCTGTTCTAGCAGGATTTTGAGTACTGCCTAGGCACCTGGGACCCAGGGCATGCTTGCCATCAAGGCTCACTCCCAGATGAGGCACCTACACAGAACCTTTAAGGTTGGAAAAGACCTCTAAGATCATTGAGGTCTTGAGGACTTCGGTCAGGAACTTTGTGGAATAATTATGTTGGACCCAGGTCTTGCAAAGGCTTTGGCTAGCCCCCTAACAACCAGAAAATCTTTCCTCTTGTTGTTCTTTATCATTTAAATGTTGAAGAATGGTCTTGCGGTTTAGTCCCAGTTGGGATCAGAAAACATGGAGCCAAGCACCCCAGGCGTAGGCAGGAGCAACATGAATTGTAATCACTTGGAGGCACACCCACCCTAAATCAAAGGTACATTTGCTTCCTGGCTCCTGTTCCTGGCTTAGACCCTGCACAAGTCACTTGAACTGCTGGTGCTTCTGCTTTCCTTTCCTGTAATTTTAGGATATCAAAACTGGCCTCCCTCCCAAGACTACTGTGAGGATCCACCAATGCAGACTCATAAAGGACAGTGGGATCGCTGGTCGGGAAGCTGTGTATGAATGCATTGTACAGTTATCATAAATGTTACTCATAGAGGACTCAGATAAGTAACTACACATGCACACAATCATTTAGCTTTATTGTTTCATTATATTCCAGTGAACTAATTACAGATTACTGTGTCATTATTCTTAATACTCTTTCCAGAATTACTGATTTGCTCAGTCAAGCATCAAAATCTGGCTGAATATCTTTAAATAGTTTGGGTCATTTTTGCCTTCAAATAAATGAATGGCTGTAGTTTTACAAAGCTAAAAACCTGACTCCCAAATTTTTGTTAGCTAAGGTTTCAATCACTGCCATCAGCCATCACAAAATGTTCTAAACCAATTGAAAAATTTGCGAAAATTAATAACTTAGACTGTTAGCCATATCCTTTCTTCTGCTCCAGAGCTGCCCATGTGGCATTCCTGGTCAGAGGCTGGTCGGCAGTAGGAATGAGCATGTGTTGGGTAACTAGTAGGGCTGCAGCCTGGCTCCCCTCCCACTGGCAGTTCTCAGGCATTCTGCGTGCTGCCCAGACTGTTGCTGCATCGCTGGTGGCATCAGCCCAGCTTTAGATGGGGCTGTGTAGCTTGCTGCTGGTTTGCCATGCAGCCAACATATTCCTGAGGAGCTCAACTGGGAGGAAAGTGGGAAATGTTAGTAGTGTAAAAGTCAGCCAGTTCTCTAGAAAAGACATTTGTTTCCCTTGCCAAAAGTCAAAGTCTACTATATACAAAGAAGGCATTATAGCTTCCCATAAAAAGGTCACAATAATCTTTTGTAATGGAAAGTGGAGTACAGCCTAAATATAGGATCCCTCCCAGAATTCCTATAGCGTGTAGATTAAATTCTGTTTATTAGTATTGTGTGGATTGCTGCTACACTGTGCTGTACAAAACTCAGCAGTTGAAAGAGAAGAAACTCAATCTATTCTGTGTGTAGTTGGAAGGAGATGTTGTTATATGTATTTTAAAGCTGAGGAATTTTAATTCATCTACAAAATATTCCAAGATGAGTCACTGATCTCTCAGCCTTTTATGGAAAATGCATCTGCTTTCTTTATCTTCCTTCCTTCATCAGAAATGTAACCTGTGGCACGTGCATTTGCGCAAGTGGGAATAATTTTATATGAGCTTTCAAAATATCTCATAAAAATCCATGTTATGAGGAATTCCTGGACAACATATGCCATCATGCAAAAATTCCCGAGTATAGAATTACATAACAAGCCATTACTGTGTCAAAATATGTAAAGACTAGCTGTTCATGACCCCTGAATCAATAATGAACATATGAAGTGTACCTGAATACATATTCACAAAATACAGTTTTGCGGGCTTAACAGAGTTCTTATACAAAAGTGATGGAAGCTGATTAATTGCAATTAACTATTATCCTTTTTAGAAACCAGTAGTCATTCAATAATACATCATGTGCTACCCAGGGAAGTGGGAGTGGAGATTTCTCTCTGATCTATCTGGTTTTATGTTCCTGAAAGCTTCTCAAATCCCAGTCCTATAGGGTTGCCACTAAGACCTCCTGCAAGGAAAGTACCCTCAAGTCAACTTACGTACTTAGATAATGTTTGAAAAAAATAAAAAAGTATTTTAAGAAAATGATGGAATTCCCGAACCTTATCTTGGCCCCACTTAATCTAAAAATCCAACGTGGCCTTTCAACTATGGTTGAAAATCTGGCAGGCATCACAAAGCAATATATATAGCTGTGCTGTTAGACATTCACTCCTAGGAAGCTCTGTCCTTTTGACATTACAGATCTTGAAATGGGGAATTACCGGAAATTTTAACAGCAGAAAATTGAGCCAGCATTTTCCATGGAATAGCTTTTCCTCTTTCTGGCTATATTTCTAGTTACCCAGAAACAAAACAGTCTTTATCTACCAGTATCTTTTCTATTCCACTCTCAATTGTTATTCCAGCAACAAACCCCACTCAAAAAGTGTGCAGGTTACTATTAATAAAGTCCATTTAGAAAAAAATCAGCTTTTGCCATTTGATTTTTTTTGTGGCAAAGAAACAGTCATTAACTTTTATAGTTTCAGCTCATATTACTGCTTGCATGAGATGGTGCACCAATCACTTCTGCTGCAAACAGAGCAAAGCATTTGCAGAAGGCACGTCTTTTATTCTTTTTATATATACATTTATACTCACATGTATGCATGCACATGCATATTTGTATAGAATCTGTGAGTGAAAAATTGAAAAACAACAAAAAGAATCAAAATAGATTTTCAAAGCATATATTTGTAAATTGCATATCACTAGTCATCATATGCAGAATGCTATAGAAAAATCATAATAAAAAAAGATATTAATATCAAAAACATGTTTTGGATTCCAGCCATTAAAGACTCCTGTATGTTCATCCTTCATAACTTGAAGCAGTGCACAGTTGGAATATCAGTGACTCTGACTTTATCTGACTTACACCAGGGGAAGAAACAAACAATGTCGCAGACAACAGAAGATGTATTTTTTTGTAAAAATACATGGTTGCTGGAGGCCATGATTCTGGTGGAGTGAGATTCCTCTCCTTATTTTTGTTACCTAAAAGTGAAATGTCTTTTCTAAACTCATCACCTTGATTCTCTTTGTGGAAGTCAATGGGGAAGTGGCAATTAATCTTAGTCTACTGTAATTGCCTAAGATAGGTAGATGAGCTGCCCTTTGTAGGCATCTCATTCTTTCCATTGACTGCAGAAAGCCAAGATAAATTACATAGATTTTGTCTTTTTAGGTGATTAATGGTCAGTGAGGCAAATACCACTTGACTCCCATGGGAGAAAATTTCTTACTTCAAGGCCAGTGGAAGGAACGAGCAATCCAAGACCTGGAGGCTGCAGACAAGAATATGCCTTCCTTACACCGAATCAGCAAGACTGGAGGGAAGGAAACCCTCTGAAATTAAGGGCATGACTTTATTCAATAATTAGGGAGAAAGATTTGGATTTCTCATAATGTCACTGCCCTTGAAACCCTCTTTGCTTCTGCTTCTAATGACAAAGACTGGCTCTCCAAAGAAAAGGATGGGACTATCCTTTTTAACAGTTGCTCTGATGGTGCTGCGTAATCATAGGCAGTATTAGATCTCTTTCCAAACACATTTCTTGTGAGAGACTGGTCTTCTGGAGAGTATAATAGGTAGGCCATATGGAGGGGAGATATCCACTAGTGATCAGTGGTTTTTAACCCCCAAAAACACTCCCTCTTTGGTCATGCCTCCTTTGAACTGCCAGTGGATGCTGACCAAGAGCATTTTTTGCAGACGTGAGTGTACACTCAAAGGAGATAGCTGACCTTTGCACAGGTAGACAAGACAGTGGGAGGTCACTTGCTCTCTCTGACCACTCCACCGCACCTAAGGAGAGGGATTCAATGTGTCCATGTGGAAGTCTGAAGATGTTCTGGCATCCCTTGTAACTCCAGCAAACCCAAACTGAGCTACTGTGGCTACTTAGACAGACTTCCAGGTGAAGCTTATTCAACTCCCTAGGACTTTCCTATAAAATGACCAGACCATTGTCTGGAGACAGAAATGGCATCACAGGCTGTATGTAGGCCTGAAGGAGGAACGCATGCATGCTAATTTGGGAGGAACGCATGCATGCTAATTTGTTTTATGGCAAGATTAATTAACAGAATAACCACAGTGCACAGGGCTGAGCACTGATCCAATCAGCTTGGCATGCATGTTTTATTCTACTACCCTCCATTGCTTTTATACCCTCTAAAACAGAGGTCAAAATTAATAAGTGACAGGGGTAACTCCATTTTGATGGTTAGTGAAAAGTCTTCAGTGATGTGACTAGTTCTGTAGGAAATAATTGGTGACATCTTCTTTGGCAAAATTCTCAAAAATACAGCTAGCAGGAAGCAGCATAAACTGAATTAATAGAGTGATTTTTCATTGTGTAAACCTTACAATTCCACCACAAAATGTTGACCACATTGATGAAACACTTGTGGAAATTCTGCCACTTCTTTGCACCTAGTGAGGAACTGATGGTAGACACAGCCACCTTTTTTACATATTCCTGTTTCATTCCTCTTTGTGGCAAATGCTCTAGCTGCTGTTCCCTACACTAAGGAGGACTCAGATAAGGGCAGCAGATCTGCACCATGTCTTGAGCCTCTTTTACCAGCCACATCCTAGTGCCGCTTCTGGCAGCTTTTCTGGTTTTCTGTCTCCTCTGTCTCTGTGGTATTTCTCACACTCTTATGCACAGATGAAGTAGCTAATCCCTTTGCCCCTGAGGCATATCTTCATAACACAAGACAGCAACTGCTAGCCATACCCCATGCTTGCCCTGAGCTTCAGAGAGTAGCAGAAGGATGTCAGTGTGGCTGCACCACTTAAAACCTGAGTAAGCATCTGCATTGTGTAGTACATTGTGCACTGTAGACATACTCAACTAAGCTTTCCATCATACACTAGTGACTTGGTAATGCACTTATTTTGGCTGAAGAGCTTTGCTGTTTCAGCTATGGTCAACTGCATCTTAAAATTATCCTGAGTCAGAGGAACTGTGAGACTAAATAATGCCAGTGAAGGTTAGCTTACTAAATAAAAATTTACTGTAATACACTGATAGAGTCCCTGACCCAACAGAGGTATCACTTATAAATCTCTAGTCTTCAAAGCAATTAAAAATAAATACTGTAAAAATCTGCTGCAATCAACTACAATTTTTACTAAATTGCTTGACTATTTTTGTTTATGTAAAAAAGTAAAAAGAATTGCTTTTGATATCTTAATCTCTGTTTTATATCAGCTTTCTGTTTCTGGAATGTAAAGCAAAGATATTAAATATCCCATAAATCTATAACCAAGCTACTGGGAAAGAATCCATGAAAAGCAAATGCTGTAAGAAATGCAAAAGCTGTTTTGTCTGTCTAGTTAAGAAATTTCTAGTCACATCTAAATAGTTTCTTCTAAACAAAGTAGTACTTGATTGTTATTAATCAATTGTACATTAAAGGAGTTTAGATTTTTGCCTTGGAAACATGTACACTTGTGACATGCAAAGCCGCAGGTAGTTGCTTTAATTAGTTTTTCTTTTGAAAAAGACACTTATTCCATGGGGCAGGAAAATACATATATTAATAAATTATTTAAATGATAAATAAAGCAAAGTCTAATTTAAGAAAGGCTGAGAAAAACTGTGCGGTCCAAGCACTCTTGAACTGTTTCACATGACTTAAAAATCTTCTTTAAAATCTTCTTAAAAGTTATTAGCAATTCAGGCCCAGTGTATTGCATTAGCTACAGCAGCAATTGATTTTGGTTCTTAAAGGGGATATACATACATGACAAGATATTGAAATGATGCAGTTTATAAATCCAAAGATAAAAAACCAAAACACACCTCAAACTGCACCCTGCACATAGTCTGCCCTTGTAAAGAAGATCTAGAGCATCACGCAGGGGTGAAGAACGCTGTGTGCTAACTGATGAAGGGTTCTGGAGAGGGAAAGCATTTTCAGAAATGAACTAGGAGTCACCAGAGCCACCCACACTTGTTTTTGCCCAGTAGTCTTTCCCAAGTGCAATACTTAAAATGAATAATGTACTTTTTATTGTTGTCTTTTGTTCTGTTTATTTTTTGTTACTTTCTTCCCCAATGAATTTCACAATGCCTGTACTTATCAAATAAAAAACCATGGTACTTTCCAGAAGTATCCAAAAGACATTTCTCCTGTCTATCATCATGAAAGGTTACTCTGGTCTTTACAGTTCTCTTCCAGAATATTTTTTTCATTGGCCACTGTCTGTGACAGGATACTGCGCCAGACAGGTTACTGTGTTAGGAGGATCTGTGGTCATATTCAGCATGGCTGTTTTTACATTATGTTCTTACAATACATGGACATAGCTTTTGTACACTGATTTTCTGCAAGTCAGTAAGGCTGTATTCCACAAGTTGACATATGACAAGTTGGGTATGTCTTAATCCACGCTGTTTAAACTGATTTTTTAAATTGAAGTGTGTGGTGACCAATTCCTAAAGCTGAGTTTTCAATAGAGAATTCATTGTAGCCCTTACTATAAGTAAGTTAATTATGTTTGCAAGCTATTGACAAAATATATTTTGGAGCTCAAAATATGGCATAGATGATCAGAAATGGGTGGCAATTTCATTTGAGCAGGATAAATGAAGATGAAAATGTATGTTCATTGCTTGAACGAAATGGGAATAATAAAAATTTTAAGTAACATAAAGGGCTGCAAGTTCCTATTTTTTAACTGGCAATTGATAATGACACAAAGGTGGAAATATACGTATTAGGCTAATATTAAGTGGAGATTGTTTTTGAATATGGGGAATGAATAATCCAAGCAAGAGTGACCTGCTAGGCAGAATTCAGAAGGTAATCTAATGTCCTCAACTGCAAGGCCCCGAGCCTTATAACTGCAGAGTTGGTCCTGCTTTGAGCAGGGGAGTGGAGCAGAGAACTTCCAGTGGTCATGTCTGGCCAAAATTATCCAGTAATTTTATGTTCTTATGTCTCTCTCTCCTAAAAATAGGAAGAGGCAAGGAAAAGTGAGTAGGGAGAGTGAAATCTCTTGTCTTCTCCAATAGGGATTGAGAAGAAAGCAGCTACCCATATAGTATCCACTGTGGCCTGGGCAAAAGAATGAACAACAAACAACAAGCTCCTCTATACCACGAAGGCTAAGGTACTTTCCACATGTGTACATAGCTGCAGAACTTTGAAGTAAGCAGGACTTTGAAGGTGCTGACCAAAGGGATCTGTAAATATGAAGATGCTGAGTGTGAGCTTTTAAGATGGTAATTTTCAGTATTCAAATACATGGATCGCCCTTTTTCTTGAAACACGGCAGCAACAGGTAGTAGCAGTGATGTTAATGGTGCAATTATTCTTTTTTAAAGGAATAAGATTATTATAGCTCCTACACAAGTTCTAGTAAAACTACTTTAACACCTGAGCTAAAGGATAAAAGAGAAACTGTGGGTTTTTTCATGAACTATATGAGTATTCTCAGGACTTAGATGGTAAGAGCTTGTTCAGTGGCTGAAAATTAGGTGTTCTGAGAACAGTGTTCTCTAGTGCCTTGGGAATTCAGAGGCAGCTACAAGCAGACAAGTGTCCCAGGATGATTCAATAAATAAGGTCATGTTTGCAACAATTTCTTCACAGACTACATTGGATGTACAACATTAGGATCAATGTGACAGTAATTTCTCTGTTTTTTTATAAAAGAGGAAAAGGAAGCCAAGAAAATATAATTAAAGACGATATTTCAGAATGGAATAATAGAAAGCTGTGGGTATTGATTTTGGATGGGACTTGGGTTAGTTTTGTAGGTTTTTTGGTTTTGTTTTCTTTTTTTTTGCATAGCCTTATTCAAACATAAATAGCTTTGAAATTTATCCTTGTATCTTACTCTTTTAAAATATACTCACTGTACATTTTCTGGGCAGAAACAGTACTTGCTCTTGGCAACTCTCAGTTTTGCATAACATCTGTAATGAGCTATGAAAATTAGATAAATACCATGAACTTTTTCTTACTAATTTTTTTTTTTGCTAATCAAAACAGCAGATTATGTTTCCTTATGCTCCAAGATACACAACTTAGGAGGAGGGGGTTATTTTTTCAAGAATATTTTACTTTCCTTATCCCTTATGTAAACTCTTTCTGTATCAAAACAATAGTCTTTCATTCCTGAAGTCAACTGTATATGGAATCTTCAAAACACTCCCTTAGCTTAAAAAAAAAATTAAAAAACACCCTCTTCCCTTTGATGAAAAGGTACTTATAAAACCGGGTCAGGTTAAATAGAAATATGTGACAAATGGGGTAGGCTGAAGAATGCATCTCCTTGAGTTTCAGAATTTTATAGAGCACCAGCAGCACTTTGTGATTTAAATTAATAATGAAGACAATAGTGTATGGAGCCTCTGATAAAGAGTTTGTGGAAACCTTAAAGGGAGTGAAGCAATCGCAAACAGTCATGCCTGAAAAATAAAGGACTTCAGGACACTTCAGCTCCAAATGTCCTCTCTACCTCCTAAAATACAGGAAGCTAGCCACAGGCTAGCTTTTATTAAGTATGAGGTGTGCATTCTGAATAGGATATATAGTAGTACCTGAAAGAACTGCATACCAAATACAAGAAAACCCCATAAGATTCTAATCCTAAATGTGGCAATTCACTTTATTATCCAAATGAGTTTGTTTTCTACAGGAAAAATTTCTTTATGTTGTTTTGATCTTCCAAGTCAGGCAAGCTCCTGGGAGGTCACATCCTCCAGATGAGTTTTGCACTTTGGGGCTATATTGCACAGATCTGTGTTGCTCACCGCAATATGGCAAACAGCACCAACACGTATTTCCAATGAGACAGTAGAGTATGAGGAGGCAATACTAGGTCAGCACCTGAAAACAGATGAAACAGTTCTGTCAGCACAGTGGGGTTAATAAGATTTATCTTTTAAGTCTTGGCATGGTTGCTCATTTTACTCATATAGGTGAAAGAAAAATTATTTTAATGGAAGTTACATTAAACTAATTGAGAATCTCAGGCTTTCAGACTTAAATATTTGTGTGAATATATGGAAAACTTTATCCAAGATATCATAAACAATAAAAATTATTATTTTAATTGTTTATTGTAAAAGAAAACAAGCAAGAAAGCCGGCCTTTTATGCTTTGTGTAGCTTGGTTATTTTCTGATTGGAATTTTCATAAACTCCTGGAGGTGTTTGGAGCCCCCTTGCCACATTGTAACTACAATAAAATCAACCTTCACATCTCAAACTTTCTCCAAAGGCAATTCTTTCCTCTGTGTCAGGAAGGAGTGGGAAGAAGGGGAGTTAACCAGATTAATGTTTGTCTAGCTAGCAGAATGCTTGTCGTCGTTGATCAGGACTCTAATTTATGTGACCACATGAGAGACAGAGACTCTCGGTCAGCAACTCTCTTGCTCAGTACAGGAGGAAGATATTGGCCAAATTTCAAACCTATTATTTACTTTTGAAAATACAAGTTCCACTGGGATTTCCGTGATGAATAATTTTAGCCTGAGAGGGAGGTAGGACCAAATTAATATAGCCAGAAAGCCACATGGTGTAGCCAATGGCTGCTGAAAACTCTTAATGTAAAACAAAACAAATCAATTATTTCTTATTAATTATGATTTAATATTACAAAACTTCAAAATTCTATAACATTTCCTAATATTAAGCAAAGAAACAGATTTTATTTGTTTGAATTAAAAGTGAGTTAAGATAAAGAAGAACTTGCCTCAGGAAGCAAGCATGAAATAAAGATGAAATAAAACTTGATACCAGGGCTGAAGTCCTGGGTGATAGTAGACAAGGAAGGATGAATAATGGAGTCATTAATTATCCAGGGAAGACTGACAAGACTTGAGGACTATCTTCCCAGATGGAAAGAACTGAAATGAAAGCTAGTGACTGGGTTTTACAGGAGAGAGCTGGAAAGTGGTAGCAAGCTCTGGGTTAAATATGATGAGAGTAACTGTTCAATGGGAAGGGTAATGAAAATGTTGTGCCAGAAAATATGAAGCAGGAAGGATGAGTTTCACCTCACCTCACTTTAAAAATCTTTGAGTTAGTCATTCAGATTCCCTTTATAGGCAATAAGTACTTCCAGGGAGTGAGTCACCTGACCTAAATTAGACGTCTATCTTGAGATGAGATGAATCACACACTCAGAGTGTCTATTGATATCTATTGACTATAAAAGGAACCAGGACTTGCTTAGATGCAGACATCTACATTGCAGATGAATATCATCCTTAGGCATTTTACAGAGTAATTTGATAAACACCAAGAAAATCCATTTTTTGGGGCCAAGCTTCAAATACAAAATGTGGGCACAGGGAATCTGGTACCCTACACCTCACAATATAACTGGAAATAGGATTAATAGGCTGGGTCTTAGGATAATCCTTTACTGAGTTGAGAAGGAGAGGCCACAGAAGGAATGTTGCTCTGCAGAAAACTGCTGTTAATGACAATAATTAGACTGAATCAGAGGCTCTGCTTAAAAGACAGAAGTAAGATATGTGTTGGGCGGAGGAGAGAGGGAGCAAATGGAATGCGGGATACTGCATCTAATCAGAGACTGATATCAAAGTGTTAAAACTTTATTAAAAGCAGAATCTAAACAAATGCCTTTCGATTCTGCTCACCCTCCCAAATTCCTTAATGGAGAGTTTAAATGAAAATAAAAGTTCAAAATAAGTTCAATCACTCTAAAGAAGCTCTTATATCTGAACATTCTGTAATGAGAGCAATTTGTTATATATTAACTGTAAGATTTAAGAAGTCAAATTTTAGAAAGGTGTGGCTCATGCTAGCAAAAAACTGCCACATATTTCAAATTTCCCATTCTTTTAAATATCATGTTATATTTACACTTGCAGGTTATTGAATATAATCTGTGTTTTTAATTCTTTGATTGCTTTCTGCTCTGTAGTCTCACTTATGCACTGTGTCATCACTTGATTGAAGTGGACCAAAATTTTTACATTGACTTCTGTTGGTGCAATGCCAAATCTCATGCATCTACAAACACAAGATATCCATCATCAGTAATATTTTACTCTGTGTGCAAAAGATAAAGCAGAGGTGTTGATTTTGGTTGCCTTGGTTGGGGACTGCCAGTTTGAGAATCCTGGTGGAACCTCAGGTGCTATTCTATATTCACTATTATATTCACTATTTATATTATTTATATTATATATATATTATAATCACTATTTCAATAGTGGAAATAGTTTAAAATTTGTTCCACCTTTTCTCAGATAGACACACCCTGTTGATACACAACTTCCCTACTTTGCAATTAGGATGTTGCAGTATGCCCTGCGTGGGATCACCCCTCTTCTTTGTGGAGGTAACTGTTTTCAGAAAGTGTTCTGCACTCTGTGGGATTTTCTGAGCTGTAATAATCAGCGGACAGAGAACCAAAGCATTTTTTCAAGGTAGCCATGATACAAGTTGAAATATAGATATTTAAGTCAAATACTGTTATTAAGCAGATGTACTTATAAAAAATTATATTGTGTCTACAGTACAATAAAGTTACATCACTGATGACAGTAATTTTGTTTTCCCTAATACTGTACAGGAATTTTTTGAACAGGATTGTGAGTACATTACTGATACATCAGCAATACAAACCCAGCAAATATGCAATAGATTAAATGAGGTATATGGTAAAATCCGCCCTTTAAAACTACAAAACTCCAGGGAGGCTAAAACATGGAAACATCTACATAAAAGTTGCTTGCATAATTCATGGCAAGGCTTAGTATCATCTCCATTAGAGGCAATATAAGGAATACAAAGACAATTTTAAAACAACCAGTGAAACATTTAAATTTGGTCTGCATTCAGACTTAGTGTGGAGATTCCAGTGAATCTTAGAGTGCATTTCTTAGTTTAACATTTGTTTTGCTAATTCCTCCATGTCTCCATGGATTGTATTTACTGTTCTGTTGCTAATGCATTTTAAAGCTTTAAAGCTTTTAACCTTTAATCTCCACTTATTCAAGTGAGGTTAAGTGATCTTTTTCCTTACCTTGTGTCCAAAAACAGGTCTTCAATCAAACATTCTTCTGAAAAGACCACACTCACACTTACCTACATCCTCATAAGCTTCCTTTTAAATGCGGAATCCTTTCTTAATGGTAATTCATAAGAAACATATTAAACAGCTAGTGCAGCATTCAAGAGCAAAATAAACACAGTTTTTTCCTGTGTCTTTTCACATTTAAAGGGGGAGAGACAAAGCACACTTGACAGAGACACATAGACAGGGTGCTTCACAGCAAAAATGATACTACATTTATTTGAAGTAGTAGCGCAATACTGTTACTGTACTGCATCACATAGATTTTGCTGAGATAAGAGCCAAGCATCAGGGAAAAAACCAGAAAATCGGATATGCTGTATCCAGGCAGATATGTTTTTAAACAAATCAACTTCAGAATTGGTTTTGTCAGTGTAGATACTGAGTTATACTTAATTCAACAAAGACTTCAGGAAATAGCAATGTTTCTAAACATTTGTTAAGCTTTTCCATTGGCATTCCTCCCTAATTCAATCCCCAACACATTCTACCTTCTGGAGATGCCTTCATCTTTTTCATGATGAAGAGGGAGCCTGGGAGATGAGCTCGGAGCAAATAGACAGCCTTTTGACAAAGAAAACTGGGACTTAGTGTTCAGCCACCTTACACTACAAAGGGAGGCACACAAGTACTTGAAAAATCTGTGTCTACGGATTTCAAAATGTCAAGTTTTGCACCTTTGTTCTTGCTGTGCATGGGTAAGATAGGAATCTGAGGACAGCAGAAACAAAAGACCTGCAGAAGAAGAAGCAAGTAGGCAGGAGGCTATACAGGTCCTCAGATGGGTCTCTTAGTAAAAAAAAAAAATCCCTTCTAGAACGGAGATTCACAGAGTACCTAAATCCAATTCTTATTTATTCAATTCTTATCCTTGGTCTCTAGGTTGAAATTGTTAACCAAGTCCCTGGTTAGCTAATCTAAGATTTGTTAATGAGATCTAATTACATGATTTCACCATGAAATCATTCTTCTAGAATTTTCCATATCCTCCAAGATTCTGTATAAAAACTGTATGTGAAAACAGGGATTACATGAAAGTATCAGTTCAGGGAAATGCTGACATGCTCTTTCATTTTATGTGGATTACTGAACACAGGCAGTATCAGTCTTGAAAACAAGTGAATGAGAAATCCAAACTTAAGAAGCTACAAAAACTGTGACTTTGAATTATCAGAGACAGATTCAAAGCTGGTTGTTGTCCTTAGGAATTTTTGTGCTTTCCCTGCAATCTATCAGTCAGCTTCCAGATAAATCATACAGCAAAATATCCTTTCAGTATCAAAAGCTCAGGGTTGTTCCTTGTCTACTTTGTTCACATGGTAAAAAAGTTACAAGAAATTTGAAACCAAATTAGTTTGGTAACTCGTGGAAAGTAGAAATACAGTTGACTCTCAGATGATGTAACAACGTAAATATCATGCTCAGTGACATTGTAAACCAGCAAATACTTCATTTCAATATCCAATGGTATTAAAAAAAAACCTTTAAAGGAGTATCGCGGCAAGTTTGTTCAAAGATAGTATTCTAGGGTGTTTCTTTTTTTGTTTTGGTTTTAATTATAGCAATTGCCATTAATAAAAGATTCTGAGGTAAGGACTTGTGCATTCCATTCACTCAGTGCCGTGTTTAATTCCTATCAGTGTTCAATCACTTGTTACTTTATTTTTAGGGGCAAATTTATAGCAAGCTGCTGGATCACATGTACCCAAGTATTTGAAGTATCTGCAGCTGCTTACATTGCAAGAGATCCAAGCTGCATTCCTGTCATGAATCATAGATTTGTGAGGGCAGAGCCACAAATATATATTTAAAAAATGCAGCTTACACGACTTGAAATCAGATTTTAAACCACCTTCCTAAAGGGTTCATACTGCCAGAAGAGGTGGGTCACTCCTCCACCCAGGTTATGATCTCTTTCCCTGCATCTTTAGCTTCTCATTATGAGCTTCTGCTGGGATGTTTGCTGGAGACACACGATACTCACTGTGTGACTGTAGATAGAAAGGATAATTAACATAAAATTAACAGAAAATCATTCAGGACCAACTTCCCAGGGAGGGACAATGGATTTTGCATTGTCATTGACGCAAATTCTTTCCTGCAGGATTTGCTTGTGCAAACAGGACTTGGACCTATTACTTATGTCCTTTTGCTATATATGAGAGTGTCACCAAATGGCACCACAGTTACTGGTGGCGAAATAGGTGAGACAGGAAAGCTATCACGCAAAAAATCAGTCTGTGGTGAATAGATCTATGTATCAGTGAATGTCTGTCTGTGTGAATGGACACAGGTAGTGTAGTTCATTCTCAATCACATTCTCTATTTTGAGAATACCAACAATTGCCAGGTTACTCTGAAAATATTTGGGACTAAAGTTTCCCAGCTGCTGTTGTGACTAGATAATAAAAATGAGAGTGATTGCTGTTAGTCACTAGTGATTGTTTTGTGATTCATTTTTAGCTTCCGATCATGAAGGAAAAAAACTACCATGTGACACAGATATCAACCCAACCTATACAAATAGAGTTAAACAAACAGTTCATGAACAACATGTAGACTGAAATTAAAATTGTTCACCACTCCCTTTGTTTTTCTTTCCTTTACAGATTGGAATAATTCTGAGGGGAAAGAGGGTAAGTTCATATGTGAGTCACTAACCAGAGAGGGCTGAACTGCTTGCATAGTTTGAAAATTTCTCCGTATAATAAGATTAACATAACAATATAAGTATGTTCATTCAATAAGTAATAATTGTAATAATTATACTATGAAAATTAGAATTGATTAGAATCCTTTGGACTTCATAAAAACTTCTGCAATTTTATTATATAAGACAAGAAGTCTCAAATACCATACATGAAGGCAGGTGAGACTGTGATCTGTTAGATCACAGAAAGGTCCAACTTAAACGAAAGCTATGTTTGCCAATCTGCATATATTTTATCCTTCAAAATGGCCACAAAAGCACTTGTCCAATTTCTTTCCTATTTTCCATATCCTATGTATCTTCCTGCTTTTCTTTCCTAATCTACAATGCCAGTTTAATAATTCAAACTTAATTTTTATTCCAGGTCTTCTTTTTAAGGGGAGATTAATGTCAGTCCTCTGATAGTTTATAAAGAAACTGTGTCATCTTGTTACTTGCATTCTAAAGGAGATATCTGTAATTTCTTGATGCAGGGACAACATACAAATATTTTTCTCAGATAATAAGAAAAGAGTGAAGAATAGTAAAAGAGGATTTTCACAAAGCAGTATCTTGGGAAGATGAGAGTAATGCTTTATTTCAGTATTTAGAAGCCTCTTATGTGCTTGCCTGTGTTCAGTGTTATAAACACAACACTTTTGACATGCATACATACAATGAAATGAATGTGTCAGTGCTTTTCTAGGATCATGCATTTGAATAAATAGTTACCAGACAGACACAACAGTAGTAAGGCTGATATCAAGAGTACATAATCACATGGAATAAAGAGCACCTGAGAGTAATAGCGGACTGAGAAGTAACGTGTGCCTTTTTTTTTCCTATTAACTTTTTTTTCAGTGCTTTATCTATTCTACAGAAGGATGGATAGTTATGAGTTCAAACAAATACTGTTTCTGAGCCCCTTCTGAGCACCTTGCCATCTGAGTTTAACTTCCCCTCTAAATCAGCTATTTGTGTGATCTCTTAATGCTGAGTATGGAGAAAAGAACAAAATATAGAATGACTTTTGTGTAAGAATGCCTGTCTTTTTCACTTCTGAATATTATAATGATGTTTTATACCAGATTTTAAAGGCACATCTGTTTATCAGTTCAGTGTTCATAAAGTGCTATCAGAAACTAATGGCATATTATTTATAGGTATTGCAAAAGTGCTACCTATTAAAGGGTTTTCTGAGAAAAGCAATCTATTACTCATCAATCCATGCTGACCAGCAGTCTTTTTCAGACAATTTCCCACATTTGGTATGTGTATGTGTGTTTACATGGACACACAAAAGCCCAGAGAGACTCTTTGTTGAGTAAGAGCAAGCTGAGTTTCAGCCAGTTCTACCTGGAAACTTCATGGCCCTGCTAGTATGGAGTGCTCCTGAGTGAAAATAATCAGGGGAGGTTTAGGCTGGATATTAGGAAAAAGTTCTTCACACAGAGGGTGGTTGACCACTGGAACAGGCTCCCCAGGGAAGTGGTCACAGCACCAAGCCTGACAGAGTTTAAAAAGTGTTTGGACTCACTTTTGTCTCAGGCACATGGTGTGATCTTGGAGGTGTCCTGTGCAGGGCCAGGAGTTGGACTTAAATGATCCTTGTGGGTCACTTCTAACTTGGAATATTCTATGATTCTGTGACTGTAAAATACTCCTTCTTGCACAGCACTCCTCACCATGGAGCTGGGCTCCGTTGTTGAAGAACAATATATATGATTCTACAGATTTTCCTAAGGTTATTGTTTTGGATTGATGACAGTGCCTAAAGAAACACATAATATAATTTCCTTCAAATTACTTATAAAAGTGTGTTCAAATATTTCTTAAAGAATCACAGGGCAAGCATTTTCACAGCTAATTTGAAATCCCCTTGATTTCTCTTCAAAAATGTTGCAGTTAATCATAGAGCAGAAACAACACCATATGTTTAATCTCAATAAAAATAAAGAATAATTTTGTGGAGAACAAAGAGAACAAAGATGTATTCAATGAAACTATCCTCATTTAGACTGCACTGTTACCAGTACACAAACCTTTTTTCCAAGAAGTCTGTAACATAACTATGACACCTTTTGCCCTAGCCTGGTTCAGACTTCTGGCTGCTACTACAGTACAGGTTATGTTTGTCAGAAAATATTCACAAAAATCAGAGATGTCCTTGTCTGATTCCTCAACAAAAATATTAACTAAACCACTTTCTTACTACTCCTGTTTTGAAGTATTTGAAAACAGTGGCAGCAAAGGAACAAATTAAACCAGTTCTTATGTGAAATCACAAAAGATTATTTTGTTGTATATGACATTCAGTCAGACTAAAGAACTATGCATTTGCATATCCTTTTTTCAGACTTTTATATAAAGTAAATGATCAATCAGTGTAGAAGAGACTAAAAATCAATAAAGCAAATACATTTTCCTTGTAACTTGTCCAAAGGTTGTGATTTAGTTACAGTGCAACTTAAGTTGTTGGTTCAGTTACAGCATGTACGACAGCACAACGTCTTTTTATTGATCACAAACTATGTGATCACAAAACAAAGAAAAGAGAGTTTAAAAATGCCAAGTCCAAAAAAGAATTTCATCTTAATGGCCTTTATGACAACCCTTTCCCTCACTGTGTCTTGATCTGAAGTCCACAGGAGTGGACTTCAACAACTGTCTTTCCATTGACTGCAGTGAGTATTAAAATGGCTTTTTGAAATCTTATACAATTAAAAAATTGTAATAAAACCTACATATGAAAAACTTTCATTTGCCAGAAGCATTCCTCATATGGTGATTGTGTTGATGACAGTGACATTTTGCCATACAGAATGCAAACAGAAGAACTATGTAGAGAAGGAATAACTCACTTGAAAATTAAAACCCCAGATTTTCCTCAATTTTTAAAGTGGAATTACTGGTTCAGTTTTTTAAAAAGTCATCTTTTAATGGAGGAGATTCTTGTCCATTCCTTAAATGGAGGACTTTGCAGATCAAGCCAACCACAGGCAACAACCGCTCTGTATGGATTTATTTATGTGCGTACACAAATGTATATACACCAAGTGTAAAATGCCTCTTCTTAAAATCAGTTGTAATTTCTGACCTGGGAAGGCTGGCTAAGGGCAAAGGAAGAGGGATTTTGTTACCACAGGCATAAAACAATTCTGGCACCAGCACTTGCAACTGCAGAACAGAAGAGAGTAATGATAGTTTACATTTTTAAAATTTCCAGGAGGGCATATTTAACATCCTATGGGCTTATCACTTAAAAATATATGCCATCAATTCCTCAAATAAAATTCTTACTTTTAATAACTTCTACTTTGACCTTGCAAAACAGACAATGCCATGATCACTTATCCCTGAAGTCTTCCTTAAATCTCCTCTAAAATGTTGTCTACTCCAGTGAAAAAAAAAAGGATCAGGATTTCTAAAAAATTTGAAGTGAGTTAGTAAGTGACTACCATCCTTTAAAATCAGGATGGCTTGGACATGAATTTCCATGTATCCACTCCCTAATGTCAGTCTCTACCAAACAGGCTATTGAATTTGCCCTCACACAGCCTGAAGTGTTCCAGAAGGTCCAAAGAAACCCAGTCTGAGTATATAAAGAGATGGATGTGTTCCTGGGTTCTGTTTTTCCTCTGTAGCTCCTTAATACATAATAGATTTCATGTAATTAGCCCATTAACCAAAAGACAGTGAGATTGTGGAAATTATTATAATTTGGAGTCACTTACTGCCTGCTTAAGACCAAAACAGACATTGTTTTTTTAAGTAACTGATGAGAGTATTTACCTAAGGAATGGAACATCCAGGTACAAATCCTCATTTCAGAATGATACCCCTAATGTGACATTCCTGCTTTGGCTTAAACTTAAACAGCTTCAGTGCCTGTGGTGATTTAGACTTTAAAAAGCTTTTCAAGTCCACCTCTACTAAATATTTAGTAGGAATACTTATTATTACTTATTAATCTTATTTGTACATGGTTCTTTCAGTGTTCATTCTTGTCATTAAGGAATTGTTCTCTCATCAGAGAGATTTGATCACTAGCATGAGGTGGGGAAAAGAGAATAGGGTATGTGTGCCAAGATATGTGAAGCAGTTAAATACGGAAGTTATAGCCAATCTCTTGCTTTGGCCTTTGCACACTCTGTGATGTTTCAGTAAAGTGAGAGGTCATGGTACGTTCTCAAAGCATCTTAATATGGACCACCAAGTGTTAAAACAGACAACAGAGCAACACAGCCATTAATTACAAAGACTGATAGGGAAGTGTTAAGATTTTAAGTAAAAAATATGCCAATGCTTTAAAAAGTGCAGTCTGGGCTGGAGGATACTGGGATATTGTATTCCTTCCTCCCTTCCCCCCCTCCCCCCCTCCTACTTTATTCTTCTATATTCCTATATTCTATAGTGCAATCTGTAAAAAAACTGTAATGCATTTTGTATCACAGCTGTTTACTGTACCATAATGCTGAATTTGGAAGAATGCATGGCACATTTTAAAATTACCTGTACCACAGATTCTGCAATGATAAGGGTTGACACTCCTGGAAGGTCAACTGCCAAATCAATTAAAGACAATTCGGATGTGGAGGCTGAGCTACTGATGGCCTTTCTTCCGAGAAGATGATATGAAAGAAACACTCAGCTTCCTTGCTAAAAACTTTCTGTTCTATTCTGCCTGGAGAAGGGAGAGACTTGGAAAGGATGTGGCCCATGTATTTAAAGTGTACAATAAGAAGCTTCTAAAAGGATACTGAAAACAAAAGGAAAATTTTATGAAAATTTAATAACAAATAAAGATGAAATAAAAGAATATGACTTGCGTGAACTTGGCAGAGGTAAGAGAAAATGGCTATCTTCTGAGAAGTGAATATGTAAGAAGATAAAAGACTGAAAATATATCTAAAAGACTTTGAAAATACATCTTTGGTTTGATTGGTTGCTTGGTATGATAGTTCTTTGTCACATTAGTTTTTCTATTACAAATAAATTTTTTGAAGAGATCTGTTTCATGAACTGACCTGTTAGGACAGTACAAATATGCTCTTTCATGTTACCCTGAATTGAATAAATAGCATTCTTTTTTTTTCCTTCGAAAAAAAGTCACTGTTATTCCTCTAGTTCAACAGCCCCTCACTTTCCTGTATTGCAAGCTAGTTTTAGTTATTCTGATGAGTCACAGGGTTGTGCTGCCAGGAGGTTCTTTTGTATAGCCAATGCATTATTCCAAACCACTTCATTTTATTTTTGCTAGAACTTTATCTAAAATAACTTTGGCCCATTTGGTCCTAGATTTGTCCCATTCAGGTTTCAAGCACATAACTCTCATAGAGGAGGTTAACAGCTTCCTGAATATGCAGAAGGCACCCTCAAAAGTTAAATTTGGTCAATTCACCGCAACACTTCCTATTGTCATTTCGCTCAATACTGAGAAAGCCTCAAGTGACTGCTTTTTATAGACACCTCAGTTAGGTGGGATTAATTCAGGTCCTGAAGTCTTTAAATCTGTACTAAGCACCGATTTTTAAAGACACACTATCTTTCATACAGATACCATGGCTCTGATACAAAATTTACTTGTGAAACTCTCATACATTTGGCAGGCTTGATGTTCAGAAGGACATCTATGACCCTTAAATCCTAGCACCTAGAAATTATGGCATAAGGTATAGGACTGATGGAAAATGTCTACAGGTAGTCTAGCTACAATAATTTTTACTAGGTGAAAAGTATATGAAATGTGTATTAATGGGATATGCAGTCCTACAATCACCAAATCATGCTGGGATATATACTAGTGGGTTGCAAAATGAAGCAAAGTTTGAATAAGCAACTTCAATTTGCAATATTCTATACACAGCATAATTTGGAACAAGATATACCAAGATCTTAGTTTTTCTTCAGATAAATTTGGGTTGCAAAGATTTGTTTCCCTTCCCTGTATAACTGCATTTCACTTTGCTATGAAAGACCATTTTCTGATGAACTGTCAACTGTTCAGCTTTTAGCAGTACTCTTTGTTACTGTGTAAAGGAGCTCACTATACTACAGTCGCTGAGACTGCTGAGATTGTCGCAAAACTTCTTCACCAAAGTGGTTTTTTACATACAAAATCAATGGGAACATTTTCTGAACTTTCAGTACTTCCCTTGTCCCCTCCTTTGTGTGTGTTTGTTCTTACTCAGCCCCATCATCATCTGGCATTGTTCTTGACTAATTGTAATGGACTGATTCTTAACACGTGTTGTCAGTGGATTGTTTGCTGGCATATCTGACAATATTACCATCTACTTCAATCTCTTATGAATTTTGGTGGTTTTATGCTGTGGAAATTTAATAAACAGACTGGTAATTTAGAAAAAGAAATGTCAGCAAGATGTGTGGGATAGGACAAGGCCTACTCTATATCCCATATTCTTCAAATGCAATTGTTTCTTTTCAAAGTAGCACAGCTGTTCAGCAATCAAGGACTATCTGTATCCCATATGCTAAAGCCAGATGTCAATATCACTCTGTGTGAATTTGCAGTGCACTGTTCTGAACAGTCAAACCATATTTCAGGGGAGGACATTGTCCAGGGAACTGAAGCGGGAGACTTTCCAGCACAACTCCCTGCCAAAGTAATAATAAATCCTTTCTTTAGGGTTTAGACAAAAGCTTTGCATTATGTGGAAAACTAACTCTTCTTTCTTAACCAATAAAGCAGCAAAACTACAAACCAGTGTTTTAAAACATGCTCACCTCTCTCCACTGCCTAGGAAAGGCACAGAGTGTGAGCAGCTCAGACGAAAGCATCTACTTTTTGTCAAATGAATCCCACCCTCAGTGCATAGTCACATGTGATTATGAAAGCAGAGATTTACTACCCTCCACCCCTACAGTGCATGCTGTATCTTCCCACTCATTCCACCTCCCTGCATGAGATATGTTCATCATATGTGTCTCCACCTCTGATCCCTTTAAATGCTCTTTGCTCAGCCAGTATTACTGAGGTAGGTGGAAACCTACCACCACTCCAGTGACCCCAGCAGCACTTAAGACGCATTGCTTTCTTGGTCATTTACTTTCCCATCTACTAGTAGTGCTAGTAGTCTCCCACTTTTCTTCTTGCTCCGTATCTGAATCCTACCAGTACAAATCACTTATTTAGATAGATTGAGGGAGATCATGGGCAGATCCTGTGTCCCTTGGAGTACAACATCTGTGTCAGAGTTGGATGTTGGAGAAGAGCTGTCTCACATACCAGAATTACTCTAAAGATATTAAAAAAAAAATTGAGACTACAATGAAAATTCTTCTAGAGATCTATTCTTGTGATGCCATGAATAAAAATCTTTCTGGGGTAAACCAAATGTTGGTAATAAGGCATTGAAATTCCAGGCAAAACTAATGAGAAATGAAAACAGAAGTGATGTGGTATTCAGCATTCTGAATGACAATTCTTAGGCAAAATTAAGGGGTAGAATCTTTGAATACATACTGGATAAAAGGAAATACATTATTGGATTTCCTTTTTTATTCACCAAACCCCTAGGGTCCTGTCACATACTGAATTCTCTACAGTTCATTATAATATAAATCTCACCCTTTTTCCATACACAGTGCACCTATTCATCATCAATGAACAACTGTCTTACACCATTAGTTTTTGTACATTTAAATCCAAGACTATTGCTGGCATGGAAGCTACAAGACCCCCCAGGAGGCAGTATAAAATTGTACACTGAATCGTGAACATTAGAAGTTACACAATCACAAGCGAATGACCTCACATTTCATATAGTTTGATCCAGGATGGTCTTTTTAAGTGAGAGAGACTGCAAGGTTGATTGTGTGCATGTAAATCAGTGGAGCACATGGAAATTGCATATAGGAATAATTCAAACAGAATTTTTGCTGTGTGTATAGCAGTAACAGTTTGAGAAGCACAAAGCTTTCACTAAAGTTAAAATTAGTCTGTTTTTTTTCATATATAAATATAATTCACCCCCCATTCTCCCCCACACTATTCAAAGGACAAATGTAATTTACATTTTTCCTTTCCTGGAAGATACCAGATGGTTGACAGAGTGCTGCAGGAGCTGAATTCAGAGGAAAAGAGATGGATCCTATTTCCAAGAACTGTATAAAGTTCCAAATTTCTGTTTAAAGGTTTTTACAACACTTTGTTCCCAACAGTTTATTGCATGCTGACTAAAGCAATTTTGGCATACAATCTCAATAGGATAGCTTTCTCCTCATATATGTAAAACTACTTCAATCCTTTGACATCTGATTGAAAATGTTAACTTCTCAGGCATTATCTTTAGCTTTGTTAGCCAAAGAACAAAAAAAAGTACATACTTGGCAGCACCCAGGATACTGACATCAAAATAGCCCCCAAAGAAGTAAGTCAATCTCCTCTTACTGCACAATAAGGCACATACGGTCTTTGAGGGACTGTATCTAAAGGAAAATGGTTCTAAACCAGCTGAGTAGCTTGACAGCTACTCAATACAACATTTGAGTCTCATGAATGGTAACTCTGAGACTTGTAGGTGTTTAGACACACTCTCAGTTTAAAAAGAACCATTCCCAAAGGTTTTAGAGAAGCCTGCTTGACTTCTGAGTTGATTAATGCAATCATTGGATAAAAGGAGGTGTTTGCACTGCATGAATGAGCTCTCCTAACAAGAAAATGGCTGGGATCCAGCCAGCAGAAGACAACATCGACCTATCCCTTCTCTAGAGCTTAGTCCCAGGATTTGCAGAGATGCACGCCTAATTACATCGGTTTCAGGCTGTTGCACACAATCTGACATTAGGCATTCACAAAAGCCCAGCCTGCTTTTCTAAATCCAGCCTGCCTTCTGCATAACAGTTTATGGTTTAAATACTCATGAAGGATGCAAGAAGTTTAGATGCCTGAGTCTTTTTAACTTCAGCTGTGTCCTAAACTTCATGCTGTAGACCAGCTATGCACAGTACTTCCCTCCTGTTTAAGCTTTGTTCTTTTGAGCAAGGTCCAGATTTAAGACAGATCATTTTCTTGCTGCTGGAAGGAGAACAACGAATAATTCAGGAACCTCTTGGGTAGGTTGCTCAGCTGGGAGAGGGGAGACCTGGTTCAGGTCCTGACCTTAGTCTCTCCTTTTTTTCTAAATCTCACTCATGCAAACTGCATAAACATCTCTGGGAAGGGAACCAGGCATCTCCCTGCTCCCTGCAGAGTGCCCTAACTGTGAGGCCTCAGAGATCTGGGCAAGTTATCGCTCAGCATGTGGGACACTGAATCATCCTCTCAAGATGCCTAACTTTCTTACTTGTCTGACTAAGCTGCCTGAACACCTGATTTAGGTGCTTTGACTTATTCCCTGAGCACTGGGCAGAAATTTTGTAGGCATTGCAAAGATAAAGTTCAAAACAGGCATTATCAAACTAGCTCTAAATCACTTTTCAAAGGTCTTGCAGAAGTCCTAAGTCCACTAAATGCACATGAAAAAAAAGTCACCCGGCGTAGTTTCTATTTTTACATATTTGTTTTGCCTCAGTCATTCTTGCATCTGTTTAATTGCTGGAAAACTGTGCACTAGTGCAGTTATTTCCTAACCAGGTATGTTCTCTCCAATTGCAGATCCTTAAGTTGGCCTGGCAGATAAAGACATCATCATCATTGTCATGAAGGTGAACAGAAGATGTGGCAAGGCAGAAGAATGGTTGACAATCCGTATGGCAGTATGCCTGGCAGGAGGTGTCAATCCCCTACCACAAAGGCTGCCCTCAGATTCTTCTCCTAAGGAGAAAACAAGAGAAATCAGACCACTCACAGGGACACAATGTTGAAGAGGACAAAGGGTAAGCCTAAAGAGAATAGCAGAGTATAGTATAGCACTGCAAAGAATACAGTATTCATTCTCTGCTCTTGCCTCCCAGTGATTTTGCTGCCTTGCCCTCTGTACTTTATAATCTTTAGCTATTAAAGGAATTAAAAATTCAATAATGCACATTAAAAACTGCAGTCTTGACCCGAAGGAATGGAAATAACTGTTGAGGGTCTCTAAACTTTCTCAGAGAAAGCACACAAAGACATTTACAAACTTGCAATTCATAAAAAAGCAGTAAAATTATTTCTTTATTCTATGCATCTATAAGGCTTGTGTTATTTTTATGCAGAAGGTCAAATTAATTCCACATGTAATTCAACACAGAAAGTGAAGCTGCATTGTGTCTTCATATGGCCATATAGATTACCTAGACTATCATTTAAAAAACAACTATTTACCACAGTTAAAAAATATTTGTAATAAAACAAATTAGCATTTCACCATGTTCCTTCCTATGGCACATTAAAGCTACGGCTGTTGGTCTTCTACTACTCTGTCTTAAATCTATGACAGAGTATTGGAAGTGGTTTTTGGCCTGTGGTTTGAGGGGGTGTTTGGAGTATATGTTCCGTGAATCCTTCAGGACTATCCTATTTTTTGCATGTGATTGGAAAGGACTGGTTTTGGTAATCTAGGTGGTCTTTTCTATCCTATGATCTTATCTTTTGGTTTTTCGAAGTCTTCGTCATATACTTTACAATATATGTCTTTCACACTCTTGGACTGGATTGCTACTCTCAAACCGCTGATGGATAAAATTTAACTGTTTGTTACAGAGAAAAATGTCTGAAGTGTCAACTAGTTGGTCAGTATTCACTTCCAACAGTGGGATATCAATCAGAAAAAATGCATCTCACCATAGGTTAAAGAAACATCTTTCTCTGTTTTGTGACTTCAGTTGTATTTTGTTTCTATTGAAAAAAGGTATTTTTCCGTGTAAGGGAAGTAGTTACTACTGTATCTGGCATCTATTTGAGACTCTATCTGGTCATCCTGATTTATCTTTGTCAAATAGTAAGCCCTTTGGCTACAGCCTTATTTTCCCCACAGGTGTAAAAAATGCAAAACTGTAATTTATAAAACAGAAGATGACAGAATCCCATTTGTACAATACATTTAGATGCCAAAAGGTAATCTTATTACAAATAACACAGTCTTCTCACAGCACTTGCTATATTATTTTCCGGGTGGTCTAAAAAGTTGATTCAGAGAATAATGCCACAACAGCAACTCGTAGTTCCTAAGGCCAAATAGCCAGATGTGTCAATAATCAGTGCAAACTGGAAACAGATGTAGGTCCTTGTTGAATAACAAATGTAATGAAAATACTTCCTTAGCTCTCTCATGCTTTCACACACACAAGAATTTATGTCTTCCATATTTTTTAATTGAATTTATTTGCCGCTTCATTTTTATGTCACCAGGATCTCTTTCAAAATCTTAGTCACTTCACAATGAAGTAATAAAGATGAGTATATCTGCAGCAATTGCTTAATATCTGGTCAAATTGGTTCTACCTGATCATTTTATCAGCAAAATTCCTTATCTTTGAGATAAGATGAAAACTGTTTAAGGCAGATGTGAAGGCCAAGTCTGGGTACTCTCCCGCACCTGCATAGTTTCTCATGTGTATGGAAGCAGATGGTCTATAGGATTGATAACACAGCTCAGACCACTAGCCGACTCCCTGACATGACTAAATAGACTTAAGTATTGAGTGAAAGTAAAAACATTCTTTCCTGAATATTTCATGCTATCAGGACCTTTGTAAAACCTTGTATAAAGCTACATGTCCAAACCTGATCTGTACCTTCAGTCCTTGCTTGAAAGTGATGGCAGATCACTTATGTGAAAAGCTACTTTAAAACAGAACACCATCTTCAAAACTGAAAATAAATACTTTGTGAGCTAAGAATCCAGGTACTATTTGCTTAGATTGTGATGTTCAGCACCAAAAAAACCCCCCACCCCAAATTCTTTAAAAAGTCACACTCTTCTCAACTAAAGTAGTTTGAAGCTTTTTGATCAGTATTTTACCCCAGATTAAGGCAACATTTTTCACTATGCAGAAAAGACAGCTTTAATGTCAGAACCACAAAGCCTTTATACAAAGCTTATATTATGCCTTTTGAGACTAACTGGAACTGTCACCTTATGAAATTAAACAGGAAACTGGGAGAAAAAAATTATCTGTCTTGTTCCCAGATGCCAGTATGAACATTGATCCACATCAAATCTTTACCAGTCAGTCAAGTTATGTCTGTGTATGAGAAGGGTAAAGAGCATGAAGGAAGAGCTCAGGAATGTGAGTCATTTCCTCAAACTGAACCAGGAAAAACACTTCACATGAAAACCCCAGAAAGATGTTAGGGTACTCATCACTTTTGTTAAAAATGAGAACAGGAGGATAACCACTGTTGCAGGTAAAAAAGGATTGCAAACTTATTATACTACTGTTTTCCAAGACACTTTCATCCTTTACACTCTAGCTGTCTCCTCCTCCTTCCCCTCCTTCTTCCTCCTGCTCCTCCTCCCAGTCATTCTCCTTCTTCTTCCCAGTGCTGCAGTGCCAGGCCCTCCAACTTTACCAGAACAATTGTTTGGTAGACTGGGCTCTGAACCCTACTTAATCAGAGCTTCTCTTTAACTCAGACCATTTCAGAATCTCAGTGCACACTGTAGCTCTGAGAGTAGTTAGTCAGTGCAAAGGATGGTGGTACCTCTGCTCTGGGATGAGAGCTGAGCAGGAAGGCAGGGAGCCGAAGATGCAAACTTTTTAGCTATGGCATTGCCCCACAGCTACTGTATCCTGAAACTGCAGCTTCAGTAACAATGTTTAGCTCTTCTGAGTTTACTGTTGATGAAATCCCAAGTGTAAAAAATAAACTGTGTGAAGGGTATACTAATATTAATACATACACAAGTTTATTACCTTGACATAGGAATGTGACTTACAAACAACAGCTGTATATCAGCTCCCATGTGTCTCCTTGGATGCTGATAACACAATAGAGAAAAAGAAGGGGGGCAGATTTAGGCAAATAGGAGCAAAGCTGTGCTCTGATTCTTGTGTTAAATTTATAATACTTAAATAACCAAAACCATGGGCAATTAGGGATGTATCAAAATATACTGTTTACCCTAGTTTCAAAATCTTTGAACTCGAAATCAAGTGTAACAAGGGCTGGATTTGATCTAGCAACATTAATTGTCATACAGCCATAGGGAAGATGAAAATAAAAAAGGTTAGTCATGTTTTCCAGATGACTGCGATTCAGAAAGCAGTCACACCAAAAGAACATAGAGGTCAATGTCCAGAACCACTTGAACATGATTCCCAATACGTGTTGTTGCAAAAGCAAACTAAGACATTTCTCATATACACAAGTAGACTTTTTTTAAGCTGGAGTTGGCTGGTGGAATTACTGGTGTTTGTGACATTGAAAAGTCATGTTTCATATATCTACTTTTGCTGCTTTCACAGAAATGGATGTTGTAAACCTGGTGAGGATACATACAACAGTGATCTGTGATTTAGAAAGTACACCTTATGAAATCAGATGAAAGCCATGCCCACAATCTCATAGCACTGCTCAGTCTTTGCTGCATAGCCATCCAGGCTGCTCTATCTCACGATACCCAACTACCTGTCACAGGTTTCCATTAGATCACTAATTAAAAATCCAGAGCTCATTATGAGCTATTGTAGAAGCAGTTGATCTTGAAATTTAGGTTTCTTTCAGTAGCAATCTAGTATTGCTTGGGCCTTGTGATGTGCAGCTCCCAGGTCCCCTCCCACTCTCCAAAATCCTATCTCAGGTGACAAGAGGGTTCAATTTTCTTCCAGCAGGGAAGCGATACCAACTTCACTCTCCCCCAAACTAGGTACATGTCATATTTGGGAAATGCTTTGTGAGAAACATCCACATCTCATGCCTCTTAACTTGACCAAGAAGTGCTGCTCCTGCATCACTGGAAAAGAGACGTGGCACTAGTCAGGGAAACACTGTGATGTTGAATCTGGGTAAATCCTAAATTTATCTTATAGATAAGCCATAGGGTGTAATACCTCTCTGTTTCAGAGGTTGTTAATCAGGATAAACACCTCAAAAGTTGTCAGACATAAAGACAGGACCATATAGGTACCTTACAGAAGCAGGTGCATAATAGCAGTCATGGGACAGAGACATTAAGATAGCTGGATTCTGAAGTTTAGAGACCATGGCTGCTATTGTGACCTCCCTAAATTTCATAGGTCCCAGAAGTGCATTGACAATTTTTTATAATATTACTAAAGTAGAGATATCTTTCAGAAAGATTTCCCACCTTACTTTAGATTTGGAGATCTGGAGAATTTGTCCTATGTGCGTATAGTCTGTTACTAACAAGGGTTAATTAACCTTGTGAAAAACTTTGTCTTATTTTCTGCTTAAACTGTGTTGACTTAACTTAGAGCTATTAGTTCATGTAACAGCTTTGATAGATTACAGAATCATTGCAACACTGACTGGAGCAATGCCTAAATACCTTTGAAAAACAGGCCTAAGCTATGTGACCAAGGAAGCCTGCTGAAAGAAGAACCTTGACTTCTCAATTCCTGGACTGGCACTGAAATAATACATCCATTCTTTTTCTAATACAGTCTTTCTATGTACAAACAAGAACTAAAATTGTTGTTTATCAACTCTCGGTAACCTAAAAGTCCATTGAACATAGAATTTTCCTTCACTGTTATCTTGTGACAAATGATGGAAAAGAGGAGGTCTTTTCCAAGAGAAGATGACTCATAGAGAAGACTCTTAGAAACTCACAACTTTCAATACATATGTCAGTGAATAAAAAGCTCTTTCTATAATTTTTTTTTTTTTAGATCTGCCTTGTTCCAATAGTCACAGAGCACATCACGCTAGTCATGTGTACTTTAGCACATTAAGTTATTATTTCTGGCAGGCTATGCTGATTAGCAAGTTCATATTGTTGATGCTAGCCCTCAAAACTCTGATTTTGTAGGATAAATTAATTTTCACTGAATTCCATTTTACCTTAGTTACACTATGTCTAGTATTTGAGACAGCTTAGAAGTATATTACAATGCAGAGGTATCAGAGAGGATTGATATGAGTTAACTTGTAACATTTCTATTTAAGTTGGTCATCCTCATCTCTTAATATGACATAAGAAAATTAAGGCAATATAAGTAAAAGGTTACTCTCATACTTTTGTAGATATGTAAAATGAATGTGAAATAAGTTCCTGTTTGTCACCGCTGACTACAAAGTGGTAATTGGTTCAAATATTGCTGTAACCTTCATTGTCTAAGGACAAAGGTGAAACAAAGTTTGTAAGTAGAGGTAATATTTTCTATTTGAACAACTGTTAGTGTTGGTAAAAGTAGCAGAACTTCTGGACTTTTCAGTCTTTCTGATTTCAAAAAAGGCCTTGTAGGTTTGAAGCCTAGTCTTCCTTTCCCAGCTATAAAAATTGACCTAATAAGATTTCGGCCTCTACCGGTAAGTCCGGCCTTAGCTCAGATGGAAATATCTACATCAGAAACCTCTCCATTTGGTCAAATCCACCTTGACACTGATGAATGTGTTTGTCAAGATGAATCTTTCTTCAATATCCAGGTGAACAATAATTACTGTTTTAGTTGTAAATTATAATTCATAATTAAATACAGCCCAGTGGGAACACTCATTCTTAAAGTTCTTGCTTATGCATCTCTTACAGTCCTGTACCTTGCTTGCCTAATTTAACTACCTAATAAATGTCTTACCTCCATAAAAGTTAGATATTCAGAACGGACATAACACTTTATGGATAGGGAGCCCAAAACCCCCCCCAAGAAAGGGAAAAAAGAAAAGGAAAAAAGAAAAGGAAAACTGTGCCAGGAAGGTAGATTGACTCATGGCTTGTGAAAGTATTGACTTCAGAGACAAATTATTCAATCCAGAGAGACAGCACCCAATGTGTACTCTGGGCAAGCTATCAAAATGCAACTCATCCTACGTGTAGGAAATTATTCCTAAAGCATTTAGGTATAATAATATCTATAGGCATAGCTTTCATCTGCATTTTTCACTTAGTACATAATGTTTTTAAATTTGTATCTTACCTTACCTGAACCTGGAGTTTGTTAACTTGTATTTTTTTTCAAATATCAGGCCTTTCATTTTGTCTAGGATTATGGAACTTTTAGTGACATAGTTTTGCTCTGAAAATCTCAAAACACTGTTCAGTCATTGCTGTGGCCCTGATTAATTAGTGGACTTTTTATTGCAAGCTGTACATTCCTCACTTGTATCTCCCACTGTGCTTTGCTAGCCACATTAAAGAAAATCTTGCAGGAGACATGGTAGTTGTTATATCCGATAGGAAGAAGGACAGAGAAATAATAAAGGATGGTCTTCCCTCTTTCATTTTTTCACACTTTTCAGAATGACAAGATAGGACATTTTTTACCAAAGAGCTAAGTGAAGAAACCAGTAATATCCGTGATACCATCACACTCTTATGTCAAAACAAGGTTTATTAAGAGCCAGATGAGCTATTTTTGCAAAGCATTGCATAGTGTGATACAAACATACTCTCCAGAGACTGACGGCAGGATCCTCAGCCAAGTGATGTGGAATGATTGCATCTTCCCTGCTCAAGTGACGCTACACTCAAGTGTAGCTACATCACTTCTGATCTGATGTAGCATACGAAGTCTCATGGTACCACCATAACCCTTAAATACAGCTAGCATTTTAGATAGATAGATAGATAGATAGATAGATAGATAGACAGATTGAGTGATTGATGTAGCCAGTGTAGTTTAAGATTTGCTTGATAATCCATTGAGTTTTGTTCATTTAGTGTGAGATTGAAAATAGTTGTTATATGTCCTAAGGTGTGGTATGAGGGCACCAGGAGGATTTTGAGGCTTCAAAGCCTTCAGAGGTGTTGTTGGAGGACCGTATAAGGCAGAGAGACACAAAGCTGTTGCGAGTCTTATACTCAACTCACCATACCGGAGTTTTGTTTTAGATGAACTACTTGAGTCATTACAGAGAATAACAGCTTGGCAACAAATGAACATTTATGTAACATGGAATGTGGGGGAATAGAGACCCAGGAATGAACTGAGAACCTAAGTTGTTTGATACTGTAAATGTATCCTAAGAGACATCAGACATGGTTGATGCAGGTTTAATAAATAAGAGTGTATGACCTTACATAGGAAGCATCTCCTTTTTCTACCTATCCTGATCTTGAAAATACTGCATGCAAAACCACAGTAATGTGCAGTATAGGAACTCCAGAGCTAGATTTCAAATACTCTTTCAGTCTCACTCTTCATCTGAGCCAAAGTGGATTGTTGTAACGGACAATGCTATTTAGTCTATCACTTATGCATTGTGGAGAAATGGATTTGAATGGAACTATGAATGCAATTTTTTCAAGATATAAATTATGCTAAACATTTCAAGACAGTACTTCTTTCAAATGTTGTGAGTCTCAGTTACTGCACCAACTTTATTCTTTTCAGTTCAAGTAAAGATTGAAGTTGGCACCTACATAATTTTACAGCCTTTTTGTCCTATTTGAGAAAATTTCAGGCATCATTTTCCTCATTTCAGAATTTCTCAGCCAAGTCAGATGAATAATCTGTTACTTGATAGCAGATCTATTCCTGTACACATTGTCCCAAACACATAAATTCTTCTGATTCTGCTTCTCAGGGCTTAAGTCACAGTATTCTTGTTCCCCATTCCAGAGCATCTCTTCTTGCTTTTTCATGTTCTAAAATAGGGGGTTAGGTTGAAAAAACTTGCTGAATACAACATAGATGTCTTTTAAAAGACCTGCTCCAGTGACACTTAATGAATTCCCCTGGATTTCTCAGGGTTTTTATCACACAAAGAGAAGTTTGTAAGCTTGATTTTAAAGCTTGTAAGCTGCTTCTGCAAAAAAAATAATACTTCCTTTCCTCATATCATGTAGATATCTGTTAAACGGTAGGTTTCCAAAATGTTCTGAGATGTCAAATGCCCGTTCTTAGACATGATAATCAAGTGCAGTTGCATGATATTAGCCCACATTATAAAAATGTTGGCAAAATAACTCCTCCATGTTGTTGTAACAAACAAAGAGCTGGCTGGCTGATTTCATCTCCTACAGATAATTGTGCTGTTTCCATACCACTTGAATAGCTTTTAAATGGAGATACAAATTGAATATCATTCCAAGTCCTAACTTTTACATGTTTGTATTGTGCAGCAAGTAGTTGCATATTGGATTAGGTTAGAGAACTGCCAAATAATGTAACTAAACTGCATCTTCTCTTTTTGCGGACTAGACTGCAAATCATTATAATTCTGATAAGTCGTGGGCCAAGAGTGTATGTGCAGAGAGTCAGTGATGGTCATTCAATGAACAATAAGTCCATCACCTGAGCATTTCATATTCTCCAAAGTTTGAATTTTAAATTCAGTTCAGCACACAACAGAAATGCATATCTCTAGGTCAATCCACAATGCAAACAGTGAATCTCAGTGTATATGATCATTTCTAACTCAAAGGTTTGGGTCTAGGAGTCAAACCATCATGGAAGTTATTTTTGATTATTGCAGTTCCTTGTCAGTTCCACAGGACTTGTTTTCTTCTTTTCCTTTTTCAGAATCACAGAATAATTTGAGTTGGAAGGGACCCACAAGGATCATCAAGTCCAACTCTTAAGTGAATGGCTCATATCAGTATCAAACACACAACCTTGGTGTTATTAGCAACATGCTCTGTTTGTTTGTTTTGTTTTGTAAGTTCACAGTTGATCATGATGTTCATTCAAATTAAGCGTTTTGCAAAAAAAAAATATTTTGGAATAGTTTTCATTCCTTTAGCAGATTTTCATTGGACTTCTATCATTTGAGATAGAACCCCATTTCAGTTTAATGAGATATACCCTAAAACTGTTTATTAATGCATTTCCATAAAGAATAAGAATTCTACAACAGCAGAGAATTTCTCAGCAATCACTTTATTGCTTATTCTGTTGAGGTATTTCAGACAACATTCAATCAAAAAAAGATCTACTTTATTCTGTAATGCAGTGAGAAGACTGGAAGGTCTGTCCACCACAATTTCACTTAACAGCTGAAGGTTAAGACTCCTTAGCAACCTGGAAGACAGAGCTGACAGATTCAAGTTATCAATGCTTGTCTCCTCTGGTGACAGTGAATATGGTAGCTTGGGGTGGGGGGGGCTTGCAGGGTTGAGGAGAGACAAATAGTTTGGTTTTACTTTTTTTCCTAATTTTTTTTAAGCTCAGCGAGTGATGAGTACTGTTGAGAAAGCTCTGTCTCATTTTAGTAGGTTTAACTCAGTGTAAAGGAAATTACAGCTGTCATTATCATGAGGTATGAGTTTGCTCAGCAATTATTCTGCTACTAAAGACCTGAACCAAAGGGAATTTCTTTGCTAACGAGTTTCTTCATCCATTGAAATTTTCTTCTTGCTTTAAAAGGAAGTCCCATCAGGGATGAGGAAGAAAATTTCAAATTTCATGAAATTTTTGAAAGAAAACAAAAGAATAACCAGCTCAGACATTTTTATATTTTTGGTTTGACAATAAGAAAACATTTCCTTTAAAATCCTATGTGATCAACATAATTTTTATTGCAATCTGTATTTCTAAATAACAAACAAAGATAAGTGGAAAAGCAGAGATTTGGGTTTTTTTACATTTCAACAATTCCAAACATTTTCTCCAAATTATTTTCAAGACTCTGTATATATAAAACCTAGTTATCTTTTATGAAAAGTTTTGGCTTTGAAGGACTTCCCTTTCCCCCCTCCAATTAAAAACATTTCATGATAGTTTAGTTCTATTCCAAAATCTGTTAAAGTCATCACAAAGTGCCTTTGATTTCAGAAGTTTTTGGATCAGGTCCACGGATGGGATTTATGTGAGCAGGGTAAAAGAAAAACAGATTCATTCCACTAGTACAGATTTTAAGCTCATCCCTACACATATAGTTTCCCTTTACTTTAGAGATGAATACATGTAAGGGCAACATTTGGCCTTGAGATGTATTTTCAAAAGTAAATGAAATAGAACCTGAAAGTTTCAGCTGAGAAAACAGCTGATTTACTTTTCAAATTATTATTATTTATGACTTATACATTAATGATAAGTATATTATTACATGAAAAGAACTTAAGAGACTACAGTGCAGATAACATTTTTTTATTAAAACACAGATTTAAATCTCAGCAATTAATTGATTTCTTATTCTTGACATCCACTCATTAGTCACAACACAGCTAGTTTCTGCATAAAGCAAATTGAATAGAAAGGAATGTTTTAAATCTACAAAAGTTGGGTGCATATTCCAAGTAAATTATTTTATTACTAGCACGCTCTTATTGTACTTCTCTTTTCCTGCATTGATGAGGTTCAAACCTCAACTGTGCTTAGTTTGTTCTAAATGACATTGTCACTGTGCCAGTCCTGGGATGGTACAGCCCTGAAAGCTGTTGATTTTATTGTGAGCACCTGGACTGCTTTTAAGCTCACATCTTGCTGGGGCATGGCGGGATGTTCTTCGGGAGTGTAATAGAGCAGCATGTGATCTCTCCTGTGTTCTGGTAAACACAGTCGGCAAAGTGAATAGAAAGGGATTTAGAGCTCGTTAGGCCAAATCTTCGAGGCTGTTTTCTAGTTGCAAAGCAACATGATCAAGCAATGAAGTATGGAACAAGTCATACAGGTTTGACATACCAGTGCTTACATTGCATATGGGTATATGAACAATCAACCACAGATACACACAAGTGTACATCTATCTATTTATCTCTACTATGTCATGTAGGCCACATGCCAAACTCAACTCAGAACTACTGTTACGTATAGTAGAGTATATGTATGTACACGTATTCAATTTTTTTTTTAAAAGGATGATTTTGAGGCACTGCATGTAATGTTATGCCATGTCACCAAAGAACACCAAATGTGTACTTGGACTTCAGACGTACACTGTCACAAGACAAATAGGTTTCCATGTTTTATTTTGACTCCTTTATATGTGTGTATATATATATATATATAGATATAAATATAGATATATGTAAAAAAACTAGAAGAAGTCTTTGTATGTCTGAAAGTTTGTCATGTTTATTCACCTCAAACACCTAGTTACCTTTCATAATACACCTTAATTTCTTTGTGTACATGAACATATGCACAGGTACACATAAAAAACTTGTTTTCCTTTTTAGTAGCAAGATATATTGCACACATATTACATCAAAACTCAGTATAAAAGCCATTTTAGCATGTACCTGGATTTTATTTTTTATAGTAACACTTGTTCCACTTCAAGATCTATAATCAAATACTTCACAAGTAAGCCCCTAGGCATGGATTAATCTAATTTAACATTATACCTGTAAAATTTCAGAAGTTAGCTGTTCAGCCTCTGTCTTCAGTGAAGGCAGGAGACAGGCAAATCACCCCTGTGTAGGACAAGAATCTAAAACAGGTAGGTGAATCACTAGCTGAACATGCCTATTTCTCTACGCTAAAGCATGAAACAAGTACATTACATTTAGACAAGCAAATATTAGACGTCCAAAGTCAGCAGCACTGAATCACATGCCATCAAGCCACCAGGAGGAATGCATGGGGAAGCAGATGAAGGTAGCTCAGTACCTGAGAATGGCATTAACAGGTCGTTCTCCTCGCACGCACCTGCAATTGGACACAGTCTGGTCTCCCACTCGTGGGTGGTGGGGGAAGTGATATCCACAAAGTTTCAAGTGTGGCTAATGTATTTGTTCTGACAACCTAAACATTCATTAACTCTGCCCTTTCAACAAAATAGGGTATGTGTGGGACATCATGCTACCAGGCAGCAACAAAAGACTGTTCCATGGGCTCAGCTGTGGTTTGCCACAGGCTCCCTGCATCAAGCAGGGCTTGACTGAGCAGCCTCAGGCACATGCCATAGAGCTACTTGGTGATGGGATGACCCACAAGATCAAAACACGCACCCCTTGAGTACCCTTGTTGTGGATGATGATGACAATGATGAAGAACCTTGCAGTGACCCTGTACCCAATATAATATATGCTTTCTGGTTAGAGGCTCTGTCTCCTTTTCTTTCCCACTCAGTCCCTTACCTACAGGAAGCAAGAGAGGAAGTTGTATTTCTGTGTGTTTTGCTCTGTCATACTTTTAATGATCCCAGAATCCTCCATTAAAATCACATGGAATAATAATATTCATGGGCATAGCAGATTTTTCTTCTGTCTGCGAAGAGTTCCAGATAATACAGAGGTGAGGAAGGTGCATAAAAATGGACTGAAATTGTGGGACAAGGAATATGAGGCTACTCGCTGTATGATGTCCTATATTCTGATACTACTCCCAAGGAACCCAGCTTAATTCTTTCCTGTTATGCAACCAATTTCTCTGAAATGACTTAAGTCCGGTTTCAAAATATTGCTGTAGTTCCTGAAATTGTACTCAGAATACAAGAATACAAAAGCTTCTCACTTATACAACTTGTGAAAAGTTTCTTTGTACAAAAAAACCCCTGAAATTCACTCTGAGATTCAGGAATGCCATAAACCTCCAGAGCTGACTTAACTTAATTAATCACCAGAGCCACAAAATTAGTTTCCTTGTACTATCATAATCTTTGTCTGTTGTTTTATCATACACATTTAAAATATTTCTACCTTGAGATGCTCTTAAGACATGTTATCTTAGTGATAACTGAGTTTATTTAACATCAGTCATAGATTACTCTTTCTCTCGAAACTGAACAGCTGTTACTGAGCTGCAGTGAAAATTAGCATGACCATGTAAACTGTGGGTGAAATGGTGCTCCTAAATATTTGAGGGTCAAGCACCTGACACCAGACTTCCAGATTACCACATCAGATATCCTTTTCTGTTTCTACTCCTACCTGTTTGGAGTAATGTAACTCAGCTTCAAAGTTAAGTGAGGGTGCAATGGGACATTATTTCCCAACTGCTAAACAGAAATACATGCTACATGGCTTTAACTCATATATTTTGAGTAAGTAAAACATGTAAGTTAATATTTTTTTCTTCTCTGGAGCTCCATAGAAAGAGAGAAAGAGGCTTTTCTTTAGGGTAATTAATCAATGTAATTGCTTTCAGCAAAAGCCTCTCAGTTCTGATATGCAGTCACTTGTGAATCAAGACATTTACTCAGCTAAACATTTTAAGAGCTTTGCCACTCTTTCAGGTAGTGATGGTATCATTCAGATATTTTGGAAAGAGGTTGGGGGAATAAAACAGCTCAGGTGAGCAAGTGATGGGCAGACACTGATCCTCTTGGTCTCCAAAATGGATTGTTGCCTTATTTTCTCTATGTAGGCAGTAGGACATCATGGTTTGCTCCATTTATCAAAAATATTGTGTTTACCTGTTCCCAGTGAGCTGTAGGCAAACAGGATAGCTGTGCTGGCAGTGAACCGCTTCTATTCCAGGCTGTGCCAAGAGGTACAAGGAGAGTAGGCTGCTTTTGCCCTCAACCCCCACTTCTCTCACATAGGGTTAGGCTTCATCTGGCCATAGTAAATACTTCAGCCAACTCATCTTAGAAGAGAGAACTTGAGTCACAGTGTCTGTGAAATCCTCGGTTTTCATCATTACGAAAATATATCCCAGTGCCAGAGTATCCTGTTGTTTATTCACTCTTCTGGTATAGCCATGTAAGGGAGTGGATGCCAACACAAAGCAATCTGCAAGAGGCAGACAAACACAGTAGATGAGACCGGTTAGGAGGTACAGACTAGACACCTCCTTTGTAAAGAGCCAGTCTGTTGCCAGTATGACTGGGAGCCCTTGGAGGCTTCAGAAATGTGCCCTTTGGTGTCTTGGCTTAAGAGTCAGTTACATGAGAAAAACAATGCATGGTTTTACTATGCCCAGCAACACATCTCCTGCCTCAGGCAGAATTAGATGGCTTGCTTTCTGAAAATAATGGGGGAAACACTTTGAACTAAGAGATTGATTAATGCATTGGCAGTTATATAAAACGTATGTTTCTGCTGGAGCATCTCATTGTGCAGCCACCATTTTGGCATGCCAATGTGATGACCATGTCAGTTAACCACATAATTATGAAGAAGACGCAAATAGGACTGTCTCTTGTGCCTTTTTCTTCTTTTAGATTAGTAAGTAGTATGCAATTTCCACCATAACATATATAACTTTTGGAATTAAATCAGGATTTCATACATAATGTCTTGCAGTTACTGTCAGTTGCATCTGTTAATAAACTTTCCTTGGCTGTCAATAATCATTGTATATGTCAATTATTACTAATTTTCTATCTGAAATTAGGATTTCAGTAACTTTTTAATGCAAATACCTCCATCAAGTTATTATATTGTCAAAATCTTACACTGAAATAAATTCTTCCTTTGTCTTTATGTCAGAACTACACAAAGCTGTTGAAAAAGTGAATGACATACCTTAATGGCGGTGAAAGTTCCCTTTTACCTAGATCAGCCACATTCGAGTTATATGGTATTCACATTTTCAAGCATTTCTACAACCCCACTTAGTTTGAAACAAAAGCTCAGACTCTTCTGTAAGTATAATACTTCAAGGAGGTAACATTTGAAGGAAATTATTAATTATCATGAGGGTTCATAATAAAATCTTGAGATACACCAACAAAGAGCCATTTTCAGGACAGAGGGGAGTATATAGTCTTTAATTTAAGAGGATACTAACTGAATTCCAAATTTTCCCTCAGTTACATTATTTTTATATGATAAAATGCCAATTACTCCAAATTTTAATTTATAACTTGACACTAAAGGTCTAGCTACATGATGCATTGGAGTATTTCAAAGAGTCCTTCATCCTCTCCAATCTCACTTTAGAACTGGAAAATATATATGATTATAATAATGCAAACCTGCTTATAAGCTAATAATCTTTAACAATTCAAGATGTACAGGATATCAGCACGTCACTACAAATACCCCACCTGTGAGCAGCCAGACTGAGCTACCTTGACTGTAATATAGATCTGCAGAGACTTACTCATGAGTTGCAAAGAGTATGCTGATTTCCGAGATAGCAGTTCCGTACTATCTCCTCACAGAATGATGGTTGCACTGAGGTTGAAGAAAAGCCTTTCATTGTTTCCCCTTAGTGATAAAAGCCATGTTGACTATAGTTTAAAAGGACTAAAAGGCCCAGTGAAGGCTTACCATCTGCCTGGCTCAAACTGTTTAAATACGATTGCAATACTGATATTGCTCTAACCTCTGTTATGCCTCTCTCTGCCATCTGCAGAGCTGGGAGAACAGGTTTTCTTTACAGTCACCATGACGAACTGTGTGATAGATTGAAGGAAATCATGTTTATATAAATACATAGTGTGTATACAATACATATAAAATAACTTGAACAGCTTGTCTGACCACCAAGTATCCAGGAAAGGACAGTAAGTCACCTCTGCTATCAAAATACAAACAGAATTTTGTTCAGTCAGAATCTTACTGAAACAGGTGGCACGCAATATTATGTTTGAGGGTTATGTGTTTATGTCAAACTTAGTAATGATAACTGGTAAGAATAGAAAATTCTATGTAATCTATGTTACCTGAAAGTCAAAGCAATAATGTTGAGTTTCCTTTTTGATGCAGTAAGAAAGTGTCAAGAAAAGGAGAGGTAATAATTTTATGACTGGTATTGGAATGGAGAAATTATATTGTATGTGTGTTACCATAAAATAAACCTTTATGTGTAGAATGGTAAGGAAGAAGTTCATGCATTCACTTTAGCAACTGTCAAGTGTATAAAAATATGGGGAGATATAAATAAAAGAGAGCATCTCACTGACGTTGGAAAGTGCGTCACAAGGAGATGTTGAGAGAAGCATCTTGTCTGAACAAAAACTCTGTGTCAGCAGGGCTGCATGGAACACCAGGGGCAGTCATTTGCCTAGGTATATAATTTTGGAGTTAAAGTGTTATTTTAAGGTACTTGCTGGTCTTTTTTTCAAAGATGGCACTGTAGGGTGATCTGAGAATTAAAATGTCTTCCTTTATCGTTTGGCAAAACTCTTCAGACCCACACCACAAACTGCTGAGGTTATTACAGACTTCTGATTGAGTCCAACAGTCTCTGAATCGTAGATGTCATGTAAGAACAGTGAGGAAGTGGACAATTAATGCTAGGCACGGAGCGACATAACCTGATAAAAGAGGAGAGGAATTGCAAAGATGTTGACAATGCTCATTTCAAACTGCAGGAGAATTTTAAGGAGGAAAGGCTAAATGTAATCCTCAAACTGGGAGTTCACGGGAACCACTATTCTGAAAAGCACTACAGCATTGACTGTTCACCCAAAATGTGGCAATTCAACAGCAAATGCACCATCATGAGCCTGCCAAGAACCAACCTGCTTCTGACTCAGAACAAAAACTATAACCTAGTGATTCATCAACATCACTTCCTTCTGCACATTTAATTTCCTGAAGAATTTCTCATCTGCTTTTCCTTTCCTTTAAGATCTAGCAATGGCATGGTTGAAGATCAACATATGAAATTTCACATTGACAGAATAGAAAGAGGAAGAATAGCTCTTCTCAGAACACGTACCAAACATTCTATTTACCTGTATTTTATAGGAGTGGCAGTAGAAAAGGTAAGACAATTTATAAATTAGGCCTACTTTCACAGTGTTGTTTTCCAAGTGAATCATTACCTTGAGTTGATTGCATTTTCTAATTTAAAGAGTTTAAACATGCAGAAAAATGTACTTTTTCTCCCTTTATCTTATCAGGTACATCATCAACACACTACCATCCTCTTCCACTAAAAACATTATCCAGCATGCCAACTATGAACATGCCTCTGGCTTATTTCTTAAGAAAGATTAAGTATTACCTCATAGAGTGCATTGAAAATACGTCCAACAACAACATAACATCTAAGAAAAATGCAGAAACCATTATTTTCTGTCAGTGGGGTTTGAAACCAATTTTCATCTTAGTCTGGGGAAAAAAAAAAAGGGACAGTTTTTCACTTTACCATGTGATTGCACCATTTTAACTTCATGTTCCTTTCAGCAGGTTTACAAGTGAGACTTGACTGGTCAGTTGATTTTATTGTATGTATATGTTCATTGTCAACACCTGGATTTCAAATTCGTATGGAAAACAACAGATAATAAAATCAAAGGTTCACCTTATGCAATTATTATTCAGTAGAGCTGTTAGAGATCTCATAAAGTAAAGAAATGATGAAAACTATGGAAAATTTCAGCAAGTAGGATTTCCCTTTGGCTAGTAGGAGTCATTACTTACCCTATAGTAGACACAACTGTTTCAAATGCTTTGTCCATTTGCACTTCACTCTCGGTGTGACTGAATTTCACATATCAATGCTTGAATTATGTTGACTAGCCTCCTCCACTAAGCCTGCACCTGCACACTAAAGCTCCTCTACCCCTTTCACCTAGACTGAATTTTCTTTTGCCGTTACAGAATTCAGGTGTTATAAAACCCCACAGCAGTGAGAAGGAGAGCTGGTTAGGCAACATCTCAGAGAATACTCGCAGTTACTGCAACCATTTTATTCTATTATGCCAAAGGGAAATCCTAGTAATGGAAATTTCCGTAGCTGATATCCTTTCTTGACATCCTTATGCTTTCTGCTGCCACAACTCACAAGCAATGACCTGATGTGTAGGAGGTGAGAGTACTTGGAGACTACCTTAAATAATGGCTATGGAACAGTTCTGTGACCACAAGGTTCAAATTTTATTTTTTTAACCAAAGAAAAACGATGTGTAAATCTGCAGCATGATCCCCAATCTTGTCCAGATTTCTGAGATAGGCCCACTTCTCAGGGAAGCCACAGAGGCTGCTGAGACTCTAGTGGTGGCATGATCTCTAGCCTGGATTGGTAGATCTAATCTGGTTAGCTTACAACAAACTTAATGCAATTAGACACCCACTTAAAATAGCCTCTGGCTAACTGTCTGACTTTCTGTCCTATCTGTGAAACTGGCAAACAACATTGGGGTATCTGAAAACATTGGTCCTATCCCACGTTATAAAAGATCTCTGTGTATATCCAGAATATACAATCTGGCTTCACTGTGTGTGGCTTCATTGTGTGAGAGTTGGGCTTCAAAAAAAGAATAATCAAATCAGTAATCTGTTGCAAAAGTAAGGATCAGACCATGGTACGTAAAAGCTCTAACATGAGACATAAACAAGAGTCTGTCCTTACAGAATTCAGTGGTGTTACCATGTCAGCACTTCCCTATTTCGTGGGCAAAGGAAAAGATAAAAATGCATGAGTTTCATGATAGTTTCTTAACAGCATCTGGTTTAGAGGTTAGTATTACATTTGTCATCATCCAATACACATTTCTCACTACCTTTAGCAGTCATTTGCTAACCAATGAATGCACTGTAGTATGTAAGAACTTACAAGGGTAAGTGAGACAGGGTTCTCTCTGCGTCACCTCTAGGAATTTCTAAGTATCTCTATCTGAAGAAAGCAGTCCTGAGATATTTGCTACCTGTCTTGCCAAAATGAGGGTTTCAGGAATTCAAAATGCTTTTGAGGTTAACAAAAAGATGGTTTAGGGGTTCACAGGGCACATCTACACAAAGCCATTCCCTCAAAAGAGAGATCTGTGGTCAGCCAGTCTAAGTACTGCAGGGTGATTTATGGCCCTGTTGTCTTGGACTTCTTTTGTGCCAAGTGGGAACACCACAGCTCCCTTGAAGCTCTAAGTCATAATGTCATGGTTTAACCTCCAGATGTCAACTCAGCCCCACACAACTGCTCATTCACTTTCTCCTGGTGGGACGAAGGAAAAAAACAGAATAGTAAAAGTGATAAAACTCATTGGTTGAGATAAACAGTTAAATAAGTAAAACAAAAACCACACAGACTAGCAAGTCAAAATAAGACACCTCTTAGCAAAACTCTGGATTCTAGCTCTAGGCTCTTTCCATTAGAATAATCAATGGTGGTGTTTGATGAGGCTCATTCAGACATAGGCAAATACAAATTATTTCACTCGCTGTTCATCCGCTTGCTGATCCTGGGTTCTGGAAGAGATGTGAAAAGTTGAACTTCACATTCTGTATTTGAGCGGGATAGGGAACACTAAGCTCTGAGAAATTCTGTGTGGGCTTTTGGGAAGGATTGCTTTTTAAAAAACATGTAAAACCTCATGTACTGCCAAATATGCTACAAGCACAGAAGATCAAATTGAGATTTCTGAAATAAAATGGTATAAAATTTCTAACAAGAAGAATTAAAATTATCAGAAAGTCCTGTGGGAATTTTCTGAGGGAACGTGGAAATGTTTCTACTTATGCATTTTCTTTTTTAATGTTATTTGAATATACATATTTGAAATGTGTTTCCTTTTCTTATAAAAACTCTTGAGAGGAAACATGTTTTTCCTAGCTTAATGTGAAAGAAAAAAAAGGAGAGGGTCTATATATTATACTGAACATATATATCAGTTCTGCAAAACTGAAAACTTTCATTTATAGTGAACATCACCAGTGCACTGATCCAGCCATGTGTTTTGAAGTCAGCTCATGTTTATGGAATTGTAATAATAACCAATGGTAAAATAAATTAAAATATTTATGTGGATGCATAGGCACAAATGCATCAGAGCTGAGTAGGACTTGCTGTACTTTGGTTATGGAGAAAAGGATGGAGCTCAAGAATTTCTCTTCTGTTTCCCCTGCCCCTTCACAACAATTCATTCATTCAATTGTTAGAGGAAGCACATGGAGACGTCATGCAGAATTAATTTCTTTGATGATAATAAAAATCTCAGTATAGTGTAAATAATACCTTATCTGTGCTGCGAATTGAGGGCCAAATTGAGACCTGAGAGACTGTAAATGGACTGGGAAATGAGGGACTGTTTGATGACAGCAAGAGTGGCAGAATTTGGACCTTGGAGCAAGCTTCCTCAACTGAAGACCTGGAGGCCAAATGCAGCTCATAATGCCCAGCCAAAGCTCCTGACAAATTTGCCTGCCTGGGGAGAGGCCTCAAATCCAGATGGGGTGAGTGATAAGAGCCCTGGGATCTTACTCATGCATATGCACGTGCCAGGGAGAAGTAGCTGCAAGTAGCAGCTATAAGGGCACAAGCACATTCCATTCTTCCCGTTCATATGTGCTTCTGAACATACTCCCACTTGGGTGTTGATCTGTCTACTCTTCATTATTTTTTTGTCCTTTCAAGAAAGAGCATACACTTTTATTTTTTTCCCAACTACTCTGTTCTGAGTGAAAACTTAAAAGCAAATTCGTTGAAGATGCTTCAATAGTACTTTACCTCATTTTTTTAAAAGAAACCAGAATTTGGGCCCTAAAGTACACCCATGAAGATAATTCTCTACGGTATTTCTGCATATGGTACTTCTGCTTCCTCTTTTCTTAAGCTGGTCCATTGAGAGACGTGCTTTGGCTTGAATTCAAAAAATATCATAAAATTTTCACATAAATAAATGCTTCAAACATAATTCCATGCTTGTCAGTTGGTGGACATGTTTAAATGATTGTTATAAAAATTGTTATAAAAAGTATAAACAGAGGATTAGAACAGTCAATGAAGTACGTGTATATTGTACATTTACACAGCTTGCAAGTTAGAATAGGATTACCTGCAATGACTGTTTACCTATGATAAGCCACAATGGGTACCTTTATACAGACAATCTGCTAGTGAATTTATTCATCAGATTCTTGATGGTCGCACTGCTTGTATCTTAGCTCACTTCTTGGCCTTGTCCTGAAGATTGTCCCTCCATGCAGTCTCTGGGATGAGTCTTCTGTAAAAAGGACTGATGCTAGGCAGCACTGATGCAAGACAGCCAGCGTCATCTGGCCTCCAGGTCAGGGAATGGTCCCTGCTTTTTTTTTAAGCCAACATCATTTCATACACACGCTCTGTTGCTTACGTATGAGATTAACACACTCTTATCTTTACCTGGCAGTACATGTCTTCATTTCAGCCTGGCAATTATGGCCTTAGGTTGATAGGAAGACAGATGGAGTATCAGCATAGCAATCGAATTTTGAGTGCCTTTCCCTGAAGTTGCCTCTTAAGTGCTGAGGCACTAGGGGCATAAAGGCTAAAGAAACCTTACTACCTGCCAAACTCTGCTACATTAACCTGTGAGGTATTATTTTGGAACTTATTATTAATATAGAAGATGCAGTGAAATAAATGAAGTTATATCACTCTACATGCCCCTTAATATGTCCCTTAATATACCATATTAATATGGCCCTTACAGGGCAGAGGATATCCTGTTACTAGTGAATTTCCCTAGAGAATGCCTTGGATGATGGGACACCTCAGTTCAGAGCCTAGACTTGTGAATGAAGGTCAAAACCCTACTGCTCTCCTTATAATCAAGGCTTGTCCTGCATACCATACTATCCAGCATTATTTCAGCAACATATTTGTGTTGCATATACTTGTAAGGTCCATGGGTTTATTATTCTAGCTGTCATCTTTTTTGGGGTGGTGTTTTTGTTTGTTTGTTTGTTTTAAAAAATTAATCTTCTAGTAAGTTTTTTATGCTACAGTTTCATGATTCATTCCAGCTTGGCTTTAACACAACGTTTTTCCACCCACATAGAAAAGCGTGCCAAGCCTCCAAGGTTTTGCAATATTCTTTTGTAGTATTACTTTTATCAGACAATCAAGTAAATATTAATATAACTCATTTTTTTAAGGAAAAGCTACTTTTGTTGCCAACTGCACAACTTTCCATGTGATAATTTGAAGTATCAACATGTATCTTCTTTGAAAAATTCAACTTTTATATTCCTAAACATCTGTAGTGTTAAACTGTGCCTGGGTATGAACTTAATATCACAAGCATTTTTACTTTTGTTTTTTTACATAGGTTGTTTGTGTTGATCAGGACTCAAAGTCTGTTCATTTTATTCACTTGAACATTCCCATTTGACTCAGAGTAGGTAAAACCCAGCAGCTTTATGAGCACAGCTATATGCTCTGTTGCAAATAGTTATGCTGGCATGTAAGTTTTAATGTTATTATAGCTTATTCTAGATCTTCAGAGGGCATAACCTGCAGCAGTTTCAGTACTTCCAAAATGGTAATAGCATGATTTAAACTGACATATTTTACCAGTTTAACAATATAATTAAACCAGAAAAACGTTCAGGTCTAAATCTGATGTCAGAGCACAAGAATCTGGCTCATATGCACTTCAAATGACGGGGTTTAGATGATTATTTTAGAGACGGGTGAAAACATAGATACATAAGATATACTGCACAGTTTCACAATCTTTTTGCATGATGAATCATTTTTGCTCACTTACATAGGTGAATAAGTATTGTGGCACTTCAAGTGAATATAATCCAAAGTAAAAGTTGCAGAGTAGAACCCGTAAAATACACAATATACCAGATAAGCTTTTCAGTCATGCTGCGAAATAATTATTTCCTGTCATATCAATGCATGGCAATTTTCAGTTCATGATCCAGTAGTTGCTACTCAGTATCCTCTCTAAGATTTTTAATCCGCTGCAACAGGAATATAGCTACCATGCTTAACCCATGGCTACAGCTGCATAGAAGTGTAGTTCCTTGTCATTAACAAACTAGATGAGACACGTGTTCCTTATATTAGTTAACAAACGCACACACACACACACACACACACAGAGAGAATCTATTTCAGGTTAACTGAAAGGAATTTACTGTATAACTTTCAGTTCAACCACTAAACCCCAAAATCCATTATTTGCACAGTTCTATTTCCAGCACACATAAATATGCCACTCGTGTTCATTATTAGTACCACAACCTACCTCTGTCCTTTCTTCCCTGTGAATAGGGCTATTCTTCACACTGCCAGCACTTGTTTAGTATTTCCATTGCATTCATTATGAGATACTGAGTAGAATTCAGCTTGCCTGAATTTGAGCTATATAACACAAGTGTCTGTATCTGAGCTTGTCCAAGTTCCAATCAGAGTTAAGGGAAAGCTCAGATCCAAGCCAGTTTCCTAGATATAGATTCGTTATTGAAGTGTTAGATGCTACTTGCTGTCACCCTTAGGCTGCTCCAGAAGAGCATGGATCTTGGGTCTTACCTTCAGGCTTTATGAAGATGTCCTATATTCTTGATGGCATCTCAAATGACGTTAGAAGGTTGTGCTTAGGCAAGCTTCAAATTCTCAATTAACTTTAATAGGAGCTTAACACCCATGTGAGGTGCAGATATCTACACTGCAGACACTATAAATTAGGCTGAACTGAATCCTGCTCACTGAGATCTGAAGAAAACAGACACTCATCTGTTTTGGGGCTTGTGGAGAGTTCTCTGACTAACCTATCTTGACTAATTTGGGGCTATTCTGCATTCAGACATCCTTCTCATGAGGTCCTTTTTCCTTTGCAGTTATACCTAAAAATCTTACACATAGACTGAAAAAAGTAATTTACACACTTTGTGCATCCATTTATGTCATTGTAATCCATTACTACCTGGCATAATAAAACACCCAACAAAGCACAAAGTCAAGAGGATTATCTGCACACAAAGTGGGAACTCTGCCCCAAGGAAATCAAGTAATGCTCAGTTGTCCATAAGAACTTTCTTTAAAAGGAAACATACTTTTTTCAGACCACAGTCAGCACCATCTGTAGCCTAGTTGCATTCAGCAGTGCGTAGGAGAACACTCACTCTTGAGTGACCAAAATAAATGGTCATTCCAAAAGGCTCTCAGGACTCTAAGAACAAAATATCTTTCTAAGACAGCAGACAAAATTTTAAACAGCCCTGTTGCACTCTTAATGCAGACAAATGGAATAGCTGCAAATTGAAATGGGTGGTTCTGGATCATTTATTGGCTCCTCTCAGAGCTCTGCAGTGAGTGTCTCAAAACCTGAGCTATCTAAGCCTACAGCTGCTTTAGCAAATCCAGACTAATGGGAAGAGGTGCTGAGGAATGATGGGTGCTCTGCACACATTTCAGGGGTTTGAAATCAGACTAGTTCTAGTTTGGTGCTGTTGACTGAAGTTCCATTAGCAATGCAAGGGTGTTACGTAGTCTTCTGGAGCACATTTTCTAGTTAATGTCATTCAAAAGGAATCTCACTTAATGCTTTGAGAGGCTCTATGATGCAAACCAAAGCTTCACTGAGCAGCAGATCAAGGGAGGTGATTCTGGCCCTCTACTCTGCCCTTGGTGAGACCCCACCTGGAGCACTGTTCTGGAGTTCTGGAGTCCTCAGCAGAGGAAATACATGGACCTGTTGGAATAGATCCAGAGGAGGGCTATAAAAATGATTAGCCGTCTGGAGCACTTCTCCTGTGAGGAAAAGCTGAGAGGGTTGGGGTTGTCCAGTCTGGGGAAAAGAAGGCTCTGGGGAGACCTTATTATGGCCTTTCGATACTTAAAAGGAGATTATAAGAAAGACTTTTTAGTAGGGCCTTTTCTTATAAGACAAGGGATAATGATTTTAAACAAAAAGAGGGTACATTCAGAAGAGATACAAGGAAGAAATATTTTATGATGAGCATGATGAAACACTGGAACAGGTTGCCTAGAAAGGTGGTGGATGAAACACTGGAACAGGTTGCCTAGAAAGGTGGTGGATGGTCCAACCCTGGAAATGTTCAATGCCAGGTTGGATGGGGCCCTGAGCAACCTGGTCTAGTGGAAGATGTCCCTGCTTGCTACAGGGGGGTTGAACTAGATGAGTTTTAAATGTCCCTTGCAACTGAAACCATTCCCTGATTCTGTGATTCTATACTAGCAAGGGGTGGTCAGGAGATTCCCCTCAAAGTAGCACTCACAACCCAAACCAAAACACTAACAGAGAGCTGCCTTAAACATCTCCTTCTCCTATCTTCTGATTGTGGTAGTAGATTCTGCTTGTAATGCCTTTGTACACTATGTATTGATTAATCTCCAGAGATATTTCTGTTCCCTAACTGCAGTATTCAATGGGATAGAAAAAAATCAGAGGTCTGGGCAGACATGGATATTAGTGTCTTTATATGATATGACTGTGGTTGCCCAAGTCCATTTCCAAAATTACAGATTAACGTCAAAAAAATTATTGTAACACTCTTCATGCAAGGTTCAGCCCAATCTACAGAAAATGAATTGTCAGCATTGTAATACATTAACTAAGCTGGGTTTCAGTGAGAGTTTTGCGCTGCACTCATATGACTGTACTAGTCTTTTCTTGTCACAATGAATACCTGCCACCTTTTTCCATTTCTTTGTATAAAGGAGTGTATACGTATTTTACTGATTTCATAGTCACTGTCTTCCCAGCACAGTTCATTCATAGCTTCTTTACATCTTTACATTTGGTGATGTAGTAAGTGGAGGATGAAGGGTTAACCAGTTTCCAAAGGGTGCTGTTAAATGATGGTTGTCCTTCTGAATCATGGATTAGCAAATAATCATTTGTTCTGATGATGTAATATTTGTAACTTACAGTAATGTTACTAAAGGGAGGAGTTCTGTGAAAATTGGTTTGAACTGGTCTCTCTGGTTTATGATCCTTCCTGTTTCCCTGCTAACGCACTGGCTTAATCTTACTCAGTAAACCCGCTTGTTTCCTAATTTTCCTTCAGACCTTGATTTGCAAACATCTCAGGGGAATCCTATCCTGCTTTTAAACACAAACACATTAAAAAATGCTCCAAAACCAGCACTTTTGCACTAAAAAGCAAAAGAAAGCACTGATTTACTTCCACCATTGCATTCTAACTTGGCATAAAATTAACTCCCTGGAGATTGCTGATAAATACATTCATCTTCCTAAGCTTTCATTTGGCTAAGAATCTGAAGTATATTAAGGGTTTCCTTTTAAGGCAGTTCCTGAAAGGCAATACTAAATGTTATATATTGTTGCGAGAGGTAAAAACATAAAAAACAATTAATTTATATTAATATATTTTCTACTGGAAGCCTATAATGTTTAAAGCACTTACAGACAGCAGGCGACATTTTTTTGTAGTTGTTAAAAGTTACTGTTTAATTAGGACTGCAGACTTTCTCAGCAATATCTTGAATATGTACTGATAAATCCTGAAACGGAATTCTGCATTTTTTCTTGGTTTTCTGCTCCTTTCCTACCACAGGGAAGTGAGTAGGAGTAACATCACCTTGTACTCATTCACCCTGTCAGTGACCATTATTGAAAAATCAACAACTGTTATCTGTTGTCATACCATAACACGTAAAGCAGATGGTTACCTTCAAGTATCATATACCAATACAGACAGTATTTCTGCTAATGAAGACTAACAAATATTTAGTTTCTAATGATGCTATTGTGTGCATCCAATTGTGTACAATAAAATATACCACATGTGAAAGACATTGCATTCAAGATGAATAGTCATGCTTAGACTGTGGAGTGGACAGGATGGAGGAAACCATTATTCTTCATGATGGATTGTGTTTGTGGATTTGACAGTTGCAGGGTGGGTATTTCTAGCAAATGCCAAGCCAATTCCCCTGTGTGCAGCTGGAAAAAGTCTCAATTTTCAAACCACCTTGAATATATAGTCCTGGGACAGTCCACTGCTGACTCGTATCTGTTATCTGTAATAGCACCACAATGACTCTGCTTACCATCACATGAGAGATTTCTTACTAATCAGAGAAAGTGGATTTTTACAAGAAATTCAGTGATATCAGTATCAACCCCATGCCAACAAGAAGCAGCAGAGCTGCTTTTTTACTATCACAGTTTATAAATTATTTTCTCAGCTGAACATTGAAGATTATGTGTGCTATTCAAAAGAAGGGCAAGTTAACTCAAAAAAAAAAAGTGAAGTAGGCATACATGTAGGATTATGTGAGAATGTTCCCAAACTGTGAAATAACTCAAATAGATTGGCATGCAATGATGCATAGGTCAATCAAGTCACAACATGCTTCTATTTAATTTAATAGTAGATGCTCTAACATTTGTAGTTGCACAGTGCATAGTCAAACAATATCGCAAATGGATTTTTTTTGTGTGTGTTCTTCAGCTCATATTCTATTCAAAGCAATGTAAGGCTTTTCTTTTTCTGATTCTTTTTTGTACAGCTGAATAAGTCTCTAGTTACTTTCTTACTATTGTTAGAAAACACTTTGGTAAACAGCTATATTTAATATCCACTTAGACTATGTTGACCTTGAATTTTTCAGAAGAGTATTCATCATATTCTTAAGCACTTAGCTTATTTTTGCATCTTAAAGCCAAATTATTTGGGTAGTATCCAGTAGTTAGTGGTAATGCGGTCCATTTACCCACTATGAACAAAGATCACTGAAATCACGGGATCCCTTGCTTTCCAATGCTTCACTCAGTTTTAAAGATGAGAACTGATAGCTCAATGGTCCTCTTGTTGCTGGAACAGAAAGGCTGGTTAAAGCTGTGAACACAGTTCATGTTAAATATAACTTCAACATTTGCTTTGGTGCTGAGTCACAGCTGAACCAAACATTTGAAAAATTGCCACAGAATAAAAAATTTTACATTTTTATTTTAAAAATTAGCTTGGAGGGGAATTCTGATTTCAACCCAAAATTTCTCATTGTTAGTAAAAGTCACAGTTATTTACTTACTTTTATGGCTTCATTGTGAAAGTCCATAATAAACCATATACCATAACATACTGTTTGAAACAGGATTGCAGGATAATGGAAAGATACGGTAAACAGCTGGCTTCTCTAATTTGTATGTTGCATGTTTACGTGCTCCTTTTGTTAAGTACCAAACTGTTTCATCAGGACAAAAGCACAAGATACTTTGATCTGAAAAATAAGGTAAGATGTTTCAATGACACATTGCAGCCACAATTCCTCCTACCTAATGTTAATCACCTATGTAAGGCATGAAAATTAGGGGGTTAGTCACCTCAGACTCCCTCTAATGTCACAGGAGGATGATGGGCACTTTCTCAGGGTGGCAGGGAGACTTGGTGGCTCCACAAGAGTGGAGGGAGCCAGGATGACTGGGCTGTAACACTGGTACCTCAGCGGTGGAGCCAAGTGTAGGTTCAGGCACTACCTCACACCTCCTGGCTTCCGAAACAAGTCAGTGAAATAGTGTAGTTGTTCCTACTTTGTAATTCACTTAGGAGATGGGTTTTCTTTGGTAGGAAACATAAGTAAAATCTTTCTGATTCTACAAAAATTTCTGTGCCATTAGCAAGCAAAGTACATTTGGTCCAGATCATCCCACCAGCTTCAGCTGTGAGCAGTGCAAAAGTGCTATATTACCAATTCATAGAGGGAAAGGTGTACTTTCATTCTTCAGTAAACTACATTTATGACTTCAGAAATGGGCTTTTAACAGGATCTGGAAAGAAGTCAAGTCAATTTGCCCTTTAGCCTACAGGCAGATCAAGCAGGAGTGATGATTTTGAGGGCCAAAATGGGAAGATTAGGAGGACACCTGAACTGCAAGATGAATTCAGCAAGAAGCACATAAATCCCCTAGATGGTCTTCTTTTTTTTTCTCTGAATTAAACTGTTTTTTGTTTTGCTACAAAAATATGAACTCAGAATACATTATTGCAAGTGTATGGCAACACCATTATGGGATAAGGCAGATACATATATGCATCATCTTGAGCAAAAGTAAAGGGCAATGGAATGAGGCTGGTATAGTGTAAGGTGTCAAAGGTAAAGAAGCCTCTATAACTAAAAGCTTTCTAGATTCCTAGATCAGAGATCATGGAAAAACCTGTAGGAACAGAATTCTGGGGGTCATCTACAGCAAGCCCCAGCTCAAAATGGAACTATTGCAAATACTGGAGCATCTCAGCTGGGCCTTTTTCAGCTGAGACAGTGTAGAAGTCCTCCAGGGATGGAGATCCCACAACTGCTCTAGTTTTTGTACTAGAGCAAGTAACACAAAGACATAGAAGATTACCACATGGTCACTACCTTCAAATAGATCTGTCTTTTCAAAATCAAAGATTGATGCTGGATGGAGAAAGAGGTTATTGTACTTTGTATGTATCACTGCCCCCATGCAAAAATTTTGAGGACACTGGAGGTAAAAGCAGTAAGGTGGGGAAGATGAGAGACTGCCTCCATTTCCTTAGTTCCACTCAGTTTGATCTCAGAGCCTCTTTTCCTCCAAACCTTTCAGATCTAAGTAATTGTATTTCCTCAGAGGACTCCACCAACTCCCAATTAATCTGATGATCTTTTTCTGAGGGGAAATTTCCTCCCTTGGTGCAATTCCCAGATTTTACACTTTGCTCTTCTAAGTGTCGACTATGTCCTGATTTCTCTCAACCCTTCTTCTTCTCTTCTGCAGAAAAATCCCTCCCCCTTGAACTTCCCACATACTCTCTTTCGTCCTTTCAGACAAACCCCCAAACTCAAAGTTGCAGTTTTTCCTGTCCATCTGATTTGACCTCTCACTCATTGTCCCTCACCTGGACTCTCTTGCTTCGAACTTTCCGGCTCCTGCCAACCCTTCCTTTCCCCACATGGAAGTGATTCTCCTGTGCCACTGCCATCTTGTGCTGTCACCATCACTTTAGAGATCAAACTCCCACTGGATATAAAAACCCAGGGCATTCTCTGCCTAACCCTTCCTGCTTCCTGGATTTCCCTAGTGTTTCCTCTGCCTTGACAGGGATTTAAAGGCCTCACATTCTTCACTAAGAATACACTTTGATGTTTGCTTAGTGTTTACATCCAAGAAAAAGAGAAAAGGCAGAATCCATAGATACGGTAGAATATAACCTTCTTGCCATCGTGAATATTTGAAGTCATTGTCAACAAAACAGATTGCCTATAATGGAGGTTAAATGAGAAATATGTGGGTTCAGAAAGAAAGTGCACCTAGAAAACAGCAAAATTATATAACTAAATGAAAAAATTGCTGGCCTGTTGGTTAAGGTGCAAAGGAACTCAGACTGGCATCACTGAGTCTTACCAAGAATAACAAAAAACAAGTATAGTTGTAGCCTGTGTAGTTGCAGACTGTGCATCTCGGCATTGGATGGAAACCAAAACCTATGAATGGGGCTTTAAAAACACAAATAGGTGGGGTGCCCAAGACAGGATTCAAATCTACATTAACACCATATTTCCCGTGCAGGATCTTTCAGCTACTTTACAACGAATACAAAGACGAAGGTTTGTCTTACTTGGCGTTCACAGACCAGCATCTGGAAGAAGGTGTCTACATATCCTCTTTCTGAAAGCATACTTTTAAAATGGGCTGGTGATAGGAATGTTTCTGTCTATTTAGTAACGTTATAGAGGACAAAGTGGGAGACCAGAATTTAACTTCCTCCAGTCTTTCAAGTGCCAAATGTCCTGCTTGTCTAAGTTGAATTGAAAGGGTGTTGATCATAAAGTGTATAAGCAGGTCCCTGCCCAAAACTACTTTGTGCGGGCTACAGAATAATGTGTCTGTTTGGAGGTGCCTGTCTAGAGACTTTTGAAGTTTTTTGCTACACATTAATACAACTTGAAAAGAAAGAGTAGCCAGTGTGCATGAAAACACATCTCTTCCCCTCTAAACAAAGTCAAACCTGATGAGAGGATATTTTCCTTGGAAAAATGTTAGTTTCAACCCCTTCAGTCAGAGCAAAGTGTTGAACCTGAGCCTGACTTCCTTAGCAAATGATTTAACCACAGAATTTTGTATGAAAGGTGGGTGGCAGATCCTCCTCCACTGTCTGTTCTAAAAATCACCCACAAAGCTTTTTCGAAGGAGCTTTCTGGGTGTGTGTTGGGTGTTTTTTTGAGAATGTCTGCAGGTTTGAGCCCCCCAGGAGACTTCAGCAGAGGAATTCCTTGCTTCATAGGTGGGAGATAGCAATCAGACTGCTTAAACTGTTCTGGGCACATGCCAAAGCAGTGCTCTGGACACCCAGAAGAGCTGAAGCTCAGACAGGCAGGTGCCTTCAGCAAGATTCAAATAAAACACCTAAGCACTTATGGTGCAAATGGAGAATTTCATCAAAGAAAGTGAAAAGTGATTTTCCCTATAATGTTTGCCCCACTAAAGTACTCAAAATTTTCATTATAAAATTTACTTCCATGCTTAAAATTACCCCACTGACACCTTGACTGAACTAAATACATAGACCACCATTTCCTGGAGTGCATTTGGGATTTACAAAGCAGGTATTCCACTGCCTAAGGCCCCCAAGGATTGCAGTCTTCTAGACATGCTTAGGTCATGTCTAATACATATGAACAGCACTAACTTCAACATGGGACAGAGCTGCCACGATCACTTTAATTCAAAAATACTGCTGTAGGAGAAGCAGTGGTGGTGGTGGTGGTGGAATCCACTTTTTGCATACTAGCCTATGGGATTGACTGCCTACACAGCCATGGATAACCCAGGTTCATTGAATTCTGGAATCAGACTGCAAGCACAGGAGCAGATAAATCCTTTCTGGTGAAGCCATGATGTTATCTGGAAAGAATTTTATAATAAGGTAATTATTTGGGGTTTTTTATGGTATTCCTAATGAAGTACGTTTTGAAGAATTATGGAAGTTTTCCCTGTCGCAGCTGATGTCCTGCATGGACCAGTTTGTCCCACTTATTTCTGTACAATAAGCTTCCCTGCTCTGTAAAAGAATAACTCAATCTAACATGTCATGTTCCAAATGGATGGGGACTGCACCACAGCCGCCTACCCCCATCTGCAACCAGGATGAATTTAGCCCATTGCCACTGAAAAGGGCAAACAGTGACAGCTCCTGTCTGTGGGACAGGATGTTAACAAAGTGTGAATACAAACCTCCTTTTTACGTAGATATTATGCAGATTATTCTTATTTGGTAACACTTGGAGTATACTGAGAAACTTAAACACATGCTGTTCGGTTAAGTAAACTATAAAAGAATATGGGAACCCAAAGATATTGCAAAAAAAATAAAGCTCAATCTCATTGCCAGATTGGATTCAAAATTCTGCAAAGCTGGTGAAGGTAGGCTGAAGAAAACAAAAGACAGCAATGCTATCTATGACACAAGAAGAAAAATAGGAAACTCAGCACAGGGTTTCAAGATTTCTGTGGAGGTGGGTGAGTCATTGTTGCTCACACTTTGAAGTGAGTGAGACAAGCCTGTGCATCATATATTATTTCCTCTTAATCTGCAGAGAACAGGCCATCCCAAGCCATTGATGGAAGCCAAACACTTCGAGCACAAATGAAACGTGACTGGACACGGGTTTCTCTTAGTCAAGCATCCTGGGAGCCTAGAACCACAAGTCAGACTCTGTCAGCAGTTGAAATACCTTTGGTTTACAGGTTAGCAACCTGGCGATAAAAATGAACTGTGGCTGAAACTAAGCCTACGTGGGCCTAGTGTAATTAAGAGCCAAGTTTCATACCGCTATAGGGCTGATACTACACCCACTGAAGTCAATGATAATCTTTCCGTGAATAACAGAGGCAGATCTTTTCATCTCTTGATACCTGCACTTATAAGACAGGGATAACGGTACTTTCTATCTCCTATGTTTGCAGCCTCAAAAACAACAAGGACTGTCTCTTTCTAGGCATTCCATTTGGCATTTAACACCTCCAGATTGCTCTCTTGTTTGGAATTTGAAGCTAGAAAAAGAACACTAGGACTGGCATGACATTTCCAACAGATATGATGTTTGTTGTATACAGACTACCACAGACTTGTGGAGATCTGAAGATGTAATTCTATGGCTACCAATACAAACACTTAAGTAAGGGTTACTGGCAGTTTCTGAAACCCCTGTCTAAAACCTCTGGGTTTTTTATTTCTTCTTATTTGAACTACTACAGTGGTATAAAACTTGTGAAGGCAGCATAGCTGTTACATATCTCAGAATTTTGTAGGACTCTACAGGTGCAAGGCTGACTCCACCAGTGAAGATAACTGCTTAGTTGAGTAAGTTGGACATATATTTTTTATTCACATAATGCTGTTTAAATGTGTAGCTCAACATATTACATTAAGAACAGTTTCTAGCATGTGCAGGACATATGGCAAAAGAAAGCCTTGCATGATCTCTACTGTATTGATTTTTATTGATAACTGAGCTGGACTCTTCATTTCATCCTAAAGTCATTTGTATGAATGTATACTTGGTTTGTTTTTTTATTCCCATTATGGGAAGCAGCTATAACTTGCATAGACTGCTATTATTTGCTGCTTTGGAAGACATACCGGCAGACTTGCTAGTTTACATCCCCTGCTGGGCTTGGATCTTCTTTTTATTTTTTTTCTTTTCAAGTAAATATATGTTTACTTGAACATGACAAGCTGAAAAAGCATTTTGTCACTCTTTTGTAACAAAGCCCCACACCATCAAATACCGTGTAAATATATACACTACATGAGAGGATATTAATCCTTATTTAAGCTTAAGTTGAGACAGTCAGGACCTTTCTAGGGTCTAAGCATCTTATTAATGAACATGACCAAATAAAATTATGTTGACACTTGAGACGAATATTTCCTCAGAGTCCTGAAATGTCCTCACTTAGACCTCTAGACCCTGACAAACTATTGTCATGTCACAGCATACTTGAAAGGTCACCATTTCTGTAGAAAAGCCAGAGGTAACAGCCAACCAGTCCTTTGTAGCTTGCTGAGCCCTTCCATCTTGAAAATCTGGTGTCTGTCCTAGTGGAACTGCACATTTTAGGGCTAGAAAATTCTCTCAAAATTATAGACTCTTTTAAAACTTTTGTAAGCCAAATACTTTGCTGTTGCTCTTGGAACAAAACAAATCCTTGGGCAACTGAGCATAGAAAATAGGGCTGAACAACCTGTTCAGAAATCCCAACCTGCCTAAACACAGCAAGTTTCAGCTTGAAGCAGACTGATTGTGCTGAGCATGGCCTGAAGCCCACATAATGCAGCTAAACTTCCGTGTCAGTTAGTTATGAGTTTCAGAGAGCTGGGGTAGACGTTATTCTTTAAAGAGAAGGCTCTGCTCATCTATTTGAATCTGATTTAGTTCTGCTTACAAAATATAAACAAGAAAAAGAAAAAAAAAATATTCTGAAATAACCTGGGTGGCATTTTTTCGGTATTATAGACATCATAATCTCTTGAGATGATTGTGAGGGTTTTATGGACGCCAATATCTTTCACCGCTTACTCGGAAAGGTCCCAGATGTGGGAAATTTCCTTGAATCTCTCATGGTGGCAGTGGAAAAATGTAGAAAGGAGCAAAGGGTACTGATTCACTACATTGTTTTTTTCCAAAATGACACATGGATGTAATATTGCTGGGATCAATTAAGTCACATAAACATAAAACTGGGCCAAAGAGGTAGTGGACTTGGCTCAAAAGATCTATTAATGTTTTGAGGAAGGGGACACTGCCTCCTGCTACTTCAAAATAGCCTGCAAGTGTTTTTATGTAAAACGACAGTGGCTGCCAATAATACACCAGGTTGGTTGAAAACACTTTCACATGACTGCAGGTAACCATATGTTATAAACTATCTGAGACCTGGGAAACCACTCTAGGTAGTGGTAGGCAGACAGGTAAACTGAGCCCCATGCTTTGCTTTTAGAAGTTCCAGTATGTACTGCCGCAACCAGTTTTTGTTTTGTTTTTCTTCCCAGAGAGTCAGTCTGTAACCACAGACAAATGTTTTTCTCTGTTGAAACTCATCCTTATGGCACGACAGCCTGGCTAATTCTTGGTTATACTGCATATGTAATAAGAATGCTTGAACATAAAAGGGATGAAAGACCAAAGCAGGAGAAAATTTCTCTTCTGAAAAGCCAAATCTGGCATACCCAGACCTTTTTGTTGGTTCTCAATGCTCAGACTGGGGATGTGAACAGCAGCCATTGATGCCATTTAGGTTTCTATATGTATTTAAGAAATCTTTCTCTTACGCTTCTTCTTTGTCATTTTTTTTCCTTCTTATTCTCTCATGCTCTGGATTGAACTCTGTTTAATAGCCCATGATATACAGACTTTGTCTTCTAGTTTCTGTTGTCTAGAACATGTCATCTAGTTTCTGTCTTCTAGAATCTGTCATCTAGTTTCTGTCTTGTTCACCTTTTGTGACCAACCTTGTAAATCCTCCCGTAACTCACTTGTGTAATTATGCCAGTAAAAATTTCAACAAAATGACATTAAGAGGCCTTATGTTCATGTCCTGTGACTTTCTCAAAATAGTCTAGTTAGCACTTTAATGTGAAAAAAAATTTTATTCTTTGTTGCTTGCCATAAAAATTTATCCTTGACATCTGAAAGTCAAACTGCTCTTTCTCCATACATTTAAAGAGCTATAACAATTCAGCTATGGAAATCTGGGCCCCAGTTCAGCAAAGCACAACTATTTACTTAGTAATGAGGTTGATCCAGTTCACTTTTCTATGTATGAGCTGTGCAAGGCCAGCCAGAGCTAGGGAAGTAAGAAAATTGTTTTCATTATCAGTACAGGTGAGCACAGTTGAAGGTAAACTTAGTCATTTCATTCTCATGCGTGTTTGTATTCCCACTTTCCATATGGTCAGGGATCCTCTGGCTTATGCAGGTGCTTACCACATTCCGGAGGGGGTTTGGAGCTGCCATTGTGGACTGAGATGGATATTGCCGACAGGATCATTCTCATACAGAGATGTTGTTCAGCTACACAGCTGCACCAAAGGAGTCAACACTGTTGTTCAGTCATATTCCAACTATCTTTACTCACAGTGAGTAATTCTTTTGAAGTCAGTGTGTCTACGCAAGTGAGTAATGGCCTCAGGATCCGGCCCTTCAATAGTGTGTGACGTGTTCTGTTTCAAATGCTTCTGCACTGTTGTTTTTCACTGCAATTCACCTACTGGAATTATCTTCTGAATAGCTTCTTTCCATGGATTCCATTATGTATATTCTTTTATTTATTACATTTTCACTTTGATCTGCATGCCAATCAAGATAAACTCAATAAAGATAGAATTTTAATGAACACAAGGAACTATGTGTAGCTGCAACAGCCAGTTTTACTAGTTTTATGGGTGTGTGCATTTATTTTTACTTGTGTAATATCCAGCTTGTAAGGTTACGGTGTGTGAAACACTTCATATTTGTTTGCTTGTTCTAAAAAACGAGATATCTCCATAATTTTCATGTCTATCTAGGTACCTCATTTTATCTGTTTGAAAATTTTTCTTCAATTAAAAAGAATTAAAGGAGACTGTTAAGAAAAACAAGTACTAAATAGAATCATGATTAATATTTTTCAGAGAGGATACCCAGTAGTCTTTCAGAACAGGGACTAAGTGTGAAATATCTACCACCTGGCTTCAGATAGGTTATAAATGGATGTTTCCAAGGTCGGGATCAAAGAAACTTAAACCTGTTAAATCCCTTTGCCTGGAAAAGAAAGGCTTGGAAACAAGCAGCAATAGTTGGGTATCTGTATCTTTAAGTAGACGAGAAGTGCGACAGGACGGAGAGGAACATGTGGAAAAACACACAAGGAAGGACTAAGGCTTAGATGGAGATGTTCAAGGCTTTTAGCATCTTTCTTTACTGTTATATGTCTTTTGATAAGTAATGCATGCCTCAAATAAGGCAATCAATACATCCTCTTGGACAGGTGTTTTTGTACACATGTCAAAGCCAATTAGGTTATGATCAGGAGATAGAGGCAGTCTTCCTCAGTCCAAGATCCAGCCGTAGAGCCATTAGAGTGACAGTTTCTATCACAACAGACAGGGGCCAGGAAAAGGAGCAGGTTCCAATTGTGAGAGATGTTTAAAAATAAAAAGAAAAAGGGAAAAGGAAAGAAGAGGGGTCTGTGGTAGAAAAGGTCTTGCAAGAGTGTCTAAAACAGAGTTTTCTCTGAAAACAGTGGAAGGTGTTTTAACAGGTAACAATGATCACAGTTTTGTAGGTATATGAAATTCGTTATAGTAAAGCTATAATGTTTTGGACCTACCTCACAACGTGTTGATTCTGGAAATGAAGTTGATACCAGCTGCCTGTCAAAGCAGATTTCTGTACAGCAATCCCAGATTGCTTTGCCATTGCTACCAGAATTTTATGCTTGTGTAGAGTGCTGACGGACACTTGGAGGTTTTGATTTCCCCCTTTTGGAGATACCTTGCACCACTCACCACTGTTGGTGGAGTGCTCTGAAGGGAGCACTGCAGCCTCAGCCGACTGGGTGCACTCACATATGTACTGCACAATTCCTAAAACAGACAAAAGGCAAATTTGCGCGTAAGCACTCACCTCCAGAGTACTAAATTGCTAACATAGTTGCAGTAGTTGAGTACCCACCTACCTGTCTGGGGGAAAACTGACATAAACCAAACTCATTCCGTTTCCAAATTCTGGTGACAAATACCTGTACTGGTAGATATTTATATTTTTCTTTGCCAGAGGTTTACTACAGTTCAGCAACAGACAACAAAATCAGCACCACATGTCTAACCAGCCCTCAGTGAAACACCAGTGGAGTATGAAGAGTTGCTTCAGACTCACCATCGTAATTCTTTGCTGTGTACTAAAAGTGTTATGAAAAACAAGGTAGATGCAACTGGCATCCAAATTAAGAAAAAAAAGGCAGATTCTTTTTCCTAAATTTACCTACACCACCTAGTGCAGTTTCAGAAGCATGAAGTATCACAGTTCAAAGATCATTAAATTTTAACCAGTTTCAAGAGTTTGTCTGACTATGTTCCTGATGACAATAACTAAAATGCTTCTCTAGAAAATAACAAAAGGACTCCAGGAATGTAGAGGTTGTAGCAGTTCAAGCAATTAGTGCCACAGAGGTCATAATAATGTTCAGTGTCCCTGAGACAGGGGAAGTGTGGAAAACACAGTTCTTCCAGAAGGATCAGGAAAAGGAGGATGGAGTACACAAATGATGAGACACGGCATGTTGTTGAAGTAGTGGAGAGAATGTATTAAATACATTAGCCAAGGAGCAAGAAGGTATGCTTGCCTCGCAGTGATGCAGGATTTTTGACTGTTTGTGGTTTGTCAGTGCTTTGTCATAGAAATTGTTTATGCTTCAGTCCGAATGCATGTGTGACAGTTTTTGGTCCTAGTCTTAACATTTTGCTCAACCCCCCATCTCTTCTGTCAAGCTCTTTCTTTTTTTTTTTAGATCTGGACTTTTCCTCAACATGTCTTTAATGCTTACCCATACAGCCAAGGCTTGGTCTGTGTTCAGCATTTCTGCAGGGACAGTTGTGTCACTACACATGGGATTTCCAGTTTTCAAAAATGTGGACATACCAGTAAGAGGCTTGTCTATACTGGCCATAGGCCTGGAAGTATACCACTCTTACACCATTTAAGTATTCCAACATAGATTCATAGAATAATGGACTGGTTTGGGTTGGAAGAGATCTTAAAGATCATCTAATGTCAAACCCCCTGTCATGGGTAGGGAACCTTCCACTAGACCAGGTTACTCAGAGCCCCATCCATGCTGATCTTGGACACCTCCAGGGATGGGGAGTCCACAACCTCTCTGTGCAACCTGTTCCGGTGCCTCACCATCCTTAAAGAATTTCTATATTCTATAACAAAGAATATTTCTATACTCTTTACTTGAAGCTTTGTGGACGGTTTCAAGCACGGAGTACATATCTCTGTATTTTGTTCAGACATGACCACGGTCTTCTGTCTTGTTTCAGGGAAAGTATTAGTTTGATTTGAAAAAGTGGAAGAATCTCATTTTTCAAGTAGAAATGAGAATCATTTATTTCTCTTTACTCAGGTCTGTGGTATAACAGGGTTTGAATTCAAATCATTAACAGAAATCTATTGCTAAAACTTGGGATTAACAACTGGACAAAAATCCATACAATAATAAAAATAAAAAAAGTCTCTCGCTGATTTAAGAAGCAAGAGAAGTGAGTTAAGGTCTTCTTTGATCCTAATGTGTACTTTGGTATAACCTGCACAGTTAAGACACAACAAGATATAAATATAGTTTGCATACCAGCCTCCGCACTTCCAAGAGCCAATCCTGCTTCATTGGTTTCAAGTAAACCTGAAGAATGAATGAAACTAGAATATGGTGCCCTACAGGCTGGGTAAATACACAGTAAAGATGTGCAGCTTTGCAGGTTTCATCAAGGAAAGCCAACAGCAAGAAAAAGGTGTTTGCCCATTACCACAAAGAAAATGAATGGTATACACCAGGCAAATAATTTCACCTCCCTAACCCTTGCCTCAAAGGGAAAACAACCACAGGAGGTGCACCCTTAGTGCACATACACCTTCCTAGGTGAATGGGCTGGAATAACAAGCAGGTCTCCTGAGATCCCTGCAGCACTGTGGAACTGCCCGTGAACTCACACCAAGAAAGAGTCATGTTTGAGTTGGTGGAGAGGGAATTTCAATGGAATACCTGGCAAAATCTTGCTGGGCAGAGGAAGCATTCCATCTGGGCCTGCTGACAGCATGAGGCAGCACACATACAGAATCTACCAGCGGCTTTGGCAGCTGTGGGGTGGCTTCACTGAAATGACTTCATGCCTCAGAGACCCGATGATGAGCCGCGCTGCCAGGCACCTGCCTCGCTTGTTCCCCAGGGCTGCAACATTTTCTCCACTGCCATGTCCCTCCAGGAAAAGGCTTCTGCTTTTGATTGGGCTGGGAATCCATGGCCTGTGGGCTGGGCTGGAGCTGGAGCTGGAACTCCATTCCAGATGACCTGCAGCCACTCCAGTGGGAGGAAGGCGGACACAGATGTCTCACTACAACACAGAAGGTGAATGTTAATTGTATTGTAGTTATCATAGGAGAAGCCTATTGTGTGCATTAATGTGCAGCCCACAAAGAATGCATCAAAACCCCAGATAAATCCTAGGCTAAAAAAAAATTCCCATCCTGTGACTACAGAATCTCCACTGTCCATGAATCTGTGGCGAATGATCTGTCATATCAGCTGCATCAATATCTGATCCTTAACATGCCTTAAAGCAGATGGTCTATCACCTAACTCTCCACACGACAGAGCCTGCGTTATTATTACAATGACCATAACCTTGGACTCTGTCAGTCATTAATTTATGTTCGTCTCTTCAGCTAACAAATGGATTTTGTAATAAATGCTATTGACAGGGCACTAGGACTTTCATTGGAAGAAATGTGGGTTTAAAACAAAGTATTTTTTAAATTACTATCACCGCCTCCCTAAGATCCTGCTTTATGGTGAACTTGCCACTGGCTGCCGCATGAGAGGAGCCCCGAAGAGAAGATACAAGGACTCCCTGAAACAACATCTCAGCCCTGACCATATTGATCAACATAATCGGTCTACCTCCAATCGGGAGGTCTGGAGACACACTATCTATAATGCTGCTGATGCTTTTGAGAAAGCACGCAGGATCACTCTTGAGGAGAAAAGACAACCCAGGAAGAATTGTGTCTTGCAGAATATACCATCTAAGGAGTCTTTCTGCTGTGCCTTTTGCAACCGGACGTGCCTATCTCATATTGGCCTTTGTAGCTACTAGTGCACTTGTAACAAACGTGGGTAGAGCCCTCCCCAGATCTTCGTTCACGAAGCCTAGCCATGAGTGAGATAATCACGTTCACAACTTTTTTTTTTCCAAAGCAAAACTCTCTCCATTGCCTCTGATGCAAAAATAAATGAAGCATTTCCGTTTTCTTTTAAATAGAATGCTAAATTCAATTTGAAATCTGTGCACATTTTCTTCTCAATTAATTCAAGACATATATGACAACAAAATGTTATCAGGATAACAAGAAAGTCAATTATTCTCACAATCTTGTCTCATTGACCATACCTTTGTAAAAGACAAGTGCTCTGAAAAAAACACAATGTAAACTGATGCAAATTAAGCAAATGTGATGCAAATGAACATTATTAGTGCCAGCAAAAGTACTGAGATAGAGTTTGGAAACTGGAGAAGCTAGACAAAAAACAATTGGAAACATGTATTGTACAACTAAATGCCAGTATGTACGTTAAAAACAAATGTTACAAGTGTTCTGACAGAGAGATTAAAACTTTACCCTCTGTGAATGACTGTTTGTGAGGAAAGAGATTAAAGAGGTATTTGCCATCTAACAAATACCTACAATATTACAGTAAAACTATCTAAAACATAATTCTAATTTAGAAAAGGCCTCCTATGAATATTCATGAAAATCATCAAGTACTAAGAAAATACTGACATCAGAATGATGAAATTTTTTGTCTGAAAAAAATAGTAGGGTGCCATGCTAAAAATATACCACTTAAAGAACTCTCCTAATAATATATTTTAAAACAGATGTTTGATTTCAAATGCAGTTTTATGGGGTGGGTCAATGAATCAAAGGAATAAGGCTGGAAATGACCTTGAGAGGTTGCTGTGTTTCCAGATCATCCCTACAGGCATTTATCTAACTCATCCTTAAAAGGTTCTAAAAAAGGAGATTTTCAATGCCCTCAAGTGAATCTGTCTTTTTATGGTAATCTCCTCACTGTAGTAGACTTTTGTATCCTCTCTTCTGTCTTCCTCTTTTAGACCAAGGAATTGTCTTTCTATGGCTCTTCTTTTGTATGTCATGTTTTCTAAACCTCTTACTCTGATTCTTATCCTCTCCTGGAGTTTGCCTAAATCCTTGTTCAAGTGCAGCATCCAAAAGTGGGCAGAGTTTTTCAGGTGAGGTTTCATCAATGCCAAACAGAACTAATCAGTCAGCTCCTGTCTCTTATAGATGATGTCCTTGATCACACCATACTGAATTCTTCTTGTTCACAACAGGCTCAGATTGCTGACTTGCCTTCCTTCACAGTAATCTCCAAATCTTTTCCTGCTGCTCTCATTATTCTTTATTTTATTTCTGTGGGGTTTTTTCCCTCTGAACTGTTCTCTGGGTTTCCCCCTGCTTAGTTTCTCTGTGGATTTCAGGCCATCCCTCTTCTTTGCCCATTCAATTTCTGAAGATCTCCAAAGTGCTTGGAGTATCATCCTGTAGGTGCCATCTGCAAAATAACTGTGTGTGTGTATGCTCTCTAGCCTGCTGTCTAGACCCCTTCTGAAAAAGCAGATTAAGGCTGGGATGAGGACAAAAGCCTCCAAGAGCCCCACTTGGAAGGACTTCACAATTTTGCAGGGAATGTTTACTCTTTAAGAAAAATGTTTCAAGCTGTCCTTCTTCCCAATTAGTTATTATAGGCTGGTTTTCCTTACCTTGCTCATTACATCATGAAAGATGGTGTCAGAAAATTCTCACCAAATATTTTTCTGATGTTCTTTCACCCTTCAGCAGGTTAGCTATCCACTCAAAGAATAAAAAGGGCAAATTGCAGTAATACTTTCACACTGAATCATACAATCCCTACATTCTAAAAAAATATCTAAAGTAAAACTTTTTTTAAAATAAATGCCTGAACTTTTCTATCAGCGATTTAACAAACTTCCCATGTTAAAAAAAAGAAAAAATACAATAAAGACACACACCACAGGTGTTTATAAATACTTCTGATCAGACAGCAAATGAGTAAAACTTACACTTCGCTTATAAACTGTTTGCTTTGGCATCTGCCATATAATTTGTCTGTACAAAGAGAAGGCTAGTCATGCAATATAATTATTTTCCCACCTATTCTTGTCACAAAGTTTCCTGAAAGTGCAGTTTATTTCTTCGCTCCCTGTATGTAACCTCAAAATAGTATCTCATGGTCACAAAACTCTTATGTTGTGTAAATATCTTCTAGGGTATTTGATCTTTTCACTCTTCTTTCCTCCTCTTCCATTAGCAGTTTTTATTGCAGCTGTTTGAATACAAGGTAATGAAAGCTCATGTTTCTGTTTGCACTGGCTCATATTGGTACACAGAACAAGAGAGGAAACAAAAAGCCTGGGCATCATTATAGAGGTTGTCAACAAACAACCACTATAGTTTAGGAATGACACTTCAGGACCTGGTAGTTCATGCTTTAAAAGGACTTTTTCTGGGATTCTTTGCAAAATACTCTTATTTCTGTGCGCAGTGAAAGGCAGCACATTTTAACCTGGTAAATAATTTAAATTTGATACTAACTTATGCTTGTGCATCATGCATGACCAATCAGTGATTTGTGATTGCATAATGATTTCTTTTCTTCAGACAGTGTATGCAGCTCCACTCAGCATTACGCAGGGACAGGAGGTGAATCAGACTGTTACTTGCATATTCTGGGAGTCCTTTGGACTTTTACAGGAGAGCAGTGGAAAGTCTCCAAGGGTGGCAATAGTGCTGTTGTATCACACAAAGGATAACGATGATAAGAAAAGCCAGGCGGAGAGTGCATCCTTCTTGCAGCTGCAAATTCTTAATGTGCATTAAGAATTGAATATGGCAAGGTTAAGATAGATAGATAGATAGATAGATAGACAGAGATAGATAGATAGATAGATAGATAGATAGATAGATAGAGGGAGAGAGGGAGGGACAGATCTGGTATGAGGAACTGTCTACCCTCTACAAAGATATGCGGTAGGGGAAAAGTTCTATTTGTATTCAATCAGTACATAAATATTACAGTTTCCATGGTGTTGGTATTTGTCAAACTACTTTCTAAGGAGAAGTTCAAATACTGAATAGTTAAATGACTAAGAATGTCATTTGAATGTTAGTTACTTCAAAAACTTAGTATGTAACAATATCCACCCAAAGCATTTACAAATTCCAAACCACCACAATTATTTTTGAAATTATAACCCCTCCCATGAAATATGTATAAACAGAACTCTCCCTAGTGAGTGCTTGAAAATCTGGCCCTTTGGCCCCAGTCTTTGGTTCCTTGGTTAGTTAATTAATAGGCTTTTCCCAGAAAATAAATTTCATTAAAATCCAAACAATGGACAAATTCATGGAAAACGTGAACAGCTCATAGGCAAATCATGAACAGAAGAAACAGTTGGAGTTCTTCAAACAACTTGATAGACCATAAGGTTTCTTATTTTGCTTAGTACCAGAAAGAGTAAGATCCTAATATTTCTGAGAGGCAGTGTGGTAATAAACCTGTAGATAGGTAACTTAATTCTAGAGAGGAAATGACAGTCATGTATTGCAATCATTCAGTCTCTTTCTGTTTCTGGCATTCCTGTTAAATTTAACCTGTGTTCCCTAATTCTCCATGCTACAGAAACTGCAATTTGCTGAAATACATTACTATACAAGTGGGCTCTGCAATTGTTATTCTCTAATTACTACATGGAGTAGTAAAGAAATCATTACAGAGTGAGTGATGAACATATTTAAGCACCTTTAAAAATCCTGTTGCACCACATCTGTATTTTTAGACACTATTTTCAAGCCCACCGATAGCTCATCACAGACAGAGGATAACGTTCACACACTTGAAGTTACAAATGTTCCTGAGCGCTTTGTAAAATAAGGATCTCCTTTATTTATCAAATGGAAATATAAACAGCTGGAAACTCTTTATTAAGCAGCCGGATGGGAGGGAAATAAAATGAGAATTTAATAAAACATAAAAATGTTCCAGTGATTGGTTTTGCATGAAAAATTCAAGCCAGCTCCAAGCATTTTGGGATGGAAGTCTCAAAGCCATATTAATATATTTTGAGTAACAAAAACCGACCCTTGCACTCACATATTTCATTTACCCACTTGCTGGCTTCATCCTGCACTTTTGAATAAGACAAACTCTCATTAAAACTAATGGCAGTTTTGCCTAAACATGCACCTGCAGGATCAGACTTCAGTTGCTGAAACTCACATTTACTCCCTGAAACTACCAGCAGATCAGCATGTTGATAAGCACTGAATACATTACCACAGGAGAACATACAAAGCTGCATTTGAACAGGTGACATTTCCTTTTCAAGGCAGACTTGTTCAAAAGTTTAGCATTAATCATTTCCAAGCAAGCATAACAGAATTATCTACTATATCTGTCAACTTTCTGCTTCTTATAAAGGCAAAATTCGTCAACCTGTAGAAAGTGATGTCAAAACCAAAAAAATAGGGCCACTGATTAATGACTCAGCACGATTTAACAGCAGTGTCAGAACTTGCTCTATCAACAATTGCTACAAGTCAGCAATATATATGTATATATGTATACATATTTATATACTGCTTGAAGTAAGAGAAAATATTTGCTTTGGTTACCTCAGGCTCAGTTCTGCAGAGCACTATTGTCACAACTGACTTTTCACAGATGAGTGAACACACTGAACACACCAGACTGGACTAGCAATCAATATCCATGTAAACTACAAGAGGGTGCCACAGATGCACCTGTGTCCTATTTTGAAGGGCCTTCATGAGCTTTGTTTCAAGTACCTGAACCTCTATAATTCATTGTTTGCGACAAATAAAAAGGAAAAGCACTTGCATGCAACTAGCAGTAGCTGTAGCACTCCAGAAGCACCTACTAGAATCCACATAAATGCCTATGAGGCTGGGATAGAGGGTTGACCTCGATCCCCCTGGTTCCTGTTTGTCCTGGTGTGCCTGGCAGAGTTGTTTTGGGATGGGAGGCTGTGGGGTGCACCACAGGATTGCGAACGGACCGTGAGTTTCTGGGACCCTGTAAAGTAGATTTCAGCCACAGCTGGGGCTGTGCTTGCCGATTTTGTTCTTTGTGTAGCCCAGCTGCACTTAAACTAATGAAAGACACTTGCATGGGACCAGCATCAAAACTGGCCAACTCACAGCATGCCATGCCATTAGTATTAAACTCTCTTACTGCCCCAACCAGGGTGGCCAGACTCATATGGCCACCTGGGAACACTCTCTGGACTCTGCTGAGTCCCCAGTTGTGTCAAGGAATTGTTTTGGGAAGTGCTGGGTGGCTCAGGCCAAAATCATGTCAGCAACCACGTTGATGACTTAAGTTCCAGTACCCTGGCACCATTTAATCTACTAGTGGAGAGGCGAACTCAGTGCATGTGGTCTTGGGAGCAGCCTCAGGGAACATCTCATAGTGAATGTAGAAATATCCCCTGAGGCTATTGATGGGACAAGTAACTTCTTGAGCTGAGCAAGATTATCAACAGCTGGCCTATAATTAACACCACTGTGCAAGCTGGCAATACACTGATAAAGTAATACTTAGCATTGTTATAGCTTGCTCTGTTTTGATTAATGAGTGTGCATTTAACTAAACAGTATACATTAACTATTATTAACAGCACATTCATTGTTAACGGCACAGTACCTAAACACTTCATTAGATAATTGTCTTTCCATTAATACATTAATCAATATGCCTATAGATTACATTATTTGAAAAAACCCTCATCTGTATATCAGAAATAATTATATTAAATTATTACTCTGTGAGGATACTGATTAAAGAATTCTGAGTATATAAATTCCTTTCTTACTGGGATATTTTAACTAATCTGGCTGTGGAAATACCACTCTGCTTATATGATCACCAAACAGCTACCACATTCCTATAACCTCAGATTTTATCACCATCTCTACAACCTTTACAGCACCAATTATTTACCCATCAAGAAACTCTCATTCCATAATAAAAAAGAATTTCAGTGCCAGAGTAATACATGACTAAGTCTTCCTGATAACCCCAAATCTAGGAGGTTTTATTTGGAATTAAACTCTTAGGTTTCCATCTCTATTTGTCTTTGACAGGAGGATAAGCAAAACTATATGACTGCCAAAGGCACTAACTTAAAAGACCAAGCTAGACAACAGAGTGGCTTATACTACTTTTTGTAAAACCTAGACAAAGGAAGAGCTGCCAACAACTGCTTTGTATACAACAACTTAGCAGTTAGGGTGTTCATGAAGAACATGGAAGAGATACGGAACCTATAGGAGTTTCCCATCTGGAGAGGTTCAGCTACCCATATTCCAAGCCCCCAGTCCCCCAAGGGAGTGCACCATTGCATTAAAGTTGCCACACTGCATGAAAAACAAACACAGAGACTCACAGAGAGAGAAAGCAAAAAAGGGTATGATGGCATCCATCACCAAGGAGAAGAGTCCTAGGTGTCGGTCCTTGTTTCAAGGGTTGTTTGTATATTTTATCTAATGATTACTTCAGGAAACACTCCTCATATCAGGGATGTGAAACTCTGGGAGTGATCCAAAGCCCGTTGAAGTAAATGGAAATCAAAGCTAACTGAAGTCAATAGAAAGTTTTGCACAGATTTCAGTAGGCTTTGGATCACTTCGGGAATACTTCTTGGGTGGTAAAGGCTCCATGCCAATGCACTGGAGGCATGGACCGATTGCATACTAACACACACGTTGTTGTGGCTTATTGCTATATTGGAACCAGCCTTTGAAAAGTATCATAATATCTTGAGGCAAACTAGAGAGTCAATTATTCAAAATCTTGGTCTTGGATGTTTCAAGGCCCAGTCATGGGCTCCTTTGGGTAAGTTCCCACTGCCTGCAGTGAGAACTTGCTCAGAGGAGGATGGGCAGAGTCACACTCTGAGACTCACACTTGCAGAGTATTTTGATGTCCTTGGCACAGCCACAGCTGCAGTTGAATGCAAAGGTAGCCAACCTGACTTGAAACCTTGTAATGTGGGTAGCAAACACAATTTAGCCATATTAGCATAGCACTTCATATGGGTTAATTAGCCCTGCCAAGACACAGAGTTCATTAGCCTGAGGAGAAAACTGCATGAAGATAGACTATTTCCGACTTATTTAGAGGCAGCTTTGCAAAGCAGTGCTTTGTGCCATGTAGACCTGCTAACTATCCTCCTGTTCCAAACAATATGCACCTGATTCTGCATTACCAGAGCGCACACATCGTGGCTTCTCTCTCACCAGGCAAATCAGTCCCAGGATGAAGATTGGCATACACAATTTTAGCCAAGAAATTTTAATTGCCTTCTTTTTTTTTTTCAGGAAAAAAAACAAACTAGATCAAACCAAAACCAAACCTAAGATCACTTATCTTAGTGATTTCAGCAGTGCAAGTCTTAAATTCCTGAAGACAATTTCCAGCACAAGCCCGCGTAGTCTCACCACCAAGCCTTGACCATGCCCCTCATTCCTGGCTGTAGTTTCATGAGCTGCTGTTTCACATCCCAAGATTCCAGTTCAGGTTCTCTTTTCCAAAGACACACCTTCCATTAAAACTGTTTTTCTGGCAACTATGCAAGTCTAATTTGCTTAATGCAAGTTTAAGCTTTGTTTATTAGTTTGTACAGGGTTCTAGGTAACATACAAACCATCTCAATATCCTGACTGTAATAGCACCTAACACTTTACTCCAGGAATAAATTCAGATACAGTACATGATTCTGCAATCCATTTTATGCATTATTTATACTTTGGTGTCTTGATGAATATTTTGCTGGATCTGCCCATGTCTTTGACTTAGGATCTCCTCGTGGCAAGTGTCAACGTCTCATTCCAGTAACGTGTAATTTGTGAGAGAACTAAATGAGAACTGAAGCTGCTCAACTGAGAATGCCACAGGATTTTCCCCATAAAAGGAGATAAGGTCTTTGCCCCATGGAGCTAGAGATGAATTAAACGCTAGCAGACAGATAGACCAGACACATGTTGTATTTCTCAAATGAGTTGCCACATTGTGGGCATTCATATTACCAGCTGGTGAGGTACAAGAAGAGGGAGAAGAGGGAGGAGCAGTGTTTGATTTGGTGTGAACCACCTTTGTTCTACAAGCATCTGTACCCAGTAGGCAGTGCAATGCAAAGTATATTTTTTACAGCCACCCCAGACTGTTTGGAGGTTGCTGGCTGAATCATGCTCTTGTGCAGAGTGCAAACTGCTGGAGGACATAGGGAAGACATGCTTTCCCCCTTTTGGAGGTACCCTGCACCCACACTGCCAGTGGGTTACTTTCATGTCATTACTGCCTGACTCCAAGAACAGACACAAGGCAAATAATAACTTCTCCAGAGCACTAAGTAGCTAACATAGACAGGCCCACTCAGTACAGCAAGCAGTTCCTTATGCAGGCCACCAGAGCTACCAAGGCGGAAACTGCAAGGAGATGCTAAGCCCTTTGCAGGTTCTGTCTGTAAATTTGATTTCATATCTAGCAATGAATCATCCATTGCTATGGCAAGACACCAATGCAAAGGCAGTTCTTGACTACTCCTGCTCAAAGCTGTGTTTCAAAATCCACTCAGACAGTTGCACTTAGAAAAATAACTTCTCAAAACAACAAAGTGATGTCCAAACTTAGAGAGGGGGTAAAGAATAGAGCTGTCACCATAATATAGATGCAGTTCTGTACTCAGGAGAGAACTGTGCATTAGTTTTTGTGAAAAATCTGGATATTTAAAACTGTGATAGCAAACAAGGATTTCAACCATCATTTACAGCATTCAGAATTTTCATAACTTAAACCTCACAAGAGTCCTCAATGGGCAAACATACTGTGTGCTTGTTATGTATTCATTTGCCCAATAGGCTGTAAAACTTCAAAGAAATTTACTCTGCTGTTCGCTAAAAAATCCTTTTTAACATTACACACCCTCAAAAATGTTATGGTACCTGGTGCCAAGAGGCTGTATTTTTAAAATTCCCTACTTCAGTCTGAGTTCAGAACCCATTAAACTCAGTAAGAGTTTTGACATTGACTTAAAAGAGTGGAAGATCAAACAATTACCTGACAGACTGTAACAAGACTCAGAAATAATTAGGGAGTTTTGAAGCCTACCCATGCAGGGGATTTTTCTTTGCTTTAAATAAGAAATGTATTCACAAATGTATTTTGGAAATATTATTTAAATTTAGAAGTGGGAAGATTTAGCATTAAGGAAGATGTTTGACTCTAGTTTTTGGTCTTGTTTCATATATTTTGTGCATTTTTGAGATCTCTTCTTATCTGAATAAGACTAGAGGAAGCCAGGATGACAGTTAAGTTGGTTCTAATGCAGTCAGGGATGGCATCTCACATAGAAGTACACTTCAATTATAATTTTCAAATCCTTTCTTTTTGCCCCCAAAATTCAACCTGATTCACGGAAAACATCATGAGAACATCATTTCACTGAAGTGTGTGGGCTGCAATAAGATTTTTTGTATATCTGCAGTTAAAGTGTGGGAGTAAATTGTTTCAAAAATTGAATTTATTAAAAGAAAAATATGTGTATTCATACACAGGTCCCAAGTCATTGATTTCTGCTGAGACATATTGTCAAAACACAGTGTATTAATAGAGCAACTTGCAGCTGTATACAACAAAGCAACCATTTATGCTGTTCTCAGGCCCTCAGAAAAATTGTGGAAAAAAGCAGCCATAACCTGTCCGAAGCCATTACTCTAGAAAAGGCCAACCTGTTATTATTAGATGCTGCTGCTGATATACCACCCATACTCTCATCAGTCTTCTAGAGCTGGGTAGTAGCTGGTCCCAGTTGTGGATATGTCCATGCCATGGCCTTCTGAGCAACCAGTTGCCTAGACAAGGTCTTTCCCAGGTCATACAGATGTGGGGGACTGTGTGTCTCTGTCCCTCGGGACCAATATGACTGGGAAGTATGGAAACAATTGTATTATTGAGAGAACTTAGTGTATTTGCAGGTATACACACATGCACACTTTACCCTTAAAGGAGATGATGTTATGTCTTTAAAAAAATCTCTTGAGTACTCCTTGAGTATTTCCTTTATTCTTCACGTGGGCTAAAACTATTAGTGTCAGTAACTTTTCTGACAACACAGACTGCCTGAGTTTTTCTAAAATGAACTATTATTCTTGTCAAATCTACATATAAATTTTTATATATAATCTTTTTTGCGTTGAATTTGTTTAGTACATAGATAACAGCACAAGCCCTTTTTCTACCACTATGTGCAGCCACAAAACCTAGAATAAATGATAAGATAGTATGAAAACATTGATTTGTGTTTCATGCTTTGTAAAAGACAAACCAATATGTCTTCTTATTGTAACAGGACAATCAATTTTGTTAACAAAATAAAATTCTAATAACTGCATTGCCTCCTGCATAGAAAGACTGACTTTCAACAAGGGGAAAAATATCAACAAATAAGGCCCAAGATTTTGAAGGCAAAAGTTGAAGGCCTTTTATTTTTTCATTTGAGTTCAGCTGTCAGACCAATCACTACCTGGCAAACCAACTACCTCCTTTCATGTAAGAAAAGGGACAAGTAAAAAAATGTGGCTTTCTGCTCCACAGAGAACTTGAACAAGTAACAGAGAAGCAGAAGACAAGGACTTGGACATTTCTTTCCCTCCCCCGTAAATCAGTGCTACTGTCCAGCAGTGAGAACTTGAGCTGCATGCACATTGCAGTCAATCATATGGAGGGAAACCAGGGGATGGGACTCACAACTGCCTTGTAGGACTCTGGGGAGGGTAAATCCTTACATGCTGAATGGGTCCCTACTGTGGGTAACTATATTTTAGTGAAGAAAAAAAAAAAAAAGGAGCTAGTTTCTTCAGGTGCCATCTACATTCCACAAAAAGATTACATTAATGGTTCAGTTTCAGCTCATCAAAAAACAGGCATTGCCTCAGATTTGCTCAATTCCCTGCATACACAGCTGTAGATAATTCCTGGCGTTTTGGGGGTTTTTTTGCAATATTCAGTGTCACCCCAGGCAGTTCATTTAAAACTCTGTATAACCATTCATCTATGAAAACTGGACTATACAGTCCATTCGGTGGGATCCACAAAGCTATTCAGCTCATAGCAAGAATGGCCTACCTATCATGAAGACTTACTGCATAGTTCTAGACCACACTGTGTTGGCTAAAACTTAACTTACCCTGCTGGTTTCTCATGCACTTGGCTCCTATGTTGTGCCTGTAATGAGACCTAAGTTTAGGTTTCTAAAACCTGGAGCTGAATCCCATGCCTTCAAACTGTCATTTAGGGCTCAATTCAGTTGCCTGGACTCTGATCTTGAGAGACTTCCAAGGTGCTGTGATGTATCTCACATGGCCTCCAAAACATACCAGCATTCCTGTGCCCTATTAGCCTGCCCCATCCAATTCCCTTGGCTGCCCTGAGAAATCCAATGGGCATCACACACCAGGTGCTCATCAAATGGCACTAGACACCTAAGTTCACACACAGACATAGCCCTACATCAATGAGGCCCTTGTCTTAGCTGCAGGAGATGTTCAAAAGGGGAAATAATCAGCCAGATTGCATAATCTTGCTCATTAACTGATATTCTCTCAGCTTTGTGGCCCTTGCTCAAACAATGATTTCAAAACCATCCATTTTTTCCCCATCAAAATAATTTAAAAAATGTTACTTTAATTGTAGTTTGATTTCTTAAATTGTCATCCCGTGTTTTCAACCAGTAGTGCAGAAGGTCTCCATGTGCCAGCCATGTGCCTCCCCAGCAGCACAGGTCTGGGCTGGATGGCATCCCTCCGCAGGCTGCCACACTCAGTTCTCTGATGGGGAACTCATCAACCAGGGTGGAAAAGATAGGAAGGGAATTTCTCTCTCCTTATTCCATGTCTTCTCTGATTGAACCACAGACTTGTGAAGGCAGTGGTATGAGAGCAAGGAATGAACAAAAGCAGCAGATGATATCCAGCACATAGTTCAGACACCGAAGGATTCTGTCTTAAGTCACGAGGTTTTGTTTCTCCTGAGTTGTCAGTGGCCCTTTAAGTAACCTAATCTGTTCTAGCTATTGTTGAGATCGCTACTTTAAAACAACAGGCTTTGTCAGATATAATCCTTCCCGTTTAAAACAGATACAAGTTCAACAAGTTCTATATTTTATTTCTTTAATCCATTTCCTTATGGCCAGCATTTATGAGAAAGCTTTAAACTTTTAAACTTGCAACTGATACAATTTCAAACATCACAGATGCCTGTCTGTTACACTAAAATAAGAACTGCTGCTCTGCAGCCATTGCTGGCACACAAATAAGCCCTTACTGCAGTCTCAAAACCAAATAAAAATATTTAAATAGAGTCAGAATAATGCAATATTTCTCATTATGTCATTTACAATCCTACTGGTAGTCAAGGACCTGAAGTTTATTTACTTGAGGGGGAGACATTTTTTAGAATTCTATTATTTGGGACCTGAGTGGCTTTTATATAAATTTACTCAGCATGGTTTCCAAAGGTCTCATTATTTAAAGTCAATGGTCTATATTTATGGGTGTCCTCAGTAAAATATTCATGTTTTCCCACTGAATTTACTTATAGGTCTTATTAGACTTATGAATCAAAAACCAAGTGTACAGTGATAGACTTGGGCTTAAACACACAGATACCCACAAATGAGATCTAAGCAATAACTTGGAAAATTCTTCTAAATATCTGTTTTGAACCCTCTGAATAAACACATTTGCACTAACCCCTGTATTCAGAAAATAGACACATGATTGGAACAATCTACTAAGGGATTAAGAGGATTCTCCACCTGAGACCCCTAAATAAAAACTGGATCACTCTTTGAAAAGACACATCCCAGCTAAATTGTCTGCAATGCTGCAGATTTGCTTATCTCTTTGTTATATTCTGTTTTCGTTAATCAAATCCTGAAGAGGCTGCTGTTGCTGTATTCTTATGTTGTGTTCAGATTAAAAGAGATGAGTCAAAATGGATCAAAGTAACTGATGGAGAAGTAGTCACAGCATCTCATTTAGAACATCTCTTTTCCTTAAACAAAACTGATTCAGATCTTGTGTGGTAAATTAAGTGAGTTCCACACAATCAGCTGTTCCAGAAAGGTGGTTTTTTTCAGGATAACTCTGTGGTATTTGAAGTTCTGCCTTCTGCACCTCCTAGACATCAGTGAATCTCATCCTTTCCGTGGTCTTTAGAATGCTCCTTTGTAGTTTCTTCTCTCCTGACTGGTTTTTCCTTTTGAATACCAAAATAACCAAATTGCCAACACCCTTGCTGTATTTAATAGAGGGCTGACTGCTGGGACTTGTTAAACACACGGAAGTTTTGAGTGCCCATTGCCTTGCAAAATCAGGCCAAACTTTTTATGCTAGAAAAGTCTGACGTGAATTAACCATGTAAGATCTCAGGGGGTTGTAAAGTGCTGTCTGTCACTCCTTTCATGATTGAATGAACAGGGTTAGAAGTAATGAACTGATAGAGAAAATATGCTGTGGTTTCTTGACAACACAGGTATTTTCATCAGTAATTTCATTCCACTTAGAGCACTTGTATGGTGAAAGAGGGTAAGGGAGTGGGGCTTGTTCTGCCTGGAGAAGAGACAGCTGCTGAGATACCCAAGAGCAGCCCCCAGTACCTACAGGGAGGCCAGCAAGGATATGGAACCAGGTCCTACACAGTGGTGTGTGGCAGGAAAACAAGAGGTGGTGCCCTTAAGGTGAAAAAAGGGTAGGTTCACAGTGGCTATAAGGAAGAAAAAGTAAAATCACAACCATCCCTTGGAATTTTTCAAGACACAACCAGATAAAGCACTAACAACCTGGTCTGAGTTTGTGTCACACCTGCCTTAGGCAGGAGGTAG